>NC_137225.1:382500-982500 GCF_949987685.1 Ammodytes marinus | reverse complement strand
CAAAGTGTCATTTCTTCAGTGTTGTCCAATGAAAAGGTATAATGAAATATTTGAAGAAATGTGAGGGGTGTACTCACTTTTGTGGGATACTGTATGTAAAATACATATTATTCTCCTTGACAGCCTTGCGGTGAGAGAATTTCTGTGCCTGGATGACCCACCGGGGCCTTTTGATAGTCTGGAGGAGAGCAGAGTAAGTGTACATTTCCATGTGGAAGTATGAGTGCCCATGTAATGTTACTGCTGCTAAATCGCCGTGCCGACACCGCATTCGTGCCGGCCTGTCTGCTTTGATTACAGTGGCTTGCAAAAGTATTCATACCCCTTGATCTTTTCCACATTTTGTTACGTTACAACCACACACGTAAATGTGCAGTGTTCACAACATGACACAACGTCAGTTGTACTGGACATTAACAGGAAGGTTCAGTGGTGTGCACAGGTAGACCTGAAGTGGTGCTGAAGCACCTGCCCTTTTCCCCTGGCCCAATCAAGTGCCCTTTTGAAGAAAAAAAAAATTTAAGTTTTTTTTTTTTTTTTTTTTTTTAACAGTGTATGTGGCCCATGCCGACATTATCATCTATAGATGCTCAACGATTAAAAACGTTTGACAATAATGCCCCAATAAATATGTCCCCCCCCCCCCCTCCTCCTCCGCACACACTTCCTTTGTCAACGTGAACGCGCAGAGTGGACACAAACGGAGGTGCGTTGCCGCAGCAGTTCACAGCTGCTGCTGCACACACACACACCTACTCCCCGGCCTGCCCTGCCCCACCAGCGAGGTAACACATACATGAATGGAGTCAAGAGTGTATTGTTTGCCCCCTAAGCCTCAGTTGCCAAGCTATAACTTGCATTTATTTGTCTCTGTTATAAAGTAGCCTCTATCATGCATGCAGCGCCACACAGCTGAGCATAAATTAGCCGACTGTCTGCTAGCCCCAAAAAAAAAAATAGATATGACGTGATGAACACAACTAATGTCGGCGGAGTTTGTCATTGGTACAGCATGTGAATCTATCAGTATGCTGAATACTTAGTGTTGTTTAGGTTTACTTTAGGCTATATAATTAACACTTCACTTGCAGTAATTTATTTGCTAAATGACAAACAGGCAATTCCCAATTGCCTGCAGAAAAAGTAGCCTTGTGCCTTGTTGTAATGTAACCAAGCAGTCTTATTCATATGGTTGGTCTCTTTTTATTTTACACATTTTTATTTAAAAATAATGCCTAGAAAGGAGAGGTTAAAAAAGGAAAAACAAAGGGAGCTACAGCAGGCAGCCCAGGGGAGCAGCTCTCTGCTCTCCTGGAGGAAAGCATCCACCAGCAGCAAGGAGGAAGATGAAGATGAAAGGTCAGAGTCAAGACCAGAGTCATGTTAACTGTTCAGGGCCTTTTAAAGCTCAGATTTTAATGTTGAACTGTTCCTCAAATGTTATTGAAATATCTTAAAAGCTGTCCACACATTTTATTTTAACTACGCAAAGTGGGTTGGTGGTACTAAATCAGTCATGAAGCTATATAAGCTAATTATATTATTTTGTCCCAACCATAAGTTATTTCTATGTTATAAGACTTCCAGTAATCTTGTATTTACCTTAATAGGATATTATTAGTACGGAGATCAGGGGCCTAACGAAGACTTCAGAGAGAGAATTTGGGATAAGGGATTATTTAAAAAAATCTGAAGCTGACTGTTTTTTTTTCAAACATACATTTTTTCTTTCTGCTTTTTGGTAATTCTGTGTCTCCAAATTATTCCAGAAAATAGTACTAAATAGCCCACATTGACACAGGTGTTTTAGCCTTAGCTTTCTTGTGCATCAGATTGATGAATTTTACTTTAAAAGGTTCAAATCTTTCTTCCGGGGGAGCATTCCCCCGGACCCCCCTAGAAGGTCCAGGGTCCCAAACACAGGCTCCCAAATTCCTTTGAGAAACACTCTATGTGTGGCCGGGTATTACAAGTCATTAGGCCACTTTGTACAAGTACCCTTGAAGGTCACATATTATGCTAAATGCCCTTTTTAAATGTGTTCTAACATATCCATGGGTCCACGGTGTGCCTAGAGACTGCCAAAATATTTAAAAAAATAACAATCTCTCCTTTTCTCACTCTCCCCCTTTGTGAAACCCCCACCCCTCCCCCCCAATATACTCCAGGCAGAATTCTCCTCGTTTCTGACCTCAAAAACTGGAAAGCCAGAAGCTTCCACTGTGCAGCCCACACCCCTATTTCTTATTGGTCCACGGCCCTGACAGACAGAGGGCGAGGCGTATCTGGCTTCGCTTCCGGACAGGGGGCGGGGGGAGCTCAAAGATTGTATATTTACGAGGGGAGCCGCAGCTCTTTTTAAAAAATAGGCCATTGTGAGATTAGCTGAATATCAGCATAGTACAATAAATTATCTGAAAGTTTTTTTCAGCAAACAATTAAAGAAAAACGTATTAGGGACCACTAAGACCATATAATATGGTGTATAATAGAACCGAAAAGTGTATAATATGGGAGCTTTAAAATGATTTGGTCATTCATCGATAGAATATATTGTGCCCTTTTTTTTTGCATTGAGCACCTGCCCCCCAAAATGTCTGTGCACGCCACTGGGAAGGTTGACCACAACCTTTCTGAGGAATTGTTAACGGACACACTCAGGCGCGAGCTACAGGAGTTAGGACTAACAGCAAGTTAAAATACGTGTTTGTTTATTCGGAAATATGGAAGGCAAAAATAAAGAATGACTGGAGAAAAGTTTCCAAGTTCTCAGAGATATGTTTAATGAAGTGATATCACAGGACAGCTGATGCAGGCACGGCAAAGTCAAAAAGAAAAGAGACCCCTCTCTCGACAACAGAGGCATTATATTATCTCTAAACAAGGTTTTTTGATTTGATTTGATTTATTAGGATCCCCATTAGCAACACACCGGAGTGAGAGCTAGTCTTCCTGGGGTCCGAAACATAATTTGGTGGCAATTTATTGTTGCCATGTGTGTTTTGGGACCATCCCCTTCTCTCCCGACGTCCTCTGCTGACCTTTACTGACTAGGTTAAGCTTCCCAGTCTTGATAGTGTCTTCAACTTGCTTGGCCAGAAAGGCCTTTGTTTTAGCAGGCCTCAGGAATGTTGCTATCTTATGGGAGAATCAGGTTAGTTTTTATAGCTGTTCTACCTCCTCGTCTCCAAAGCACCAAGAAAAGAGTGAGAACATTTATTAAAGTTAAATGTGAAGAATATATCAATTGTTTAAATGATTATATATTGGTAAATGCAAATTAATGAGGGGGGGGGGGGGCATAATATCATTAAAATTAGAGTTATTTTTCACAGGACTACTGCGCCGGCCAGCTTCCCCCCGGGAGAGGAGACTGATGAGAGCCAAACGCGGAGGCATTAGAGCGAGTTTGGCTAAGATGCCATACAGGCCCGCTCTTCCAACTCTCCTATTGGCGAACATAAGGTCTCTGCACAATAAAATAGATCATATACAGCTGCTGAGGTCTGTGCGCCACAACGTGATGGAGGGCTGTGTTTATGTGTTTACGTAGACATGGCTGAAGAACAGCCTTCTAGACTCAGCTTTTCGACGACGTCGTTGTGGTATGTAAACATTGTTCACCGCTGGCGGAGTTTATGATCATAAAGTGCCGTCCGTTCTATCAACCGAGAGAGACAACAGCGACCTCGCTTGTCGCTGTGTATGTCCCCCCACTACCAACAATGCTGATAGAACCGAGGCACTTTGGGAACTTATCACGCCATCAGCCCACTAAGATCGATTTTTCATCTTCGCTGGGGATTTCAACCACGCAAATCTCAAGACAGTTCTCCCCCAATTCCACCAACAACATCCCTTTCACACCAACGGGAACCAAGAGCCAGCTCCTTGCTGGTGCAGTTCAAAACTGGTTACAGCCTAATACCATTTATGAACCGGTTGGTTTCACACCGACCAGAGCTGGCAAGATGGCAACGTCATGACGTCACTGTAAACGTCTGTGTACGTCGGCCGATGTTGCTGCACTCGTGGCTAACGTTAAAGCTAGCGCCAGCTTTAAGCACAACAACAGCGCCGGATACGTCTTATTTTTTACACGTGTTGCCTCTCGCTTTGCTTTGTTAACCAAACAGGACCCATACAGCGTATTTACGCCATCGATTTGATCGCTACGTTCGGTAATTATGTTGTGTTTACATCTCTTGTTTTTAAATATGGTGGGCATGAGGTTTGAGTTGGTCTGGTTGGTCAGGATAATCTCTCCCCTGACGTAGGCGATTCACATTTTCCAGCTCTCTGGTGGTGTGAAACCAAAAAACTGTGGCTAACTGGGCTCTAGTCAGAGCCAGCCCAAGCCTTCATGGGGCCCTAAGCGAAATATGATTAGGGGGCCCCTCTCCTATGTTAGCGCTGCTGAAACTATAGATCTTTGTTAAATATAATTCACACACCCAGTGTTTTCCGCTAGTGCGTCCACTGTGCAGCTGTGTGAAAATATAAACAGCCGAGATTCAGACCCTCCGGGGGTAGGGGAGAACGGGGTAATTTGTCACATGGGTTGGATGTCACATTCGTTATATCTCGCCACCAGAGCGCGCTAGCTCTGAAATGTTGATATAAAAAAGGTCCAGAATTGGGATCAGAGGTCACATACATAGACTTCCTTGGAGGAAGACAGCTACATTTCAGCTGAGAGGATGTTTTGTGTTTTTCATGTCAAATTCAAAATATTTTGCTTCTCAGTATTTTTCTTCTAGGCTTTTACACAATGGGTTTATAACAAAACACTTGTTACCCTCAGAAAGTTTGAAGGGTAAACTATAGTTTAGATTGTGGTTAGCAAGCTAATTAGTTGTCAGATGGTTGTTGGCCTTGATGCTAGCAAGAAATTCAAGTTGGGGTTGGTCGTCAAATTTTTTGGGGGGTTGGTTGTCACATGTTATCTCAAGGCTGCAGCCAGAAAAGGAACCCAATAACGAAAGAAATTGTCAAGCTGTATCCTCACTGACACCCCAGAGAAGGAAATAATAGAGCAGGAAAAGGCAGCTAGCAAGCAAAAGAAAAAAGGGCAACAAAATCAAAATAACCCAGTGCATCCCAAACTAGACCAGCTGCCAAGGCTACAGAACGTTATGTAGGCCTATTTGTCAACTTGACAATGCAATTAAACATTCAAATTTGGTTCTGCCTCCTTGCCTTCTTTTTAAGATTTTTCCCATTAAGATAACATTGTTACAAACAACCCCATAGTGTGTGACAACCGACCCCTTGATGGGGTTGGTTGTCACAATGTGTCAGAGTGTCTTTGATGGTAAATTACTTCTTCATTACAATAAGTTGGAAAAAAAGAGAGACACACATTTCTAGCCAACACCTTAAGCTTCAATTTAATGTAGGAATGGCTATTGACAGATGTTTTGGTGATGAGCAATTCTCACTAGAGTAAAAAGTGTGCCTACTTACCCCGTTCTCCCCTATGCCCCCCCGGGAGATTTTTTTAACCTTTTTGAAGTGAAATGCATGAATCTGGTGCACTTGGAGAGGAAAATTAAGAGGCTAAATCTGAGAAATTTTGTGTGAACAAATAATTTGGAGACACTGGGTCAGATGAATTAGAAGCTATTGAAGAAGGACACATGGATTTTCCATAAAAATATTAATATAAAATAAAATATTATGGAGGGTCCTCTGGGTTTGGCTCTTTTTCTTTTACGGGACATATTTCTCTGTAATATAATGAATGCATTTAAATGCAGTGAGAGGAACGAAGCAGAAGAACTCTGTTGTCCAGCTACTGTATCTTTTTTTCCACAGACGAGGCTGAAATAGGCTATAGACTATACACAGTGCATGGGCAACTGAGGGCAGCCCCATTTCCAATTGTTTTTAAATAAACTCAATACACACTGTGCATGGATGTGAACGTGACATGATCAGATAATTTCGGATTACCTCCCAGATGAATTTATTAAATGTTTAGGCTATTAATTATCTAGACCAAAACATTTTATTCCTTTTTTTGTATGATAACTTATATTTGCACAATATGATGTTAATATCAAACACACAAACTGGCGGTCGGGGGCCCTAAGCGACCGCTTAGTACGCTTATGCCTCGGGCCGGCTCTGGCTCTAGTTCCAAACTAGCGCAGAATTTGCGGTGATGTGAAAGGGGTTCATTTGAACCTTTTCACAAGAGAAAGTAACACCCTCGACATGGTTTACACCTCTAACAAGGCTTCTCCCCTCCCCCACATCGGCAGCTCTGACCACCTCAGTGTCATGCTAATGCAGGCATACAGACCCTGGGTGAAAGTCACCAAACCGGTTTCAAAGCAGGACCCCTATGTGGCCATAGGGGGCCTCTGCTGCCCTTCAGGACTGTTTTGACCCCACTGAGATGTTTAAACAGGCAGCCACCTAACACAGCCACATATACATTGAAGAGTACTCTGACACTGTCACCATGTAACCACCCCCAGAACCATCACCACCCGGGCTAACCAGATGTCATGGCTGACAGGAGAAGTCCATGGGCTACTGAGGGCCAGGAACACTGCCTTCAGAGCTGGGGAAGCAGCCGGCCTTAAAACAGCAAGGGGCAACCTGTCCTGTGGCATCAAGAAAGCCAAACGCAGCTACACTTTTAAAATAACCGGCCACTTCAAGGACAGCAGAGATGCGCATAGCCTGTGGCATGGTATCAAAACCATCACGGACTACAAACCCTCGCCACAGACCTGTGTAGGGGTGGGAATCTCTTTGCACCTCACGATTCGATTCCGATTCAGAGGTCAATGATTCGATTCAAAATCGATTATCAATGCATCTCGATGCAATTTTTTTTTTAATGTGTGATTTTCAAGAATATATTTATATACACATCTGAGTTTGCTACTCAGTTTGCCTATCACTTCCTACTTTTGTGATGATCTTTAAAGACAAACAACAGATGAATTACCTTCTCTAATATTGCATTAGAGAAAAAGCTTTTCTTGTCACAAATATGAATTTCTATGAACAGTGGAAAAAAAATTCAGATTGCATTTCAACACAATATGGAAGTATGTAAAAACTAAACCGATTCAGTTTTATTTTCTTTCTAATCTTGTAAATCATGTTTCTATGGGATTTCTATATGTCATTTGAACACATTGTGCAAAAAGTATGGCTTGGAATTCAGCTCTCATACAAAATCTTAAACAAAAATAAAGTTATATGGGTTTACTGCTCTCAACCCTTTTGTCGCCACTTTTGTTAACAACTCGCACATGTGTGGTGTGCATGCGCAGTGGCGCAGGAAGTACTAGTATTTACGAAAAAAAAAAAATATATATATATATATATATATATATATATATATAAATTCTGACCCTACCATCTGACTTTCACAACTGAAATTGAGACTCATCAGACCAGGCAAGACTTTTCCAATCTTTTATTGTCCAATTTTGGTGATCCTGTGCAAATTCTAGCCTCAGTTTCCTGTTTTTAGCTGACAGGAATAGCACCCGATGGGGTCTTCTGCTGCTGTAGCCCATTTGCTTCAAGGTTGGTCGTGTTTTTTGCATTCAGAGATGGTATTCTGCATACCCTGGTTGTAACGAGTGGTTATTTGAGTTACTGTTGCCATTCTATCATCTTGAACCAGTATGCCCATCCTCCTCTGACCTCTGACATCAACAAGGCATTTTCAGCCACACAAATGCCGCTCACTGGATATTTTTTCTTTTTCGGGCCATTCTCTATAAGCCCTAGAGATGGTTGTGCGTGAAAATCCGAGTAGATCAGCAGTTTCTGAAATACTCAGACCAGCCCTTCTGGCACCATCAACATTGCCATTTTCAAAGTCACTTACACCCCTTTTCTTCCCCATTCTGATCCTTGGTTTTAACTTCAATAAGTTGTCCTGTCCAGGTCTACATGCCTAAATGCATCGAGTTGCTTTCATGTGATTCGCTGATAAGTTATATGTGTTAACAAAAAAATTAACTGCTGTACCTAATAAAGTGGCCGGTGAGTGTATATATATCACCACCGTCAGATGTCAACTCCGTCAGATTTCCTGTCTGACGGTGTTGCCATATTTACATTTAAAGAGGCCCTATTGTGCTTTTTCAACTTGTATGACCTATAAACGTTGTTATAATGATTTATAGTCATGTTTAACCATACTACAGTGTCAAGTAATGACTAAGTCTTACATGCATTTAGACGTATTCCCTGCTGACCGTCTGGGGTGGCTGTGCAGAGTGCTAAACACTAGGGTAGCCGGTCGCAATTCACTTGTTCAAATTTCCGGGATTTATTACGTAGAGCAGGGGTATTCAACTAAAATTCAAATAGGTCCAGTTAGAGAAAATGTCCTCAAGCAAAGGTCCGAAACATCATAATGTCTAACTTGCGTTATGATTCAGTGTGATAGTGAAGTAGCCTAGTAGTTGTATCAACGTCTGCATGTAATCAATATAGGAAGAACAATTCAAAAACATACAATACTGAAGATATATGTATTATTTAAGGAGGTTCAACTGACTCAACTGAAACTAATCTCTTCATAGAAAAGAAGGGCTGCATTTAAAAATAAAATGGTGAAAATAAATATAATAATAATCTTAAAATAAAGATAAAATATATAATTAATTTTTGAAAAATAAAATAAAGTATAGCAGCAACTTCAGTGTCCCCTTTGTCTTTGTGAATGTTTTAACAGTTTCAACCAATTTAAAAAATATATATATCTCAACACCAGGCTTGGTTGCAGAACATAATGACTCGGGGTGCATCTGAGATTAGAAGGGGTGCAAAGAAAAATTAATTATGCAATTTGAGAAATATTTCAATGTATAATTTCTAAACTTCACTATACCTACTATGTTTGTTTAACATAGTAATCTCCCATTTTGTCTAATACTGGATTTTTATTTTGCGATTTTGAAAAGCTCTGAAGAAAACTGTCAGAAACTAAACCCCTGTAGGGGGGTCTGGGGGTATCCCCCTCCCCCCGAATTTTTTTTGTGATTTTAAAATGTAATCGGAGCATTCTGGGGAAAAGAATAAAAGAAAAAGTCAACATTTAATATAGTTAAGATGAATAGAAAAATTAACAAAACAACATAACTTGCTAGCAGCCAGATGCTTAACAACTGGACTGAGGGACGGATGACCACTAGCTTTCGCTAATGTTAGTGGGGCTACTATCCAAATATCTTGCTAAAAAATTAACCTTTATTTATAAAATTCTGCCATTACTAAGAATATGTAACACTTAAAATATAGATAATTGAAACTACATACAAAATGTTTTTTTTTGTTTTGTTGCTGTTGTGGGCAGTGCTGCTGGCGATTGGTGATGATGCATGTCAATCTTATGTCTGTGTCATTCACACATAGGTCTACATCAGGGTAATAGAGAGTCCACATGATTGTACCTTGACCGGTTTTCACCAGTCTTACAAAAGGGGAAAAAACTCAGCTGTTGATCGCTCGTTAACTCGCTCAACCGCTCGCTGACACACGGAGCCGGTGAGCGAGCGGGCGAGCGAGAGAGAAAGCGAGAGAGAGTAGCACCTTAGCAAAAACTACAGCAATTACATATATATTTTTAAAGTATATTTATAAAACAATTCAGTCCGCCCTCTTTCCCTAATTGAGGATGCAGAACAGAACTAACATTTCAATTGAGGGTGCAATGCATGTTTATGCACCCCCGTAGAACCGGGCCTGCTCAACACCATTACAATTGAACAGTTTTAGCTTCTCTTTCTTTCCCTCTTTTATCCCACTCCCCCACTTTCTGTCAGGGCCATTCTCATGCACATGTGCAGGTGCTCATTGGTGAGCCTGGATCGATATTTACTTTTAATTATGTTCATGAGACGGACTGGTTTTGTGTTTCCAGTTGGAAGAATGAACATGAATGAGTCTGTCCATTCTGGATTGAAGGCTCTGTTTTCGCTGTCTACTTTTCTCTTCTTAGAGAGCGCCATTTGTAGTTATTTTTCTGTCTCCGGTTCACTGTCTCTTTGTCGGTGAGCCAGCCTGAGCCGGGAATGCACGGATTCGATTGGCTGAGTAGCAGGAGGCAGGATGGCTTAACTCGAATGCAATTGGTCGGTGGATTTCCTGATTCGCTAAACCAGTACCGTAAAGTCTAGAAAAGCTGCGCCGGTCAAAATAGAAGCGCCCCGTCAAAATTTTTAATTTAAATAATTTATTGACTACAGGTCCGGGTCCGTATAGGACGGCGTCTGGGTCCGGACCCGGACCGCGGTCCGCCTGTTAGTGACCCCCGACGTAGAGAATTTGGATTTTTCCATGTATGGTAATGCTGCAACGTGCTCAGGCACGCTCCGGCTATGCCCCCACCTGCCTGCTCAAATCTGCCCGCACGCCGCTGAAAGTGTTCCGGAAGGTAACCATCATAACGGAGTGGGGTTTGCAGGAGGGGGGCGGAGAAGCACAAAGCGGAGTGTGGACAGAGAATGCTGAAATCGCTGAGATGAGAGGAAGAGCTTCCCGAAAATCTACATGTTTTTTTGTGCTGTGATTCGTGTCAGGTTGCTCTATAGGAGTCATTAATGAGAAATTAAGACCAGAAAAGTAGTATAATGAGAGATCTTTAAACATAACAAAAGGAATGTATCTAGTAGCCATTTGGTTTTTCTGTTGATGTTAGGTGCTAGTATGAACTACTTCAGGAAAATAAAATGATCAAAAAATTTCAATTAACTTAAGAAATTGTAAGTTGGTGTTCATGGTTGTGACACAGGACTTTCAGGATTCAGAATGTAAAATATTCTAAAACTACAACACTTATCAGGGCCTGTCTGACTCTAATGTACTCTACAGAGGTAGAATTTGACAAGAGGTCCTTCAAAGTGACAGCTGCCCCTTATTTCGCCTGATTTTATTACATTTTACATAATGAAATGTCTGACGGTTTTGACTTACTGTAAAGTGGTCCCACCAATGACGGATTACCACATGGGCAAAGTGGGCCCTGGCCCTTGATTTTTTTTTTTTTTTTTTATAAAAAAAAATTCAAGTGGCCAAGACTTTGGTCATAAAAGGATTTGAATGTTTTTGATAATTGATTTTGGAATAGAGAGAGAGAAGAGTTTGAGGATGTTGCTCATCACGTGAGCTGCGTTGCGATATGCGGTTTGAATTAAGAGCGCAAGCGTTAAAATCTAAATATGACAATCAAATGAGTTCAAACCAGCCGGCCATCCTAAGGATGCAGGCTAAAGTTGTCCAGGCGGATCGATAGTGTGGCGACCATAGATAGTGGTGGAGACTCGCTGTTTAGTCAACAGACATAGAGTAACATATTCTCGCAAGGGGGTGCTGACAAAAAAAAGCTCAGCCTCGCAACACCACTAATGCAACATTGTTACATGCAGCGGTGACACATGCCGTAATGGTCCGATTATAAGATGGGGAATGGGTCGTAAAAAGTCGGGTCATTTTATATTCGGCCAGGAGAAGCGTTTGTGCGCTTGGAAAGAGAATGATTTGTCGAGAGAAAAAAAAGGCACAGGAAATTGCCAAAGCACTGAATTCAAAGCCTCAACTCATTATGTTGCGAGTCAACAAGTCAGAGGCATGAATCAACAAAGCGATCGACTTACAGTGGCTTTTCTGCTGTGGCAGTTGTGGTGGGGAGAGTTTGCCAACTGCGCCGTCCTTTTACGCACCATCCCTGCCTCCGTAATGTTCAGATTTTATAGATTGCATCAAAGCCCTTTTTTGGTTGCCATGATTTTTTGTGTCTTCCTGTTTCCATTGCCAGTTTGTGGTCACTGAGCCTGTACTTGGTTAGGATCTGTCTCTGCTTTCTATCTCTGACAGTAGAGAGATATTCTGCTAATTTATAATTTGCTTTTAGTTGTTTCTTCCCAATGGTCCAGATAGGTTTCTTTACATTGTGCTATAGTTTGCTTTACTCTGATTACTGTTTGGAGAGCAGTGTTGTTGTGAGGCTGGTCAGAGTGTGTCTGAGAGGGGGCAGTTAGCCTCAGTACCAACTGACATAGGGGACTCTTTTCTGGGCTCAGCTCTTGGGTTTGGAGGGCTTTGGAGTGGAGGGTGTCTCAGGGGCTGGATTTCAGGTGGTTAAAAAAGTTGAGCGTTCTCTTTTGAATGTTAATTATAAGTGGGTATCTGCCTAATTCTGCTCTACATGCATGTGTTGGTGTGTTTCTGTGTACATGTAAAATGTATCTGCAGAATTCTGCATGTAGAGATTCTGTTGGATGTTTGTCCCAACGGGTATAGCTCTGATGACTGAGTGGACCCCATACTTCACTACCGTACAGCGCAATGGGCTGGATGACACTATCAAATATTTTAAGCCAGATTTTTATTGGAATTTGAATATAAAAGTTTCTCTTAATTGCAAATGGAGCTCTTTGAGCTTTTTCTTTTAGTGCATTCACTGCCATGTTGAAACTCCCTGATGCTGTTATGGTTATACCAAGGTAGGTATAACACATACTGTGTTCAATTACATGATTATTAATAGTAAATTGATGTTTGTTCTCATGACACCTGTGGCGTTTTTGAAAGATCATGATGTTGGTTTTCTTCATGTTTACTGCCATGGCCCAGTTCTGACAGTACTGTTCTACTACGTCTAACTGTTGCTGTAGTCCTTGTTGAAGGACTTCACCTCTCTATCTAGGAGGGAGAGGCCAGGAGCAGCACATTGATCTAACTCAACAGCCAGTTCATTTATTTATACATTAAATAAAGTCAGACTTAGATTGCAACCCTGCCGAACGCCTCTTCTCTGGGGGAAGAATTATGTTTGTTTATCTCCAGTTTTAAAAGCACACATGTTTTCCAAATACATGGATTTTACCAGACCATAGTTTTTGCCACCTATACCACAAAAAATGTCAGAGTCCAGTGTGGGAGCATTTTTTCAAACTTGATAAAACCCGGCGCAGTGCAATGCTTTAAGCAGCATTCAGTTAAAACGCTATTCCAAGACTGTTGTTAAATCACCTTAGAAACACAAAAGCCTTGCGCGAGCGAAGCAGCGATTCACCCGGTGAAACTAAGTGACGGTTGGTAACAGTGTCATTCACAGTGACACCTCGCCGGTGAGAGCCGCAGCGCAAAAAAAACTCTGTTTTGACGGCTAAAATGCCAACCGGAGATATCCCTGTTGGGGGGGTGGAATGGCTCCTACGATCTGATTGCATTTCTCGAGCCTGAATACACACAGCCATGTCGGCAAACTGACTGCGCAATATGTCAAGATTTGTCCAGTGAGCCGCCTCCCATGTTAGTTTCAGTCTACAGCCGAAAAAGTTACACTCACCTCCTAAGCATGGACATCGTTTAAGCATGGCCTCTCATTGATTCAGCAAAACTATATTTTAATTAAATGATTATACCTCATATGACATACTGCATGACAAGCTGGGCATTGGCATGCAAGACCACGTTAACATCTGTGGAAACAGTATACAAACAAGCCATTAAGATTTTAGATAAAAAACCGAAAACCTATTACCACTGCAATATCTTAAAGAAGCACGATTTACTGAGTTGGCAAAACATGATCAAGTATGCAGACTGCACCCTGGTTTTTAAAATTCTCAACAGACTCGCCCCAGCACCATTGCAAATGTTTATACAAAAAAATGAAAGTAGATCCACCAGGGCAACTTCTCGAGGTGACTGTATTGTTCCTTTTAGAAAAAGTGCCTATGGAGTATGGACAGGCTGTATTTTCATACCGTGCAACTCATACCTGGAACACACTACCCGCTGCTCTACGTGAGCTTCCCACTCTTGGCTCTTTTAAAAAACGTCTTAAAGTATGGCTGCTGGAATCTCAAAACTGTTCACACAATCTATCATAGATTTTTTTTTTTTTTTTTTTTTTTTTTTTAACATTATTTGAATAATTGTTTTTACTCACTTGTTCTGTCGGTTGCATGTTTTGTTTTTGTTTTTTTTCCTTTTAGATACACTTTTTTTTTAGAGCAACTAAACCTGCACTCTTTTTGTAGATTCATCCTCATATAAGTCAAGGAGGTACAAATCAATGAGTGGTTCACAATTAAATTCCTAGTAAAATGTTAATTTTACTTTAGTATTTGAAGGTTTTACTGTTTCTTTATTTATTTAGGGTTGCTTTTTAGTTGTAGGCTATGTTTGAGGAGAACATTTGTGAGTTCATGTATGCAACGTTGAAAGAATTGGCAAAATAAATAAACAAAACTGCAAAAGCCTCTTTCGGTATTCGGTTTCGGCTATTCGGCCAACTGTTTAATTTTATTCGGTTTCGGCCAAGAATTTTCATTTCGGTGCATCCCTAATTCTTTTATTAATTATACTACAGAATAGTTTCCCTAGACCAGGGTTTTTCCTGGCTCAGAATGGGCTTTTGGGGGGTCCGTACACGACCGACTTTTTTTTTGGAGTCGCGACTATGTGAAACAGTAAAGGTAAAGGTTTATGTATTTTAAGAGGGGTGTGCGGTTTGGAGAGGGGACTTTCTGTCCAGCTCAAGAGCATTTCAGTCAGCCTGTCAATCACTGCGTAACCATGGAGCTCACTAACGCTTATGAAATCACAATAAACAACCTGTAGATATGAAGTCAAAATACTAATAATGACTAGGCCTACCTATTTAATACTTTAATTGTTTCTAATTGATCTAAACCATGGAAATTGCAAGAAGAAAGAAACAATCACAATCATGATTATTTTGAGTAATCACATTGTGTTATCACGATTATTAGACAGTTAATCATTGATTTAAGAACATTATGCATTTATTTTACTTTTAACAAGGTTTTTTTCGAATAACACCATGACTTTGGACTTTAATCAAAGGCCTAATTGAACTGAAAACGGGGAGAATAGAAATAAGCTAAATAAGTGAAACATATTTTTAATAATTGAATAAAATAAATATGTAAAAATAAAAATAACCCGTTGTAAATGGTGTTGATAGGGCACGTCTTTTGATAGGCAAGGCAAGGCAAGGCAATTTTATTTATAGAGCACATTTCAGGCACAGGGCCACTCAAGGTGCTTCACAGGGTTAAAATCAAATAAAGAATACAAATACAAAAAAAAAAGGAACAAATTTAAAACATGGATAAAAATACAACATTTAAATAAAAGAATTAAAACATTTTACCAAAAAAAAAAAGAAAAAAAAAAAATACAGGTTAAAAGGGAAACAAGAACGTTTTGAGACCTGATTTAAAAGAGCTGAGAGTCTCAGCGGACCTCAGACTCTCTGGCAGTCCGTTCCAGACATTGGGCGCATAAACGCTGAATGCCGCCTCTCCCTGTTTAGTCCTAGCTCTGGGGACTTTTAAAAGACCTGTCCCAGACGACCTAAGGGCTCTGGGCGGCTCATAACGTATCAGCAGATCAGTAATGTATTTTGGCCCTGAACCATTTAAGGCTTTGTAGACCATCATCAATATTTTAAAATCAATTCTTTGAGTGACAGGAAGCCAGTGTAAAGACCTAAGAACTGAGGTAATGTGATCTACTTTTTTGGTCCTAGTGAGGACTCGAGCAGCAGCGTTCTGAATTAGCTGAAGCTGTCTGATTGATTTTTTAGGAAGGCCTGCAAAGACACTATTAGAGTAGTCAAGTCTACTAAAAATAAATGCATGGACAAGTTTTTCTAAGTCCTGCTGAGATATTAGCCCTTTAATTCTCGATATATTTTTAAGGTGGTAGTAGGCTGACTTAGTAATTGATTTAATGTGTTTTTTGAAATTCAAGTCGGAATCTATCACTACTCCAAGATTTCTAGCTTGGTGTGTGCTTTCTAACATAACAGATTTAAGCTGTGCGCTGACTTTTGATTGTTCATCCCTGGCACCAAAGACAATTACTTCAGTGTTGTCGCTGTTTAATTGAAGAAAGTTTTGGCACATCCAGTCATTGATTTGTTCAATGCATTTACTTAGTGCTTGAATCGGACTATAGTCTCCTGGTGATATGGTTATGTAAATTTGTGTGTCGTCTGCATAATTATGGTAGCATAATTTGTTTTTGTTCATAATCTGAGCTAGCGGTAGCATGTATATGTTAAACAGAAGAGGCCCAATAAGAGATCTGAGATCCAATAAAACTAATACAGAGCTTTTGCCACTGTCTGTGTTTAAGTGGATGTCATTGAGGACCTTAACCAGAGCAGTCTCAGTGCTGTGGTGTTGTCGAAAACCTGACTGAAAGACATCAAAGCAGTTATTCATTGCTAAGTAGTTATTTAGCTGATGATGAACAGCTTTTTCAATGATCTTGCTTAAAAATGGTAGGTTGGATATCGGCCTATAATTGTTCATGAGTGATGTATCTAGATTTTTCTTTTTTAGGAGTGGCTTGATGACAGCTGTTTTCAGGGCCTGTGGGAATACACCAGTGCGAAGGGACTTATTGACAATTTCTAGGACATCTGAGGCCATACAGCTAAAAACTGTTTTAAAGAAGCCTGTGGGCAGAATGTCAAGGCAACAGGAGGAGGAGTTCAGGTGTTGTATAATGTCATCCAGGTTTTTCTTGTTTATCAGAAAAAACTCTGTCATGGCATCTGAATTCGTTTTAAATGGGTACAGAGATAAAACATATCTTGAACCTGGTATTGATGCAGTGACAGCTTGTCTTATTTTATGAATTTTCTCAGTAAAGAAGGAGGCAAATTCATTGCAGGCCCTCGTGGAAAGATGCTCAGACGCTACTGACACAGGAGGGTTTGTTAGCCTGTCAACAGCAGCAAACAGGGCATGTGCATTGTTGCTGTTTTTGGTGATGATGTCAGAGAAGAAAGACTGTCTTGCATTTCTTAGTTCTAGGTTAAACGTGCGTAGTTTGTCTTTGAAGATGTTATAGTGAACATTTAGATTTGTTTTTCGCCACCTGCGTTCTGCTTTACGGCACTCTCTTTTTTCAATTCTGACCTGAGGGGTATTTCTCCAGGGGGACCTTTTTTTTACCAGAGATGATTTTCACCTTGGTGGGTGCAATAGCATCGATAACATTTGTAATTTTTGAGTTGAAGTTACATACAAGCTCATTAACTGAGATACAGGGGAGGAGCGGGGACAGAGAAAATGCCAGGATAAATTGTTCACTCGTGTTTTCAGTAATATACCGTTTTTTGATAACCTTTGTTTTTGCAGTTGTGTGCAAAGATATTGTACTCCCAAAAAACAAACATGAATGGTCGGAGAGACCCACATCAGACACTAAAAGGTTTGAAATGTCCAGGCCCTTTGAAATTAATAAGTCCAGGGTGTGACCTTTGTTATGTGTAGGCTGGTTTACGTGTTGAGAGAGTCCAAAATTTTCCAGTACATAGCATAGTTCTTTAGCACTTCTGTCATAGCATTAAATGTAAGGGCATGATTTATTTATGTCAAGGAGCAGGGTGGATAGGCATTTGCATTGTAGTGTAGACAGTTGTGGTGACAGGAGTCAAGGAGCTTTAAACTTCCTGTGTTTTTTATTCAGTGATTGCTTGGTCATAGACCACTATGATTCGACTTAAAGTGAATAAACAAATTGGTCGGGATGTTTAGAGGTGCAGATCAGGTCGTATACCCTTTTCTCTCTCTCTCTCTCTCTCTCTCTCTCTCGCGCGGTTGCGTATGTCACGTTACTCGCGTGTCCGCACGTGACAAATCTTGCACATTATTTTAGTTTGTTGTGAGTCTGAAGTGTTTTCAGACAACAAAATTAGTTTTACCTTTATTCTCGTCATCTAGAAGTTTTTCAAAACACCCGGCAATGCGCAACATCTCCCTCCTACTCTCTGGACCAGCCGATAGCTAAATTATCAGGAGAGGGAGGGGCCGAGCGAGCTCGGCTGAAAGGGTTCGCTGCATTTAACAGCCTGCATGTCCAGGCATGCGGAACTATGATAGTTTAATAACGATTATTTTGTTTTCATGATTGAGGGAAGCCGTAATAGTAATCGAAAATGAAATTCAAGTTATTGCCCAACCCCTCAAGAAGGATGACTTACATTGGGCTGAATTTGGAGAGGTTTTAAATAGCTATATTTATTCTCAATCTTTATAATTTTGGCGCTCCTGATTTTCCTTTGGCGCTGGATAAATCCGCTTTGGCGGGCGCCAACATTTTTCTCTATGCAGGAAAAACCCTGTAGACAGCTGCTAACATAGATGCCACGTTAGTTATTAGGGTCTGATTTGTCCCCACTCTTATGAATGGGGGAAACCGGCTGCACGCTGCATTATAATGTGTGTGATTGTGGATTGCATGGTGTGCTACTGCGTGTATTTGCGTGTTGGTAGGGGTCCATGGCTGGTTTGTGTCCAGGGCCCGTGGTCATGTTAATCCGTCCTTGGGTCCCACCACTTAGAAACCTTATAAAACATCAGTGTGTTTTTGTTGATATGAGAGATTATTTAGTGTTGCTTTTGATGAGAAAAGCTATTTTTAATAATTAAAGTACATTTTTAATAGGTTTTATTGCATATGAAAGATTGAAACCTTCTCTGAGGACGCACTGTTTTGGACGTCGTGAGAAGATAACAATTGTCATATATTTGACATAATGATAAAATTAAATTTAAGGGGACAATTGTGCTCCAGACAATTGTCATGGAATTGAAATACCAACCTTTAAAAGATGAGAATATAGTCAATTAATACGAGGTGACACAATGTTTAAATACAAAAATAGAACAGATCTTTAATGTTTGCAAACATGAGTCAAGACAACAATCAAGCAATGGGATTGTGTGAAATGACCACCGATAGGCAGTCAGACAGAGAAGTTATAGCAAAATCTAATTACGCACGAACCTCATCCTACGTAAATAGCTTTCAGGGTTGGAATAGTGAGACATAACAACCTTCACCATAAGGTCAGGTCAGAACTTTTGTTGATTAACTTCCGTTTATTTAGAGTCAAGATGGCATTAGTCTTATATAAACACATAATTATTATGACTGTAATAAAGAATTCCACAACATTCCCTTCTCTTTAAAATAAATAAATAACAAATATAATTATTCTAAAAAAATGGTCTAATAATTAAAGGATAAACAAGTTTATATGGAAAAACAAAAGCGTATTAAAATTCTACATGATGGCCTGTGAGATTGTCCGCCAAGGCCTGAGTGGCCTTTCAGGTGTTTTATCCCCTTGACCAGTGTATTCAAAATAGACGGACAGAAATCACAGGTCATCATCACCTATACACATAGAAGCAAACCCACCCCCTCACAATTGGCAAAAGGAGGTCAAAAGAATTCTATGCACTAACTATACTTACTATAACAGAACTTATCATTTGGAAAAAAACCTCATAGGTCGTTAGAGAGGAAAAAAAAATTTTCAGACAGTTCTGTTTAACAAAAAATTAAACAGCTATGCTTAAAATATTTAAATCAAAAGTAATGTTATATGGCAGTATAATTCTAAACAAAACTAAATAAAATGCTGTAAGAAAGAATTAATGTTAACTATTAAATGTAGATTAATATACCGTAAGGGTAATGTTAAGTTGCAGGATATAATTAAAGGTTAGCATAAATCAAAGGCCTGGTGTTCAGGTGTCATTATTTCATTGTAGCCATTCTCATCGTGGGATGCAGAGGAACACCCACATGGCAGGATGTTTCTTCGGGCTCAGGAGTCAGCATGCTACCTGTGGGTATACGTACCTGGGTCAGAGGTTCTAGAACATGACCCTTCGTAGGGGCGGACACCTTTACCGTGTGCCCTTGTTGTCATCCTTCCGGGATTTCTTTAGTCCTGTAGTCGTGGGTCTGCCTCAACCCTAGGCTTGAAGCATGCACATTCGGTAGAGTGGAGGCCTACGAGCTTCCTTCGGTCAAGAAGTGCAGCTGCTCAATGTCTGGGAGTGAGTCGGCCACATCCCAGGGATCAAAGGATTCTCGTCTGGGAGAACGGAGGAGAGCATATTGCTCCACCTTTCCTCCAACCACACTGGCTATCCATCTGTGTAGCAAGGCTCTCATGCAGGTAAGGGTACAAGTACAGAGACACAAGAAGGCACCAAACATGATTAGGATTGGAAGAAGAACTTGAAGGGCAACTGCTCCCCATGGGCCTAGCCTGTCCTGCAACCATTGTTCCTGAGACAAATTAGGCACTTTAAACAAAAAACTCTGTGAGTAAGTATTGAGGCCTGTTGTGTAACAGTACCTGTTAAAATCAAAAGGGAAAACTAGAACAAAATCATCCTATTTTAGATCAAAGTTTCCTAAACAAATGTGTGAACACATTTTAACCAGATAAAAGGTGAAGTGAGCTAAAGAAAAAAAAACAATACAATGGGTATTATTGTGTATCGCTATGGTGGCTTCCAGATCGCAGGACCCCACCAAATCCAAACACTCCACCAATGTAGATCCTCCCTCCTCCGGCGGTCAGAGGCGCCAAACCCGCCGAAAGAGCGACCACCAATCTCTCCCTCCTCTCACACACATGCATGCAGTCAGTCACACACACACACACACACACACATTTTCCCGTTCCTTCTCTCACAAAAACATGCAGGCTGTCAAACGCAATCAGACACACATGCACGTTCATCCTTGCACGCTCTCTCTCGGACACACACACACACACAGGCACTCAATTTTGGTGTCCCATGGTCACTCAACCACACCAGCACACATACTCACTCATACCCACACACTCCCTTTCTCTCTCTCTCTGTCTCTCTCTCTCTGAAAGGAATCCAATGTTTAACACTGTTAGGGACACAATACATACTTTAAACAATAGTTTAAAATAGTTTTTTGAAGCCTAGTTAAAACAAATTGGTGCTATCTGTAAATAATTCATTTCTATTCTAGAAATTTAAAGCAACAGCAGAATCTGATGGGGTAACTCAAACTCTGCAGCTAGTCTCTCAATTAAAATATGCGGCTGCATCTTATTAAAAGCAGAAGAAAAGTCTGCAAATAACAGTCTAACATGAGATCCAGGCTTTTCTAAATGTTTATACATTGTATCTATAATAAAGAGCTTTGCATCATCTACACTTTTTCCAGTTTGATAAGCAAACTGTAATGGGTCAAGTTTTCCACTAACCAGAGACATGATTTCATTCTTAATTTGTTTACCTTAAGCTCTAAATGCAAACAGATATTGGCTCTCTGGATGCAAATTAAAAAGACAACACTGTTGAACCTAAACCATGACTTTGTGGTGCATTAATGGCTGGACTCAAGAACTTTCTGAAAATAATCTGAAGTGAACTTGAAAAGGTAGCTTCTTTGATATAAATATATTTTGTGGCGAAATGTGTTTACTCAGATGTAGCTCGTGTGCTTGTCTGTTTGAGAGGCTGCTATGGCTGCTCTCAAGGTCTGCCACCTTATCTATTGTTTTTACTCACTGCCGTCTGCATGTAGAAATAAACCTTAGAATGAGTTACTCTCTCCTGTGTGTGTGAGACTATTTAACTGATAAAACACACATTGTAGAATCATAAAGTAAATGTTCCTTGCTTCTTTCACTAATCATGTGCATTTAAATGTCTAATAGTCAATAAGCTAATTATCTGAGTCAAAAGGAAACGTTTATTACAACCAAGTTGAAATGAAGGAAAACAACATTGATAATATCTCAAGATCATGCAACGTAAATAGCAACGTAAATAGTTTTAGGATACTTTCCAGAAGGAGTCCAAGGGTCAATCTCCTCTCATAATTTTAGGCACTGTATTGTATGTAAATGCTTCTCTGTATCTCATAATTTGTTCCTCAGCAACAGCTCTCTCTATAGAATCTCTGTGTCTGAGCCACTGCATAGGCAGCAGGAACAAGAAAATATAATAGATCTCAACATTACAGCTAATTTGCACAACAATTTATTTCGGCAATTTACGTTTTAACTTTTGGATTTACAAAATCAAAAACTATAGTCAACATTCAACAAAGATAATCAATTCTGACTCTGGTGGTAACATCTTGCTAGTCATATCTCACAGCTGTCTTATATTATCACTGCAAATAAGAGTGTTCATTTTCAACATCAAACAGCATATACTCTTTGAAGGGTACTATCAACCAAAATAGACACTGTGGACCCATTTATTTCTACTGGCATTAGTGGGTCTTCAATAGGGGAAGAAGAAAGTTTAATTGTAGCTGCTTGAATTAAATTTGTATGGTCTGACAATTTTTCCCGCAGAAGTTACACTGTCCTTTTCTCCAATTGTTTCTGAAGTTATTGTTTTGTGAGTAGTGTGGGGAAGTGTGTGCTTTGCTCTGCCGGCTGATGTACTTTGGTTCTATCGCACTCACTCCTCCCTTTTTGATCCCTGACCCTCCTGCTGCATGCAAGTCTATCTCCCTTAGTGCTTGAACTGCAGCTGCTATGAAAAGTAATTCATCCTCTTTATTTCTACTTACATGTTGTATTGTAGCTTCTTCTATCTTCTGAGTTACTTTTGGGTATGAGGATACAATAGGCACATCAATCATGGACGACGGGAGTGGTAGGCCGGCCTCTATCAGAGTGGCCACAAGACTTTGTGGTGAGGGGAGGGGTACTCTGCCGTTTCACCCATTTGAATATCATGGCTTTAGCATTTTGTGTGGGGTTTGATCCATGACACTGTTTTATCTTAACCATTTCCTCAGCTCTAGTTTTCAACGTAGTTTCAAGCAGTGGCACATGACGTGCACTTAAATAATGCAACACATCTATTAATCAATTCTTTAAGTTCTTCAGAAACTCGATCATCCTTTCCTTTGCACACATTTGCACGTTCAGTACATTCATTCCCACTTCCATACAGTTCTGCGGTGTTAAACCATATTGCCACACATCTTCTTATTTTACCAAAATCCCAAGCTGGATCTCCATGTGGGCCATATACAGTTGAACTAGCAAGCGTATCTGAGGCAAAGGACCCCTCCATGGGCCACTTTCCACCTGTCTCTCCTTGTGTTCTAAGCGTCTGAAGGACGGTTTATACACTGGCATGAGGTAAACACTGTTGTGATAAGTGGCCCCAAGGGCAGGCATGGGTATGGAACGATAAGCTCCACCTATTGAACCATAGCAGAGATCAATGGTGGTATTTTTCTGTGTTGTGCTGCAAGTTACATATTGTTCGTATGTTCTCAAAGTTTTACCCAAGTCACATTTATGTGTAAGATAAACTAAATTTGGTCAAAACACGGGTGCCCTTCTTGTCTAGAAACAAACGTTGTTTTGGGAAACATTCTCCTGAGCTCTTATCAGCTCTGCTGAGAGGGAGAAAAGACTTATCTATTGCCTTTTTCTGTCTGTAAGGAGAACGCAGTGAATTAGGAAAAGGTTGTAAAATAATTAAACAGTCAGTCTTTGTCAGTCAGTCCATGATCATGTATAAAGTTTGCTCTGCAGAGGCTTAACTAATTTTGAAAATTCTGAAGTCATTTAAAAATGATTATCCCTTTTTGGAAATCTGTGTGGCTTGGGAATAATAACATCCCGTCTTACACACTGTTATTTTTTAGAAAATTCTGCTCACAAACGATGCTATAGCGCGATATTAGAAGTACTTTTCTATCATTAAATAATTGTTTCGTAATTGTGTGTGTATAAAGAAAGCTCTCGTGGTTAAACCAACACTACTTTAGTCACTGCAGTCACTTGCTCGGCCTATAGCCGTGTTTTGGGTAAATGTTTTCACCTGCAAAGATAGGTATGTAAACATAGAGACCTGGATACAGTACAATACTCAGTTGTCTATCAAAACAAATTAGATATACTATACCATAATTAGCCAAAAATGTAATCACCTAGCGTGACACTAACAATTCTGGTGTAGACAATTCAGATGGGAAAATTAAGCATATAATAATAATATTATTACTGGACAGTGAGAGTCACTGCATGTTTGGTGCACCTCACCCTCCTGTGGACCCCTCTCTGTCTCTCCTCTCCGGCCAGTCAGTCTCCCACTCTCCCACTGCCTCTCTGCTCCTGGGACTGCAACTGCAGTCCATTCTCTGGATGTTGTTCAGGACATTCCCTGCCCAGTGCAAGTTGCCCCAACACAGAATCAGCCATGCTGATGTTCCTGGTGTTTTAGCCATATCTGCTGGCTCTGCCTCTGCCCCGTCTTCCTCGTCCGCCTTTTCCATTTGTCCATAGGCCTTCAGCTGGGCCATACAGAGGTTGTCCTTGTCACAGAGTTCACATTAGTTCTGTCATAAAAGGATCTCTTCTTTAGGCCAGTCATGTTGAACTGGACCCCATTTAAAATGGAATAAGGTAGTTGGAAAATACTCATCTGGCAGATGCAGGGCTGGATCCAGGTGTAGATGTGGAAACAGCTTTAGTTCGTTGAGCTGGTTTTGGTCTGCAACCGGAGGTGTGAGAGAGGAGATTCTGCTTGGCCAGAGACGAGAGACCAGGTCTGGGATAATTGTCCTGTGAGGAGCTTAGCACACTTTGGTTAAAGTTATTTTACCTTTAAGCTAATCACTGTCTCTGTTCACTTTGCAACAAAGGCCTGACAAAAATGCTTTTATTTCTCTAAAATTTAAATGATTGCTAACTTAGCTTTTCTATCTTAACGAGACTAAAGCTCACATTTCCTGGAAAGACCATATTCCTCCCATAAATTTACCAATGCATCTGTATAGTGAGTCTCCACCCTTATCACACATTCTTTGCACAACTGTCAAATTCAACTTCCAACTCCTTTTGTTTAAACAGACTGTTCCCCTTTTACAATAATATTGAATTTTAGAGAATGCAGTGGAGGACAGATCCAACAGAAGACACAGAGACCTTAAATAAACCACACACAATTAGTACTTGAAAATATTTTAACTATTTTAGAACGTTCTTAATTTTAGATCTATTTTTGCCAAAACATTTTTATGGATCCTGCCTACTGTCCCTGACAGTAAAGATATCTTTCGTGGTCCCGGACCACCTAGTGCCCGGCACTAGATAGAATAGTTTAACCCGGTTAAATCTATCCTATTCCTCGAGTTTGGTCCCTGACCCTAGTGCCCCTGGCGCTAGATAAAATAGTTTAACTTAGTTAAATCTATCCTATTTCTCGAGCCTGGCCCCTGGCCAGTATAATTTTGGTCCCTGACCCTAGTGCCCCTGGCGCTAGATAAAATAGTCTAACCTAGTTAAATCTATCTTATTTCTCGAGTTTGGTCCCTGACCCTAGTGCCCCTGGCGCTAGATAAAATAGTTTAACCTAGTTAAATCTATCCTATTTCTCGAGTTTGGCCCCTGGCCTGTATAATTTTGGTCCCTGACCCTAGTGCCCGGCACTAGATAAAATAGCTTAACCCGGTTAAATCTATTTTATTTCGTAAAAGCTCGTCAGCTAATGCGAATTAAAGACCCCTGGTCTTTAGTTTTTAGTTCAACTAATCAGCAGCTGTCCTAAACCAACTTGTAACTAAAGCTAGTCGTCCAACATACCCTAAGCTTACTTTTATAGTTTATAGTTTATTGACCCCTGGCCTTTAAAACTTTAATTAAACATTGTGTTCTCACCTTTTTAGTCTCTTTGAGTTCTTGGATGCCGTATCGGGAGATCCCCTGAAGCACACCTGATATAGGCGCCAACCTGCATCTCCTGAGGTCAGTTACGGTCCTCCGTGGGGAGAGGTTTAGGCTCCGGGACCCAGTCTCCGGCTGTGCACAGTTAACCTGTCAGAGGGTGCTTCAGGAAATCCTCGAGTTAGACATCCCGGACGAGCCCCCAAATTGTCATGGAATTGAAATACCAACCTTTAAAAGATGAGAATATAGTCAATTAATACGAGGTGACACAATGTTTAAATACAAAAATAGAACAGATCTTTAATGTTTGCAAACATGAGTCAAGACAACAATCAAGCAATGGGATTGTGTGAAATGACCACCGATAGGCAGTCAGACAGAGAAGTTATAGCAAAATCTAATTACGCACGAACCTCATCCTACGTAAATAGCTTTCAGGGTTGGAATAGTGAGACATAACAACCTTCACCATAAGGTCAGGTCAGAACTTTTGTTGATTAACTTCCGTTTATTTAGAGTCAAGATGGCATTAGTCTTATATAAACACATAATTATTATGACTGTAATAAAGAATTCCACAACACATTCTATTCTTAATCCCTAATAACATCTACAATTTAAAATATTTTTAGTTTTAAACTTAACAGCAGTTACATACACTCAACAAAAATATAAACACTTTTGTTTTTGCTCCTATTTTTCCAGAGATGGACTTAAAGATCTAAAATTCATTCCAGATACACAATATCACCATTTCTCTCAAACATTGTTCACAAATCTGTCTAAATGTGTGATAGTGAGCACTTCTGCTTTGCTGAGATAATCCATCCCACCTCACAGGTGTGCCACATCAAGATGCTGATCTGACATCATGATTAGTGCACAGGTGTGCCTTAGACTGTCAACAATAAAAGGCCACCCTGAAATGTGCAGTTTTGTCTCACAGCAAAATGCCACAGATGCCACAAGCATTGAGGGAGCGTGCAATCGGCTTATGGTGGATAAATGTTCATTTATCCACCATAAGCCGTCTCCAAAGGCGTTTCAGAGAATATGGCAGTACATCCAACCGGCCTCACAACCGCAGACCACGTGTAACCACACCAGCCCAGGACCTCCACATCCAGCAGGTTCACCTCCAAGATCGTCTGAGACCAGCCACTGAGACAGCTGCTGAAACAATTGGTTTGCATAACCAAACAATTTCTGCACAAACTGTCAGAAACCGTCTCAGGGAAGCTCAACTGCATGCTCGTCGTCCTCATCGGGGTCTTGACCTGACTCCAGCTCGTCGCCGTGACAGACTTGAGTGGGCAAATGCTCACATTCGATGGCGTCTGGCACGTTGGAGAGGTGTTCTCTTCACGGATGAATCTTGGTTTACATTGTTCAGGGCAGATGGCAGACAGCGTGTGTGGCGTCGTGTGGGTGAGCGCTTTGCTGATGTCAATTTTGTGGATCGAGTGGCCCATGGTGGTGGTGGGGTTATGGTATGGGCAGGCATCTGTTATGGACGAAGAACACAGGTGCATTTTATTGATGGCATTTTGAATGCACAGAGATACCGTGATGAGATCCTGAGGCCCATTGTTGTGCCATACATCCATGAACATCACCTCACGTTTCAGCAAGATAATGCACGGCCCCATGTTGCAAGGATCTGTACACAATTCTTGGAAGCTGAAAATGTCCCAGTTCTTGCATGGCCAGCATACTCACCGGACATGTCACCCATTGAGCATGTTTGGGATGTGCTTGACCGGCGTATACGACAGCGTGCACCACTTCCCACTAATATCCAGCAACTTCGCACAGCCATTGAAGAGGAGTGGACCAACATTCCACAGGCCACAATTGACAATCTGATAAACTCTATGCGAAGAAGATGTGTTGCACTGCATGAGGCAAATGGTGGTCACACCAGATACTGACTGGTTCTGAGTCCCCAGACCCCCAATAAAGCAAAAAAATGCACATTTCAGAGTGGCCTTTTATTGTGGACAGTCTAAGGCACACCTGTGCACTAATCATGATGTCAGATCAGCATCTTGATGTGGCACACCTGTGAGGTGGGATGGATTATCTCAGCAAAGCAGAAGTGCTCACTATCACACATTTAGACAGATGTGTGAACAATGTTTGAGAGAAATGGTAATATTGTGTATCTGGAATGAATTTTAGATCTTTAAGTCTCATGAAAAATGGGAGCAAAAACAAAAGTGTTGCGTTTATATTTTTGTTGAGTGTATATCCCGGTTCTCAAGAATCCCTGATATACCGTTTTATTTTGTACCCTTTTTGAACTATTTAGTATTTAGAATTTATTTAATATAAATATTGTTTATCTTTATCTTATTCTACTCTATTTTATTATTATTATTGTTCCTATTGCACTGTGGGTCAGATACAAACGCCATTTCGATCCTTATGTATGCCTGCATATTTTAAGAATTGACTTGACTTCACACGTAACGTTTTGCAATTAGGCCGAAAACGTAAATTTTGCCTCAAGCCATGCTGGGGACACAACAAAGATGTGGAGGAAGGAGCTCTGGTCAGATGAGACTAGTGTTGTTTTTGGCGGCCTGTTTTAAGTTTAGTTTTAGTCCAGTCTTTGTTTCAAATTGTCATTTTAGTTTTTATTAGTCTTAGTCACGTTTAAACTTTTTAGTCTAGTCAAGTTTCAGTTGACTAAAAGTCTTGAGCATTTTAGTCTTCTCTTAGCCAGAATTATCTGGGACTATTTTCGTCTAGTTTTAGTCAACAAAAGCTGATGACATTTAAGTCTAGTCTTAGTCAATGACATTTGTATTTTAGTCTTTTTAGTAATGCAATTATACCCAGTTAATATAGTATAATTACCTAGTATAGTACAGACAAAATCAAAATGTTCTTTAAGTCCCCCATTTCACAAGTCAAACAAGGTTATCTTATCTTATTATATTATTTTTACCTTTATAGACTCAAGAATACATGCAATTCCAGACACGGAAGACACTGATTTAATTTACATTATATTTATTTGAGCTACCAAACATGTACGAATGCCGGATTCCTCAACCTGAACAGCAGTCTGGTGGAACTCAGACAGCTTTTCTTTGCGTTTCAGAATCTCCTGTCTAATGACGTAGCCTACATTTATATAAAATAAATATGCCTAAATAAAATAGCTTCAAATGACAATGCCAGAAAAAATGTACATTACATTCAAGTTTAATTAAGAGAAACAAGGTGCTTGAATGCTAGAGCTACAATAACATAATAACAAAGTAATTGTGTATGACTTGTATTGCTTGTAAACTGAAGTCAGATTTTGTATTACAAGATATAACACAAATGGTTTGAACCATGCGATTGGAAGCACAGACTGCATACAGTGGAATTTGTTGACAGAACTTATTACATGGCACTTTGAAAATCTTATGTAAATCACGGCATTCTACAGGTCTGTTATTTCCAGCAAGACAGACCGCTGTCAAGGGTATAATGGCCGTTGCTAAGGACCTGCGTCATAGTTTTGATGGATAGACGTTCACAAACAGGGCTACTACTCGTTCAGAAAACAATGGAATACTTTTTCAACATGACTTTGCATGTATCAGGAGAGCAGGGAACACAGGAGTCATGGTTAATGTCCGACAGGAATCCAGTCTAGACGACGTGAGTACGTTTGGCCGCATATTGACAGTTAGCCTAACTTCAGGCTGCAGCCCGCAATGTAAATGTCCAGCAGTCATTTTCTCCGTGAATTGTGTTATTGATTTTGGGGGATAATGCTTTGTTAGCTTCCATATTGCCGCGAGTGGGGATTGAGGAAGTAACGTCGCCTGCTAACTTCCTGCTATTTCAAAATAAAAGCGAACTCACGTTTGTCTAGTTAAATGCTCATGTTAAAGCCAGTGAAATGCTTTTAATCTGAAGTCGTAGCCTGTTTGCAGCCCCGAAACTCAGGAAACAGAAATATTCCAAAATAATAAAAATGGCGAGACAAAATAGCCTTATAACATTTCGTGTCCTCTCGTTTTTGTCAATGAACATGAAGAGATATTTTAGCAGAGTTTTAGTTTTTGTAAACTACATTTAGTCCCGTTTTTATCCGTCAACAATAAAGCATTATATATTTGATTATAGTCTTCGTCACATGACCACCATTTACGTTGCGTCTCGTCTCGTTTTTGTCACGTGATAAAGGTTCGTTGACGACGATATTTTGTCATACATTTCGTTGACAAAAACAACACTAGATGAGACCAAACTCAACTCAAAGTTTTTGGCCTGATTGCAAAACGCTATGTCTGGTGGGGGTGCCTTTCTTCAGCAGGGACAGGGAAGCTTGTCAGAGTTGATGGGAAGCCAAATACAGGGCAGAAAACCTGTAATGGCGCTTTTCCACTGCGTGGTATCAGCACAACTCGACTCGACTCAACTCGCATTTTTGGCGTTTCCACCGCAAAAAAATGGTACCTGGCCCCCTGTAGTCGGCATGTAGGAGCTATAGCCTAGTTAGCCAGCTGGGAGTGAAATGATAGCAAGCGATTACATTACAAGACTGCACTGATTACCTCAATAAAATATTCAGGCTGAGACACGGCTTGCATTTGAAAACACGTATCCTGAAACAAGCACTAAACAGACAACTTTAACATGCCCGTGTTTACGTGCATAGGGATGTACGTGACGCTTCCCTACAGCTGACTGAGTGGCAGAGTCACACATCGGGACACCAATCCTCCCTTTGAATGGCCTGTCGCAATATTCTTCTACTTTTAGTACTATTAGCAAACAGATACAAGGGGGGTATTTCTTAAACATTTTCCATCCGTATTTTTGCCGGTTGGTTCAGTTAATAGTCTACGACAACTGCTCGTAATTTCTGCTTTGCTACTTGGCTCCGGAGTAGGCTTTCTGACCCTTTGTATGACAACCCTGCCCACGACAAGGAGGTACTATTTGCAGTGGAAAACGACCCGTGCTGCTACTAAACCAAGTTGAGTTAAGTCGAGTTGAGTCGAGTAGAGCTAAATGTGCGGTGGAAAATCGCCATATGAGTCTGCAAAAGACTTGAGACTGGGGCAGGGGTTCACCTTCCAGCAGGACAAACCCTAAACATACAGCCAGAGCTACAATCCAATCTGACGCTGAATCTGAAGCTTGAGCTATTTCGAAAAGAAGAATGGGAAAAAATGTCAGTCTGTAGATGTGCAAAGCTGGTAGAGACATACCCCAATAGACCTGCAGTGTAATTGCAGCGATAGGTGGTCCTACAAAGTATTGACTCAGGGGGGCTGAATACTTTTGCACACCACACTTTTCAGTTTTTTATTAAAAAAAAATATATTTTTTTTAGAAGTGTTCATTCCATTTTACAATTATGTGCCACTTTGTGTTGGTCTATCACATAAAATCCCAATAAAATAAATGTACGTGTGGTTGGGTTTTTCCTGGCTCAAAACCCAACAAAGGAGTTCATCAGGGGCAAGAAGTGGAAGGTTTTAGACTGGCCAAGTCAATCTCCAGACTTAAACCCTATAGAGCATGCATGTTACCTGCTAAAAAGGAAACCGAAGGGAGTAACCCCCCAAAACAAACAGCAACTGAATGAGGCTGCGGTGAAAGCCTGGAAAAGCATCACAAAAGAAGAATGCAAAAGTTTGGTGATGTCAATGGGTCACAGGCTTGATGCGGTTATTGCAAGCAAAGTATTTGCGACAAAATATTACGGTTTATTCACTTTAATTTATTTAAAGTCTATCTGTTCCAATACTTTTGCTTGCCTAAAAATTTGGCGTTCCTTTTCAAAAAATGCTATCTTCTAAGTTGTGTATCGGATCCAGATGTTAATACCTGGAAATTAAAGCTGAAATGTTGAGCTATTGTCTCATATTCATCGTTTGGTGTCAAACTCAAATGTTTCCAGTCTACAGCAAAAATAAAGGAATTGGCCTCACCGTTCCAATACTATTGGACGGGACTGTATATGATTTGGGAGAAAATAGCAGTTGGGATAGAGATTCAAATCCAAATACCTCAACCGCTCCACTTGTGTTCTCTCTGGTCCCTCCCTGACACGCTCTACCTACTGTAGCTCCTCCCTCCGAACGACAGTTATGCGCGTTCATGTCTTTTCAATTAATGTCTTTCCCGGTCTTTCCTCGTATCCTTGCTGTCTTAGTGGTGCAAGCAGTTGCTGTTAAACAGGAAATAGGACATTTAGGGGCCGTTGATTGTAGACATTGCTGTTTGTTGGCTGCCGTAGTGCCAAACTGTCAGACTGCTAGGGTCGTGACGCAACTGACGCAACAACATCGGTGCCAAAGTGAATGGACAGTCCCAACAGCCAATAAGAATGGAGAATCGGAGCCTCAGCCATGCTTTTAGATTTACTTGTTAAAATGTTTCCAATCCTGACTTCTGTTTCCATCTGTTGCCTTTATCTGTTTGCCGTCCAGCCTTTCTTTCCATCGTCAACTGATATTTTTCTTTACTCCTTTTTGTTATCCATCGCTGCTTCGCTCCAGGCGTTCTGTGAGACTCTGGAGGAGAGCAACTACCGTCTGCACAAGGAACTGCTGGAGAAGCAGAAAGAGATCGCCTCCCTGAAGCGCAGGCTGCAGGAGAGGGAGCAGGCCATCCTGCTGCTGCAAAAGCATGACAAGTAAGTAGATGTGTACACGCACGCACGCACGCACAGGGCCGCCGCTCCCTATACGCAGGGTAAGCAGAGCGCGTATTACAAAGGAAAAAGAGATGATCCGGGGGGCCCCCAAAATTGAGGTTTCTTAAACAATTTCATGATAATCATTACATTCCAAAAAATATATAAATTAGTTATGAACAGGCCCATCGTTGTTTTTTCTTAATTGTGTAACTTATCACTCAATTTGGACAAATGACGCGTTTCCCCCAATTATGGCCTACCCAGCTTTATCAGGCTGTTTTTGAATGGCGATTGATAATGGCAAGCGGGGCCGGCGGCAGCCAAGGGGCAAGGGTGGGCCAGGCCTGCCCACCAAAATGTGCGCCGTGCCCACCCAATCTATTTTTTTTTTTTTTGAGCCAATTAAAATATGTCTACCAGGACCATTCCTAGCTTCTGATTAGGTGGGCACGGCGACAGCCCACCTCCAAATTCACCCATCACCAGTTTTTCTGTGGTCTCTCCTTAGCAAAGGCACTTTTTTCACACGTTTAAGCTGTTTTTGTTAGTAAATGCTGTTCGCAAAAACTCATCACTACAGCAAATGCGGCCCTGCACACACACACACACAAAAGCACAAGATGTCTGTCAAGTCACATGAAGTTCACAACATGTGCCTTCTCCGAGGCAAAGGAAAAGACTTAGGTGATTGGGGTCCACACACAAGTCGTCAGTGCTAATTCAGTTATGTGACAGTAAGCTCCTTCTGTGTGGTTTGGCCTTTTGTGCATATGTTAACATCACAACCGGACACTAAAACCAGAGTGTTTTGAAGTGGGAGATATTGGAAAAATCTGTATTTCTGTATCCGCGAGGGCTGGGAAACCGGCGGTTTACAGAAAGGGGTCTTGACCTGAATTTTTGCATGGCAATTACATTTCATTTTTTTCATTTAACTTTTATTTATCCTCGAGAGACCAATTGAGGGGTGACCCTCATTTTCAATGACGTCGAGTCAAAACAACAATACAAACAAAATATTCAATGCAAAAACATCAAATACACAACAAGTGAAGAGAAGAAAAAACAAAACGATTGAAACATTTACAGAGTGGGGAAGAGTGGCAGCAATTAAAAGGCATACAGTACAATATAGTCTAATTAAAACAGTTACAAGTAGAGTTTGGCAGATCCAAGATAGTCTGTTTAAATTGGCCAAAGGATATGAATGTATTTAGTTTAATTTTTAGCTGTAAGTTGTTCCAGGAGTCAGGTGCACTGAAGCTAAAAGCTGTCTTTCCCAGCTCAGACCGGGCTTGTGGGACATAAAGCATAAGCATGTCAGTGGAGCGGGTCTGATAAAGCCCATCTGAAACAAGCAGCATTTCTATTAAATAACGAGGAAGCTTCCCAGTCAAGGCTTTGTAAATAAAAACATGCCAATGTGCATCACGTCTCTCTTTAAGGGAGGGCCACCCAACCTTCTCATATAAAAGACAATGATGTGTGTCATAAGCATCTCCTGTGATGAACCTTAAAGCAGAGTGAAAAACTGAGTCTAGGAGTTTTAGACATGAATGTGATGCATGCCGGTAGACCACATCACCGTAATCAAGGACAGACATAAAAACTGCCTCAATAATCCTTTTCCTACTGAACAACGGGAAGGTGGCTTTATTCCTATAAAAATATCCAATCTTTTGTCGCAGACGACAGACAAGATTTTGTATGTGAAATGTAAAAGAGAGTTTTTCATCTATCCAGATGCCAAGATATTTATATTCAGTGACTCTTTCAATATGAGATCCATTATTTGTGTGAATAATAAGATCATTAAAATGTATAGTTTTTGCTCTGGAGAAACACATATATTTGGTTTTGTCTGTATTAAGAACAAGCCTGAGGTCCACTAGACAGTCCTGCAGGGTGTTAAAAGAGCTTTGTAGGTTCTCAATAGATTGGTGCACCGAATCGGAAATGCAATACAGTACTGTGTCGTCAGCGTATAGATGGGCGTGACAGTTTTTTAGCGATGAAACAATGTTATTTTTATAAATTGTGAAAAGAACTGGACCTAAAATTGAGCCCTGTGGGACACCATTTGTAACAGTTAAAAACTCAGACTGGTATCTTCCCAGTTTAACTGACTGCTGTCTATCAGAGAGATAATCCCTAAACCAGCTACATGCAGACTGATCAAAGCCAATGTCATGCAGCCTCTGTAAAAGCAAATGGTGGTCAACAGTATCAAAGGCCTTTGAAAGATCAATAAAAAGTGCTGCACAGTGCTTTTTCTTGTCTAATGCTGTAACAATGTTGTCTACAACCAAAGTCACAGCAGAGACAGTACTGTGACCTGCCCTAAAACCAGATTGGAATGGGCTCAAAATGGAAGCACTAGTTAGAAATGTTTTTAACTGATTATTAATAAGTGATTCTAGAATTTTTGCGAGGCATGGGAGTTTGGAAATTGGCCTGTAGTTATTAAGATTATTTTTGTCACCACCTTTATGTAAAGGAATTACATGAGCTTTTTTCCAAATTTTAGGAACTATTCCAGAGGAGATGGAAAGATTAAAAATATGGGTAATTTGTTTTGATATTATATGTGTAGAGAGCTTGATTGAAAACGGGTCCAAATTGTCCTCTCCCATGTACTTCTTGGGGTTGATGGCGAGGAGCGCATCTACAACAACACTTGTGGGAAGAAGATCAAGGCTGAAAAGAGGAGTTTGAGAGACAGGCGGTACGTTACTACTGGTGGTAGAAGGTCTATATCCTCCATTCTGAAAGAGTTGACCAGTAGCTACAAAATGTTTATTAAAAGCTAAGCCAATCTCTTTTTGATCATTGAGAGTATGACCATTTAATTTGATCTGAGTGGGAACTGTGCTAGAATTGTTTTTATTATAGTTCACAGCTTTCCAAAATAGTGCAGGGTTAGAGTAGCAGTTTGAGATTAATTCAAGGTAGTATTCAGATTTGGCTTTCCTGACCATGGCTGTGCACTTATTCCTAAGGTGTCTAAAAATTGTCCAATTGGTATTATCTCCAGAGCGTCTAGCTACAGACCATGCTTTATTTCTCTCGGAAAATAAATCAGACAGTTCACTTGTAAACCAGGGGTTTGATCTATTTTTTACTCTATGTTTTTTTAGGGGCGCATGCTTGTTTATAATTGAGGTGAAAGTATTGATGAAATGGTCTAAGGCTAACTCAACATCCAAAATTTGCGTAGTCAGTTGAATGTCACTATGATGGAGATCACTTAAAAAGGCTTGCTCATTAAAACCTTTAAAATTACATGTACTCACTGGCTCAAGAAGAACCTCAATGTGCAGGCTCACAACGTTGTTCTATGGTGTTTGATGAGACACATTATCACCATCTACTGGCCTTGCATGATTACCTCAGCATTTTCAATAGTTTTTGAGTTGTCATGTGTACAGAGAGATATTCATAAACACTGTCATGTGTACCGGAGTTTTTCTGCAAAGGGAGAAGGGAAAAACGTGTTCCCGTCTACATGTTGACACGGCCTGAGTCAATAAGTAAAATAATCGATTTTTCGATGCATCTCGATTCTCTGGCGAATAAATAAATAATAATAAATTGAATTCGCCACCAGGGGGTGCTGCAGCACCTGCCGCACCCCTACTAGTACTTCCTGTGCCACTGCGCATGCGCACCAAACACATGTGCAAGGTGTTTACAAGAGTGGCGACAAAACGCCTGAGAGCAGCAAACCAATATGACCTGCACCGGCTTCTTTATTTCTGTTTACGTTTTGAATTCCAAGCCATACTTTTTGTACAATGTGTTGAAATGACATAGAAAATTATAGAATAGAAATCCCTTTATTCGCAACGGAGAAATTTACATGATTTACAAGATTAGAAATAAATTAAAACCAAATGAGTTTTTTTTTTACATACTTCCATATTGTGTTATTGCATTTTTCATAGAAAGTCATATTTGTGACAAGAAAAGCTTTTTCTCTAATAAAATATTAGAGAAGCTTATTCATCTGTTTGTCTTATTTCTTTTGGAAATCAATTGTGTAGTCAAATGACTCAAATCAAACAAATGATTTGCCAACTTTTGTATGTGCAAAAGTTTGTGAACCCTGAGCTGCATTGCTTAACTCGTAGCAGATAAACACAATGAGGTAGGCCAAATTGAGTGATGAAATGGACCAATGTAATGACAGATCTTTAGGGAAGAAATTGGGCGGCACTACATAAAACAGAGATGACACCAAGTCAGTTTAGGCTTACCAAAGTGAACCCATACAGGTCAGACATGCCAAGATGAAAGGAAATCTCAGGGGATCTCACGAATAGAGTTGTGATGAGTCCCATCGGTCCACCTTGAGGCAAATCATCTACAGATGGAGAGCTTTTAGAGTCACTGAACATCTGTCTAGAAGTGGACTTCCTTCAAAACCGGGGCAACCGTGGCTCAGGTGGTTAAGCGGGTTGGCCAATGATCCAAGGGTTGGCGGTTCGATCCCCGCTCTGCCACCAGTGTCATGGTTGTTGTGTCCTTGGGCAAGACACTTCACCCACCTTGCCTCGTGTGAATGTGTATGATTGCTGTATGTTTGAGGTGGTGGTCAGAGGGGCCGTAGGCGCTGAATGGCAGCCACGCTTCCGTCAGTCTGCCCCAGGGCAGTATGGTAGTTTTCCACCACCAGTATGACTGTGTGTGAATGAATGGAACCTGGAACCCTGTAAAGCGTCTTTGAGTGCCTTGAAAAGCGCTATATAAATCCAATCCATTATTATTATTTATTAAAAATATCTCAAGAGTCTCACCTGTCTGTAATCAATGTAAATCCATGATAGGTAATTTAGCACACTCATTTTGGTAATGTAGCAAACTCCATTCATATTGAAAAAGTGGTTTTCAATGCTTCTGAGGCTTTTGGGAAACGTTTGGAACCTAACCCTCTTGTGGCAATTCTGGGAGCTACAAGTCCCTTATCTTTTATTAATGAATATGAGAAGAAGGATATTGAATTTGGGATGGTGATTGCCAAGAAATTGATTTTACCTGTGTGGAAGTTGGACTCTGTCCCTACATACATTAAGCGCTCTGAGTGAGAGAAGAGCGCTACATAAATAAAATGAATTATTATTATTATTATTTATTATTAATTACGGGCCCTCAAGTATTGAGGGGCCGTAATTATTGTTCTCCACCATACTTATTCTTATTCTTCCATGACATTTTTCTAGCTGCTACTCCTCCCACACTGTTGCACTTAGACACTCCAAATTTTCACAGAACGTGCATCACTACCCCACGGGGTGTGCTATTATACAGTTTTTTGATTTTTCACAAGGGGGCGCTGTTATTAAGCCCTGACTGAAGAAAGTTTGAGAGGCCATGCCCCTCACACCGTAAGTCCGATTCACTTGAAATTTCTCACACAGGTGTATGTTAGGGTGCTCCACAAAAAAGCCTCTGGGACCATATAAATCCACCTGGGAATATTTTCCGCTAATTAGCATAAACTGAAAAACAGGCCTCTTCAAGTATTCTAATGTATCCAAACTGATCCATGATCCATGGTATGCGATAAATAGACCCAACACCATAATATGAGAAACATCCCCATAACATGATGTCTGTGCCACCATGCTTCACTGTCTTCAAAGTGTACTGTGGCTTGAATAGGGGCCGCAGACAGTTTGTCAGACGACCCCCAAAAACTGAATTCAGAGGAATTGTGGAAGGTGGTCCAATCGTCCTGGGCTGAAACACCTGTTCACAGGTGCCATAAGTTGGTCGGCTCCCTGCAACACAGATGCTCAGAAACAGAGGTTATACAACTAAATATTAGCTCAGTGATTCATAGAAAAGCTAAATCTTCATGCATTTTCAGTTGATAGAGTAAATGATTGAGTTGTAAAGAAAAATGCAGACACTGCTATTTTTTTGAACTGTCTAATATTCCTTTTTCTTCACTTTCTTCACTTTTCTTCATATTTGGAGTTGGAATAGAATGTGCAATGTCCCCAATGCATTTGCGTGTTTGGAAATAAAAGCTATGATAAGGATTTTGATCTTTACTCAAACACACTGCTATTATTTTGAACACAACTGTATGTGTTGACCATGGACTGCGGCTGCTAATTTAGATGTGCTTTGTTCTGTATGTTATGTGTGTTTGTATGCACCATCTGTTCTTTAAACTGAAAACTACAATAAACATATTTAAAATAAAAATATCCACAAGCGCCAAAAGAAAATAGATTTTTCAGGTAAAAGCCAACCCAAACATTATATCTAGAGATTTGAAGACCTCTCTTAAAGCATCTTAAAGCATAAAGAACATTCTCCCAAGTAAAGAACGGTGGTGGCAAATGGTCTGCAAATCTCCAGATGTACTGTTTGTGTTTGCTTTTACTTGAAAAATCACTTTACTTGTAGAGCTGAAAGTCCACTTCAGTCACTCTTAAAGCTCTCCATCTGTAGATGATTTGCCTCACGATGGACCGATTGAACTCAAACTTTTTTTAAATTAATTTATAGCTGTCCCCAGACAAATGTCCAGCATCACAACTCTATTCCTGAGATCCTCTGAGATTTTCTTTCCCTTTTGGCATGTCTGACCTGTTTGGTTTCACTTTTGTGGGCCTAAACTGACCTGGTTTGATCTCTGTTTAATCTAGTGCTGCCCAATTTCTTCCCTTAAGATCTCTCATTACATTGGTCCATTTCATCACTCAATTTCGCCCACCTGATTGTGTTTACCTGCTCGATTTAAGCATGTCAGGGTTCACAAACTTTTGCACTTACAAACGTTGGCAAATAATTTGTTTTATTTGTTTTAAAAATTGATTTCCGGAAAATAAAAATGTTGAATGTATAAACAAACATCTGTCATTTCATATAAAAAATACCGGTATTGATAAAAATGAATTAATAATGGTTAAACTAAATACAATTCCAAAAGGCTCAAGGGGTTCACATACTTTCAAGCAGCACTGTGTATATGTATATATATATATATTTGAACATCACGCATGGAAATGTAAATAAAAAAATTGTTGCATCGAGATACATCGATAATCGGTTAAGAATCGAATCGTTGACCTGTGAATCGGAATCAAATCGAAATTCCCACATCTAATCAGAACATGTGTCTGTTTCTCACTGTCTATCTGTCCATCCCAGTGGTGAGTGTGTGAGCCCAGAGTCTCTGTGTGGTCTGTCAGCTCAGTGCAGTGATAGCAGTGCAGACGCAGATGTGGAGTCGTCTGCTGCAGAGGCTGACCAGGATATATCTGACGACCCCGGGTAAAAAATGCACACCCAAACACACAATCAAATAAGATGTAGGAGTTTGCACCTCAAACACAACTCAACACAACAAAGTCTTTAATCAAATAATAGTTACATGTGTAACCCTCTAGGGTCTAGAGGTATTTTCTCGGATTTTACATACTACTATTAAGACCTATTTCAAATGTGCAAAAAGATAAAATATACCAAAGTGTTTTATATGGAAATGTCCAGCCCTTTGTTTTCTGAGGTCTACTTATGTCCTAGACCATTGTGTAAATAAATGATTGGCTAAAATGCTGAAAAATTAATTGCGATATTTGAAAAACCTGGTAATTTGTGTGAAAGAAGAACCTTTTGTCATCCTGATGAATTGTTTTGGCTCTTGATACTAATAATAGCTTCTCCTAAGCCTTGTCTTCAAGAATGCAGTGGAAAGTTTCCAAAACACAGTAGGAAAGTGCACAAAACATGACTAATATGAAATTTGGTCTAGACACTTTTTGGTAGGAAAAAAGCGTCTGGACCTTGTTGTCTCTAACTACTTTCACAAAATATAAAGAAACTAAAACTGCAAGCAGTTGTGAACGGGGGCCAAGCCTGCCACGCGACTCGGGATCGGGCGTCGTAGTCCACGGCGCCGGCCCCTCGCTTCAGGGAATCCGGGGAGGTAAAGTTTTTGAATGTAAGATGTTCGGTTTGGGAGTTATAGACAAAAAGGCAAAAAAAATTGCAGAGAAAGATGCTCAAGCGGATAAGGAGATGTATACTTTTTGTGTTTTTGGCGCCCCCTTTTAGAGCAATTTAACGAAAATGTAGAACCAACCTGAGAACCATAGGACAAACACATGTGTAAAGTTTGGTGTCAATAGGATGAATCGTTTTGGATTTAGGAGCAGTTAGGTACAAGGTAGCTAATGGGCGAATCTTTAAAGCTCTACAGTTTGGTCTTCCGACGGTCGTATAATAATTCTTTATAGGGGAGAGTGGCCTAAGTTGTGCCGGTGGGCAAGTTGTGCCACCCCTTGTTTCTAGAAAACCATAGAAGAAATTGGAAATGTGACCACATATTTAAGAAGAGCCATACATTTAACTCATCCTGTAAAGAAGGGAGAAACATGGAACAAGATATAAGCAAATTTAAGCTAAAAAAAACAGTTTTTTGCCTTTCAAAGTAAAATTTCCATGATCAAGGTTTTTTGATTACTGTGTCTGAACAATTAGAGAAAAGTTTGAAAACATTTGACACATGTTTTATTGCTTTAGTATGCTACACTTTGAGTCTATACAGTTATCACGATGTCAGCCCTAAACTGCTGCATCATGCTTATTATCCAAAATTCTGGGGATGGGGTGAGTTGTGCCAGAGGGCCTAGGTGAGTTATAAGTAAGTAAGTAAGTAAAATGTATTTATAAAAGCACATTTATAAGTAGGTAGGTAAAAAATGAAGGTACAATAACAATAACCAAAATAAAAGACATAAAGCCCAGACATCCACATATAAACAAAGATAGTAGTGCAGAGGTAAGATAGTTAATGGGGAGGAAAAACCAAGGAGTACAGATTTTGAGCCTTGATTTAAAGGCAGAAATTGAGGGGGAATCGCATATGCCAGGTGGCAGTTGGTTCTACAAGGGCGGAGCAGCTAGTGCAAAGTACATTTCTGAGAGTTGTGCCATTGGCATGGCTGTATATGCTGGTCACCAAAAGAAAGTGATTGTCTACAGTAGCTCAGAAGAGACTGACATCTCCATTCCACTTAACGACAGCACTGATGGGAGTTCAGATGGCCAGAAAGATGGTGATGGTGACTTTGTCAGTGTGAGCTTAGCAGGTAAAACCACCTAGATCTGCTAGGCCTTGTTTAAGAAAATTGTCCTTCAATCTTTGTAAAATATTTACTTTATTTACTTTAAATAAACCTTAAATAAGTGATTGTCTAATGGATTTGTCTTGCATTACAGTTTATGAGATATATATCAATGGCACAATTTACCCCATGGTATTCTCTCTTGTGGCACAACTTACACCACACAGGGGGCAAGTTGTGCCACAAGACAACTTTTTTTCCGAAAGCTATATTTCTTCAACAGTTTATTCCAGATCCAACGTTTTTATTGCCAGGGATGCACAACACCCTGAAATATATGTACATATTTGAGTTGGAGACTTTACTGTCAAGGCCTCACTTTAAAGTCACTTTGAGTAAAAAGTGGCACAACTTAGGCCACTCTCCCCTACAACTTTTGCTCGTGGGAGTCGGTAGAGCATAATTCTTTTGGTTTCGTCCAAATCGGGCAAAAACTCTAGGAGGAGTATGTTTTGGTGACTTAAACAGTTTTTGCAACGTAGCGAAAAATCTATCCAATTGCAAATGGGCGTGGCCATACTAAAATATGCAGCATACTTCAGTGAATATGTGGATATTAAGTTTTTGAATGTGGGATGTTGGGTTGGGGAGTTATGAGCAAAAAGAGATTGTCAGCCACTCCGCTGTAATGCACTTTTTTGAATTTCCTGCCCAAAAAAAACTAAATCTTCTTAATAAGTCCCGTCCACATTAATATTTCTTGGCCATATTTTTTATATAGACTCGGATATTCCCCATGATGGTCTCCCTTGAGTTTTAAGCGGCTAGCTACAAGATATCAACTTTTTGCGTTTATGGCGCCCCCTTTTGGCAAAATGTTCCAGTTTTTTTTGAGGATGTTCCTTAGGGCAGCACGAATGTATGTCTAAAATGTTGTCTTGATACTATGTTTAGTTTTGGATTTATAATCACTTGCATACAAGGTAGTACAGGGATGCTAATCGGCTAATCTTTAAAGCGCTACCGTTTGGTCTTCCGATGGTCGTAGAAAAAATCTTTATACAACTCTTGCTCGTGGGAGTCGGTATAGCATAATGCTTTTGGTTTCGTCCAAATCGGGCGAAAACTGTAGGAGGAGTGTGTTTTGGTGACTGACACAGTTTTTGCAACATAGCAAAAAATCTATCCTATCGCAAATGGGCGTGGCCTATCTCAAAAGATGCAGCTGACTTGTGGGCATCTGTGGATATAGTTTTTGACTGTGGGATGTTATAGCCCCACACACGTTTTCTTTGCTGTTGTTACAAGATATACATTTGTTGTGGTTTTGGCGCCCCCTATTGATACATTTCGCAAAACTTCCTGAGGTGGAAAGATGCAGCTCAATTTACCGAACAAGTGGATGTCAAGTTTTTGAATGTGCGATGTTTGGTTGGGGAGTTATGAGCAAAAGCAGATTCTCAGCCTCTCCATAGTAAAGACACTTTTTTGAATTTCCCGCCAAAAGACTTTGCGAAAACAGGGGAAAAAAATTAAAAACAATTTTTTTAAATAAGTCCCACCCACATAGGAATTTTATAGACTCAGGTATGCCCCATGATAGTCTCCCTTGAGTTTCAAGAATTTTTTATTTATTTTTTTAACAGGATTGGCTGAATCTTTAAAGCGCTACCTTTTGGTCTTCCAATGGTCGTAGAACAATTCTTCATACAACTTTTGCTCGTGGGAGTCGGTAGAGCATAATGCTTTTGGTTTCGTCGAAATCGGGCAAAAACTGTAGGAGGAGTATGTTTTGGTGACTGACACAGTTTTTGCGATGTAGCGAAAAATCTATATATACGCCAATGGACGTGGCCTATCTCAAAAGATGCAGCTGACTTGTGGGCATCTCTGGATATAAGTTGTGGGAGTTATAGCCCCAAACGTGTTTTCCTTTGTTGTAGCGCCACCTAGTGGCCGGAATGTCTGAATTTTTTCGTCTGCGTACCAGGCACGGACCTGGATCTAGTCATGCAAGTGGAAACCCTTTACGGTTTGGGCTGCAGCACCAGTTTTACGTAAGGAATAAGAATAAGCGGAATAAGAATACAAGTCCCAGCAAAAACAATAGGGTTCCCTGCCCAGCAGGGCTATGGAACCGCGTCGCTCTGCAAAACGCGGTCCCAGGCCCTTCTTGGGCTTGGCCCCCTAATTAGACTGAATGAAGACTTTGAACCACATATTATGATTCATGGGACAGTGTTTCCCCTAGAATTTTTTTTAGGCCCGGTGGTAAGAGCTGATAAAGAGTATGCGCGCCGCGTGCGTACCAAATTTCTAGAAGAAATTGACCAAAACTAACCCCATTTGGGATGAGCCTCTTTTGACAGCCCGTTAAAAATGAGGGCATAGGGTTATGCTTTCACATTCAGTACATTTGTACATGTGGTGTTTCTCACAGGATTTGTAGATCCTGCTGGGTGAGAATGGACCTTCTAGTGGGGTCTGGGGGCATGCCCCTGCAGAAGAAAATCTTATCCTTTTTAAGGTTAAATGCATCAATCTGGTGCGCTTTGAGAGGTGAACTCTGATTAATTATGTGCTCTGTAAACAACTGTCATATGTCCTGCCTATAACTATTTTCTGTAATAATTTGAAGACACAAGCCATGTAAACTATTGAAGAAAAACACATGGATTTCAATAAAAAACAATAAACACTAAGATCTAATATAGACAGGTCCTGTCTAGTACTCATTTCTGGAATAAACTGAATCACCTCACCTTGAAGCTAGCCTATTGAAACATTTTCTTTATTTTTTTTATGCTTGTTGAAAATAAATTAATTAACATAGGCTACACATCATGATTGATGTGTGCTACATTCCCTATTCCGCAAATTCCCTATTCCGCCCATTATATTTCATCTAGCCTATTTCTCAATTTAAAACATAAAAATAAAGTAGCATTGAAAATACAAAGAAATAGGGCTACAATAGCTGTTTTCAAGATAACTTAACAGTTAAAACAATAAGTAAATTAATATGTCCCTTGAAAATGAATTAATGCTTTTCTGAGAATGTCAAAGGCAGTAGCAGTGTGGCACTTCTGTAAACTTACTGAAACGTGTGAATGCCGTTTTTTTCTACGCTGTCTCTGCTGTTGATACAGATTGGTTTTGTTGACTTTCTAAGTTTTGCTCAGCACTTTTTCCTGTTCAACGTCCGTGTTACTGAGTCCTTAATATTTCCATAGAGCAGGCGCTGGTTTTATTTTTGCCACTAGTTCAGCGTTTGCTTGCTAGTCATGCTCCTGCTCATTGGCTTCCGTGTTTAACAAGTGCGCACCGAATGCACACACGCATCACGCCCGCCGTGCGCAAACACACACACACACACACACAAGCAGACACACAGATCAGCTGATGGGATGATCAAACGAGAGGATGTAAAGACAGGCGCACACGAGGGGTAGACCGACAGTGCCGCGCAAACGCTCGCAGATGATTATTACGGAGTCGATTAAAAATGTATAAAAAAATAAATAAATAAAAAATTAAGTCAGGCTGCTGTTGGCCTGGCGGGGGGTCCCGTTGGCCTGGCGGGGTCGCCAGGCCTGTATAATGGTATAAACACTGTGGGATGTTTACTAATAAAAAAGGAAGCATCACAAATTTTTCAAACAAACCATTCAGTAAATATAAAAACACGCAGGAAAAACAATAATTACAAACTATTTACACACTATGTATATATACACTGTACACTATTTACAAGCTAAGTGTCAATGCCATGCCACTTTGCAAAACAGTTCCTGTCCACGTGCAGGCATAAGGCAACATTGCAGCTGGGTGTGTGGGTGCTGGTGGTATTCGAGGTGTGGGTGGCGCTCGGATTGGTAGCTGGGGAGTTCGGGCACAGGACCTATTTGATACAGGTGATGGTGTAGCTGGAGGCCGTATACCTGTGCGCCTTTTGGACCTGGACCTTGTGCTGGCCAGGGAAGAAGGCGTTGCCACAGGTAGTGCTGATGCTGCAGCAGTGGAAGGTGCTGGGCTGGACTCAGGCAGCTCTTAGTCCTGTGAAAAAAAGGACAAGAAAGCCTCCGTTTTCTTCTTTGTAACTGAAAACCCCAAATGCTGTTTACGCTTACGTTCACGTTTATGCTCTCGTTTTTGCGAGCCACTTCTTTATTTATTCCCCCTGTGTTGTTGTGAGCGTAGTACGCTGGTAAATGCGCAGAGACGGCTCAGTGTTCACCGACAGCTACGTGACATCGTAGCACACAGTGTATCCCACTGATTAATTTAATGACGAGGAAAAACACCACACAATAAACAGCTCACATTTTTTGCCAAAACACAAGACTCTCTTCACTCTTACCGAGGTGACTACACACGGTGGAAATGATTCTTTCGACCAATAAACAGACGCCATGTGTAGCTCCGCCTTTTCGGCACCCTTTCGGGCGGCTGGTACCCCAACGGAGGAGTACTGAAAATAGGAGCGGCTTAGAGCGGTTAGGCTCGCTTATATCTGTACCCTACCCAACTTTTGGCAAATGGAAAGCCAAAATAACTGGACCGAACCGCTCCGACCCGCTCTACTTGGTGGAAACGAGGCATTAGGTGTGTGTGTGTGTGTGATGGGAGGGGAGAAGGTTAACTGATTTCCAACTGCCCTTTATTTTCATTGTACAAAGCGACAACAAGTGACCCTTGTTTCATAATAATACTACACTCAACAAAAATATAAACGCAACACTTTTGTTTTTGCTCCCATTTTTCATGAGATGGACTTAAAGATCTAAAATTCATTCCAGATACACAATATTACCATTTTTCTAAATGTGTGATAGTGAGCACTTCTGCTTTGCTGAGATAATCCATCCCACCTCACAGGTGTGCCACATCAAGATGCTGATCTGACATCATGATTAGTGCACAGGTGTGCCTTAGACTGTCCACAATAAAAGGCCACCCTGAAATGTGCAGTTTTGTCTCACAGCAAAATGCCACAGATGCCACAAGCATTGAGGGAGCGTGCAATTGGCATGCTGACAGCAGGAATGTCAACCAGATCTGTTGCTCGTGCATTGAATGTTCATTTCTCCACCATAAGCCGTCTCCAAAGGCGTTTCAGAGAATATGGCGGTACATCCAACCGGCCTCACAACCGCAGACCACGTGTAACCACACCAGCCCAGGACCTCCACATCCAGCAGGTTCACCTCCAAGATCGTCTGAGACCAGCCACTGAGACAGCTGCTGAAACAATTGGTTTGCATAACTAAACAATTTCTGCACAAACTGTCAGAAACCGTCTCAGGGAAGCTCAACTGCATGCTCGTCGTCCTCATCGGAGTCTTGACCTGACTCCAGCTCGTCGCCGTAACAGACTTGAGTGGGCAAATGCTCACATTCGATGGCGTCTGGCACGTTGGAGAGGTGTTCTCTTCATGGATGAATCTCGGTTTACATTGTTCAGGGCAGATGGCAGACAGCGTGTGTGGCGTTGTGTGGGTGAGCGCTTTGCTGATGTCAATGTTGTGGATCGAGTGGCCCATGGTGGTGGTGGGGTTATCTGTTATGGACGAAGAACACAGGTGCATTTTATTGATGGCATTTTGAATGCACAGAGATACCGTGATGAGATCCTGAGGCCCATTGTTGTGCCATACATCCATGAACATCACCTCATGTTTCAGCAAGATAATGCACGGCCCCATGTTGCAAGGATCTGTACACAATTCTTGGAAGCTGAAAATGTCCCAGTTCTTGCATGGCCAGCATACTCACCGGACATGTCACCCATTGAGCATGTTTGGGATGTGCTTGACCGGCGTATACGACAGTGTGCACCACTTCCCACTAATATCCAGCAACTTCGCACAGCCATTGGTCACACCAGATACTGACTGGTTCTGAGTCCCCAGACCCCCAATAAAGCAAAAAAATGCACATTTCAGAGTGGCCTTTTATTGTGGACAGTCTAAGGCACACCTGTGCACTAATCATGATGTCAGATCAGCATCTTGATGTGGCACACCTATGAGGTGGGATGGATTATCTCAGCAAAGCAGAAGTGCTCACTATCACACATTTAGACAGATTTGTGAACAATGTTTGAGAGAAATGGTAAAATTGTGTATCTGGAATGAATTTTAGATCTTTAAGTCCATCTCATGAAAAATGGGAGCAAAAACAAAAGTGTTGCGTTTATATTTTTGTTGAGTGTAATAAAAATGTGTACACGCTCAAATTTCACAAATGTGTCCGTATGCACGGACGCAGTAGCGGCCTTAGCTATGTTTCAACCCATTCAATTCAATTCAATTTCATTTTTTTTATTTTTTTTTATAAATAATTATTGAGCATGCTGCCGGGCCCAGGGGCCTCAGGGGGCCCTAGGCCAGAGATATTCATAGTAACTTTTCATGTCGCATTGTCAAAGAGCTCAGTCACTCATGTCAATAACAGGGTCCAAAAAGGAATAAGCCTAAATATAAGGAAATAAATCATCATGGGCCCATCAACTAGTAGGGGAGAAATACAAAAGCATAAGAAAACAGCATTAGTAGCTCTGTCTAAGGGGCTTCATGATGAGCCTTTAGGGCCCCCACACACATACAAGAATAAGATTTCTATGTGTAAATTATATACTGTTCATAAAAAGTAGCTATCCACCCTGTATCTGTTGAAATGAGTCTCTCCATCATAGAAAATGAGTCTGCAGACCAATCTACTGTTTTTACAGTTGCAGAGTAAAGAGTGCTGCCTGATTTAAGAAAAATCTGAAAAATAATGTTCCTTCTGCATCTCAGGATTTGATATAGCCTCTAAATTTTCCCCTCAAAGTGCACCTGATTGATGCATTTTAATTCAAAAGGCACACATTTTCTTCTGGGCGGGATGCCCCCGGACCCCCCAAGAAGGACCAGGGTCCCTCCCACAATATCCCTAAATCCTTTGAGAAACACTGACTTCCTTAATATGTTTTTACCATTAATTGTATATGTCCGGAAAAGTCATTCTACCTGACTGGATAGGTAGGGGGGGGGGGGGGGGCCTTTAAGAGTCTGCACCCAGTGGCCCATCATCTCATAAACCGTCTACGAACCAACTTGATTCTACAATCTGTTTTCTTTTTGCGGGCAGCATGCACAGCATTCACAAGAAATATGTATTAAAAAATATATATATAAGATTTTATTTAATTTTTGATTTTCAAGAAAATTAAAAAAAGTGTGGGGCCCCACACTAGGTCTTGAAACGGGCCCCCAGATCGTTAAGGCCGCCACTGCATGGACGCAGACTCCAGAGCAGGGGTGTCAAACTCTGGCCCGCGGGCCAAATCTGTCCCGTTTCAATATTTAATCTGGCCCGCGAACCAATTCGGCAATTCCATTCAATTTGGCCCGCGAAAAAAATATATATATATATGATTTTTTATTTTTTTTTTCTCATGCGGAGCCTGTGCCATGTCCGCACGTCGCACACGCTCTCAACCGTTAGGACACTCGCATAGCTTACCACTAGGAATGTCTGCTGAAAGTTCCACAGCTCAGGATTTTAAGCCATGAATTGATGAACTTGCATTGAAGAAAAGATGTCAGTTTTCTAATGGCCCCCATACCCTCCACATATAATTTGTCCCCCAAAATATGTAAACAAAATGTAGCCTATGCCTCGTATGTACGCAGGTTATATATCTAGATATGTTGTTTGAGTTTTGGATTAAAAAGAAGGCATGTCAGTAAGCGACATGTCTGGCCCTTCGTGTGATTATCATGTCGTAATTCGGCCCTTTGTGAAAATGAGTTTGACACCCCTGCTCCAGAGGGTTAACCTCCCAAAGTAAACCCTACCACTCCCTTCCTGGCTATTTATTACACAGATCAAACGTTACGAAATTATTAATTAGTCTCTCAAAAGTAAATTTCCAAATGCTTTAATGAAGAGGCTCATGGAATGCTGCGCATAAACCGCGTTGAAGAGTATTTGAGCAGTGAGGAACAGTTACGACTCTACAGTGCGTTCCAAATTATTATGCAAATTATATTTCTCAGATCTTCCTAAATAGCCGATGCAAATGACAGTCAGTGTAATTTAAGTCATCAACCGTTAAAGTATGACTCACATTTTATTGAACAAACCTCCCAATGACAACAGTATTTTTTTTCAAAAATAATAAACTCAAAATGCACTGTTCCAAATTAGTATGCACAACAGAGTTTTAAAACATTTTATAGGTTGTGAAGAACTAAAAATGGCCATTTGTTGAATTTGCATAATGTGGAGGTCATATTTATTGAAATCAAAAGCTATTTCAATCAAAAACATCTTAACAGGCCAAGTTACATGTACATGTTAACATAGGACCCCTTCTTTGATATCACCTTCACAATTCTTGCATCCGTTGAACTTGTGAGTTTTTGGAGACTTTCTGCTTGAATGTCTTTGCAGGATGTCAGAATAGCCTCCCATAGCTGCTGTTTTGATGTGAACTGCCTCCCAACCTCATAGATCTTTTGCTTGAGGATGCTCCAAAGGTTCTCAATAGGGTTAAGGTCAGGGGAAGATGGGGGCCACACCATGAGGTTCTCTCCTTTTATGCCCATAGCAGCCAATGACACAGAGATATTCTTTGCTGCATGAGATGGTGCATTGTCATGCATGAAGATGATTTTACTATGGAAGGCACGGTTCTTCTTTTTGTACCACGGAAGAAAGTGGTCAGTCAGAAACTCAACATACTTTGCAGAGGTCATTTTCACACCATCAGGTGAAAAAAGGGGCCTACCAATTCTCTCCCCATGATTCCGGCCCAAAACATTACATTGCACGGCACTCATCAGTAAACAAGACTGTTTGAAAATTAGTCGTCATGTATTTCTGAGCCAACTGCAACCGTTTCTGCTTGTGAGCATTGTTTAGGGGTGGCCGAATAATAGGTTTATGCACAGCTGCAAACCTCTGGAGGATCCTACACCTTGAGGTTCGCGGGACTCCAGAGGCACCAGCGGCTTCAAATACCAGTCTGCTGCTCTGTAACGGTATTTTAGCAGCTGCTCTCTTTATCCGATGAATTTGTCTGGCAGAAATCTTTCTAATTGTGCCTTTATCTGCACGAACCCGTCTGTGCTCTGAATCAGCCACAAATCTCTTCACAGTACGATGATCACGCTTCAGTTTCCTTGAAAAATCTATTGTTTTCATACCTTGTCAAGGTATTGCACTATTTGACGCTTTTCGGCAGCTGAGAGATCCTTTTTCTTTCCCATAGTGCTTGAAACATGTGGCCTGCTTAATAATGTGGAATGTCGTTCTTAAGTAGATTTCCTTTGATTGGGATCACCTGGCAAACTAATTATCACAGGTGTATGAGATTGATTTCAATGATCTAAGGTGCCCTGAGACACAATATCATACATATGTTTTATTGAAAAACAAAAAATTAAATTAAATGTTTTCCAATTTGCATAATAATTTGGAACACGGTGTATTTTGACCAATACAGCTGTCTTCTAGGCCTCGTAAAGGCTCGCGTTACACATGGGCGCGACCTGAAGCTAATATTTTCAATATCATGTTCTATTTTCTTGCACGCCCAGTGACGACGGTGCTTTTGATGGCACTCAAACAGTAAACTAGACTAACACGGTAAATTCAGCACAATGCACTTCACCACAGCATTATAATTTTGTAGGAGTCATTCTGAAGTTCTCGGAGCAAATTCAATTTGAAGTGTGGATAGATTTTCTGGTGAATTCTACTTTTCCACTTGTTTTTCTTGGTGTTACGCTGCTGCTTGCTAATGAAATTCCTTTAGGTGTTTCCATATTAAAACTTGCACTGAAGTAGAGTCCCATTAACCACAGGAGCTCTCCTTATGTGAAACAGATGGAGAATGTGTTATGTTTGCATCAACCACATACAGTGGCTTGAAAAAGTATTCATCCCCCTTGAACTTTTCCACATTTTGTCAAGTTAAAACCACACACGTACATTTATTTTATTGGGATTTCATGTGATAGAACAACACAAAGTGCCGCATAATTGTGAAGTGGAATGAAAATGAAATATGATTTACAATTTTTTTTATAAATAAAAAACTGAAAAGTGTGGCGTTCAGAGCAGCCCCCCTGAGTCAATACGTTGTAGAACCACCTATCGCTGCAATTACAGCTCCAAGTCTATTTGGGTATGTCTCTACCAGCTTTGTACATCTACAGACTGACATTTTTGCCCATTCTTCTTTGCAAAATAGCCGAGCTTCAGATTCAGCGTCAGATTGGATGGCAAGCGTCTGTGAACAGTAATTTTCAATTCTTTCCAGATATTCTATATTGCAGTGGTTCTCAATTATTTTCTGTCATGCCCCCCCTAGGGGACAGAAATTTTTCGCGCCCCCCCTAAATTGAAATACTATTGAGAACCTGCTAATATTTATTTATTTATCTGTACAAAACCACTGTATGAGTTTCTGGCATGAGCATTCTGCATACAATCACCTTATTATCAAATTAGATAACAAAAATGAGCTGAGATAACTTCTGCAGCAAAAAAATTCAAAGTTCAGTTTATTAGCTCAATTTGTAACATTTAAACAAGTCTCAGCCTGTGTCTCAGGACAGAGAAACAAGAGCAAATGATTCACTGAGGTTTGCATTTCATTAAAAAAAAATTTAAACTGTAAACATAGTTAAGGTGGTGTTTTTTTATTAGTATAGGCCAGGGGTCGGAAACCCGTGGCTCCGGAGTCACGTGTGGCTCTTTCATCCTTCTGTTGTGGCTCCCTGTGACTTTGGAAAATAAATAATGAGTATTTTATTAAAATTACATTTTATTTTAGTTTGTTCATTTTAAAATATAATTCTGAATTTGAAGATTATGGTAAACTTGTAACATTAAAATAAAACGTTTTTAATATTTTTAGCGCCCAAAATATGCGTCCAAAGACAAAAATGACATTGAACAAATAGCGCTGTTCTGCCGATACGTGAGCGCTGCCGGGCCACAGGAAGAAATTATTGACTTAATACCGCTAAAAGGACAAACACGGGGGGAGGACATCTGTGAGGCTGTCTTGGATTGTTTAAGAACCAAAGAAATAAAGACCACCCACCTGGTGTCAGTGGCTACTGGGGCACCGTGTATGACAGGAGCTCATAAGGGCTTTGTGACTTTACTGCAGAAGTCACTGGATAGAAAGCTGCTGACATTCCATTGCATCTTGCATCAAGAAGCACTGTGTGCGCAAACATTTCCTCCGGAATGCACAGAAGTAATGGATGTTGTAATTCAGATTGTCAACAAAATAATGGCAAAAGGTTTAAATCATCGTCAGATCCGCGCATTACTAAATGAGGTGGACAGCGCGTATTCTGATCTCCAACTGACTGCACACTCCAGTACACGCGATGGAACACAGAAGCAGACTGCGCATTTTTCGGTTTGCCTTGTTTGTTCAATGGCGGTGGATAATATTTGGATAAGTTTAGATTTGTATTTCTTAAATACGAGGACTCAAATAGACACCGGGTATTTTATTTGAAATTAAGCATCAACCAAGTGTAAAATGCTTTTTGTTACATGCAGAAATAAAATGCTGTGTTCTCTGCAGCAGTTCGTTGATTTCATAAATGCAACATAGTCCCTATAGTTTTTTGTGCATAGCATACAGGTTATATGTATATACAGTCATATGAAAAAGTTTGGGAACCCCTCTCAGCCGGCATTATAATTGACTCTGCTTTCACAAAAAAAATATAAAAGTGGTATGTCTTTAATTTACCAGGAACAGCTAAGTACTGGGATGTTTTCCAAACAAAGATTTTTTGAAAAGCAGTATTTGGTTGTATGAAATAAAATAAAATGTGAAAAACTGGCTGTGCAAAAATTTGGGTACCCTTGTGGTTTTGTTGATTTTAATGCCTGTAACAGCATGTAAAACTGATGACTTTAAACACAAAGTTGGTTGGATTATGTTGTTAAGCCTTGAACCTCATAGAAATGTCTGTTTAATCATGAGAAAATGTATTTTAGGTGCCTAAATGCAAGTTGCACTTCTCTTTGACTCTCTGCTGAAGTGAGACAGAATGGGATCATCAAAACAGCTCCCAAAAGATCTGAAAAACAAAGATTATTCATTGTCATGGTTTAGGGGAAGGCTACAAGAAGCTTTCCCAAAGGTTTCAATTGTCAATTTTGACTGTAGGGAACGTTGTCAGGAAATGGAAGGACACAGGCACAGTTGCAGTTAAACCCAGGCATGGCATACCAAGAAAAAAACAGGAGCGGCATAGGTGGAGGATTGTGAGAATGGTTGCACACAACCCACAGATCACCTCCAAAGACCTGCAAGAACATCTGGCTGCAGATTGTGTATCTGTACATCGTTCAACAATTCAGCGCAATTTGCACCAAAACATCTGCTTTTTATAAAGACCAAATAACTTAATTTTTGTCTCATCAGTCCAAAGCATTTTCTTCCAATATGAATCTGGCTTGTCTAAATGAGCTTTTGCATACTCCATGCAACTGTATCTGTGGCGTGGGCGCAGAAAGGGCTTCCTTCTCATCACCCGGCCATACAGATGTTTTGGTGCAAATTGCACTGAATTGTTGAACCATGTACAGATACACAATCTGCAGCCAGATGTTCTTGCAGGTCTTTGGAGGTGATCTGTGGGTTGTGTGCAACCATTCTCACAATCCGCTGCATATGCCGCTCTTGTACTTTTCTTGGTCTGCTAGACCTGGGTTTAACTGCAACTGTGCCTGTGTCCTTCCATTCCCTGACAACGTTCTTTACAGTAGAAATTGACAATTGAAACCTTTGGGAAAGCTTCTTGTAGCCTTCCCCTAAACCATGATAATGAATAATCTTTGTTTTTAAGATCTTTTGGGAGCAGTTGTGATGATCCCATTCTGTCTCACTTCAGCAGAGAGTCAAAGAGAAGTGGAACTTGCATTTAGGCACCTAAAATAAATTTTCTCATGATTAAACAGACATTTCTATGAGGTTCAAGGCTTAACAACATAATCCAACCAACTTTGTGTTTAAATTCATCAGTTTTACATGCTGTTACAGGCATTAAAATCAACAAAACCACAAGGGTACCCATATTTTTGCACAGCCAGTTTTTCACATTTTATTTTATTTCATACAACCAAATACTGCTTTTCAAAAAATCTTTGTTTGGAAAACATCCCAGTACTTAGCTGTTCCTGGTAAATTAAAGACATACCACTTTTATATTTTTTTTGTGAAAGCAGAGTCAATTATAATGCCGGCTGAGAGGGGTTCCCAAACTTTTTCATATGACTGTATATACACATATTTATGATGTCAAAATGGGTTGTGGCTCCGGGTGCTTTTTTTATTGGGAGGCGGTCCCAAATAGCTCTTTGAGTAGAAAAGGTTGCCGACCCCTGGTATAGGCCAATAGGCCTTCTGTGATGCGATAACCAATAATTCATTAATGTTATTATTAGTCTACTTGCTTGATTTCTTTTTAAATAGCCTACAGAGACACTTGGAGACACATGTGGACATTTATTTACTGCAAATCGCGGCCTTTCGCGCGGATATGACCATACACAGGCACACATCGCGCTTGCTAGCACTTAAAAAAAAAAAAAAATAAATAAATTTATTTATTGATGATGATGCTGCCACCACGTTTCACGGTAGGGATGGTGTGTTCAGGGTGATTGACTCAGGGGGGCTGAATACTTATTCACACCATATTTTTCAGATTTTTATTCATAAGAAATATTTAAAAACATGTATCATTTTCATTCCACTTCACAATTATGCACCACTTTGTGTTGGTCCATCACATAAAATCCCAATAAAATAAATGTATGTGTGTGGTTGTAATGTTACAAAATGTGGAACATCTCAAGGGGTATGAATACTTTCGCAAGCCACTGTATAAACAGGGCAAAAGGAGGCAAATGCAGGGGGAAACAGAGGCTTGCGTCAACCCAAGGGCTGGAGGTTAACAATACCCTAGCTGAGAGACCGTCCAATTTGACAGTTGATTGAGAAGTCTTTTCCCTGCCTCAGCCCCTACCACCTAAGTACATTAAGTACATTTTTTATATGTGTTGATACACATATAAAAAAATCCTCAGCCAGGGTTTTAATTAAGAGAAACCTAAAAATTTTTAATAAACAAGCCTTTCTTCATGACCTTTATAACAGTGATATTCACAACACCCTGGCTATTCCTGATGTCGAACTAGCTTTAGACTTTTTCATTTCCACCTTTCTATCTATTTTAAATACACATGCCCCCTTTAAGAAGTATAGAGTTAAGGATAGATCCAGTCCTTGGGTTAGTCCAGAACTTACATCTCTTCTCCGAACTAGAAACAAAGCTTGGTCTCTTGCTAGACGTACTAATGACGCCTCACACTGGACTGCATTCAGAGCCTTAAGAAATAAATGCACATCCTTAGTGAGGAAGAATGTATCTGACTATTATTTAAAATTGATCACAGACACCTATTCTAACCCAGCAAAATTCTGGAAGGTGGTTAAAACCAACAAAAATAGCTCTGCTACATCTGCTTCTATTCCAATTCAGGTTAAATTTGATGATAGTTTTATTACTGATCAAACCGAGATCTGCGCTGGTTTTAATAGACATTTTAATGTTGCTGGCCATATCTTCAAAGAGGACAACTCTAGATCTTCTCTAGCAGACAACCAGCTACCCCTTGAACAGGTTCATATGCCTACCACCAATGCTGTTCCTCAGTTTTCTTTTGTTCCTGTGTCCTCCAGTATGGTTCTTGATGCTCTCTTAAGCATTGACCCCAAGAAATCCACTGGAGAAGACAACCTAGACCCATTCTTTCTCCAGCTTTCAGCCCCTGTAATTGCAGAGTGTATTACCCACATTTTTAATCTTTCTATATCTTCCTGCGTTATTCCAAGGATCTGGAAATCAGCTTGTGTCCTTCCTTTGTATAAAGCGGGAGAAAAAACTGACCCTAATAACTCTAGGCCAATATCCAGACTGTCATGTCTGTCAAAAACGCTGGAATCCCTTATTAATAACCAATTGAAAACATTTCTCTCAAGTCACACTATTTTATCTGTTCACCAATCTGGTTTTAGAACTAACCATAGCACTATCTCTGCCATCACTCTGGTTACTAACAATATTGTCTCTGCCTTAGATAGTAGTAAACACTGTGCTGCCCTCTTTATTGATCTCAGTAAAGCCTTTGATACAGTAGACCATTCTTTACTATTAGATAAATTGGCTAACATTGGTCTTAGTGAAAATGCGTGTAGCTGGTTCAGTAATTACCTTTCTGACCGATCTCAATGTGTGAAGCTAGGTAATATCCAATCTGGTTTCTTACCCATAACCAAAGGTGTTCCACAAGGTTCAATTTTAGGTCCGGTGCTATTCACCATCTACATCAATGATATTGTGTCTCTTGTCAGTGGTTGTCAAATCCATTTATATGCTGATGACACCATTTTGTACTGTGTTGCTGACTCTGCAAAGTCAGCTATTGAGAATCTGCAACTGTCCTTTAATGCTCTTCAGAATGCTCTTATTTCACTTAAACTTGTCCTTAACCAGACTAAAACTAAATTCATGTTGTTCTCTAGGGCTAGAGAATTGGACAACAGTGCATGCATCTATGCTGTAAACGGTTCTTTGATCGAAAAAGTCTCTGAATATAAGTACCTTGGTATCTGGCTAGATGAGAAGCTCACTTTTAAACCCCATATTGACAAACTTGTTCTCAAATCTCGTCAAAAAATTGGTTTTTTATATCGGAACAGATCAAGTTTCCCAAAAATTTGTAGGAAAAGGGTAATCGAAGCAGTGTTTTTATCAGTGTTGGATTATGGAGATATAGTTTATAGACATGCCTCTGCTACTGCCCTAAAACCCCTTGACTCGGTGTACCATTCAGCCCTTAGATTCATTACAGGTGATTCCTTTAAAACTCATCACTGTTCCCTGTATGAAAAAGTCGGCTGGACATCCCTGTCATTGAGACGTGAGTTACATTGGTTTTTATTTATTTTTAAATCCTTAATTGGTAAACAGCCACCCTATTTATCAGCTATGCTCGACTGGAACTCTCAGTCTTTTAATACCCGATCCAGTGAGCTGCTGCTTTTAAAGGTTCCTAGAGCTCATTCTAAGCTGGGAACAACTGCTTTTAGCTATAGTGCCCCCACCTCTTGGAATGCCCTTCAGAGCAACTTCAATATGACCATTCTCCCCACTTTTTCTTCTTTTAAATCTATGATTTCTGATTTTCACCATCACCACTGCATTTGTTTTAACTGAATTAATTTTTTAAGCTCTTTTATTGTAATTCTTTATTTCTTTTGATCTTTTTTATCTTGCTAGGATTTTGTGTTTCTCTGTTTTATTCTGTCACTCTGTTGTTATTGTTGTTGTTGTGTTTGTTGTGCGCTCGTCGGCGTTGTAAATGAGGGGAACCTCAATGCCTTTCGAGTTTGTATAAATAAAGGTTTTCAATTCAATTCAATTACACTCTGTAGGACAAATGACTTGATCCCGAACAGGCACAAGGCTTTTGAATTAAAACTAGCTCTGTTCCTACATACAGTATTGTAGGGAAAGCATTATTTTATTTTTATTATTTTTATCATCTTTTTATTTGGGATAATTATACAACGATCAACAAACAGTACACAGAATGTCCGTATATCCCTTCCCTCCACCAACTCAAACACATGCATACATGTCATACAGGGCTTAACGATTTCCCAGTTGCCCGGGGCAGGTGAACTCTGGTTTCGGGCAAGCAAAGTGTGACCTGTAGTTGCCCGTTCGGACAAGTGAAAAAAATAAAAGTGAAAAAACACATAACATAAAAATAAAAGGCCTCCTTATCACTAAGCTGGCTGCTCAGTCGTGCAGTAACGTGAGATTTTAATTGTGTATTTAGTATGTTTATCGCCCGACCGCAGAGTCTCGCTGTGTGTGTTTTTTTTTTTGTCTCCGCCGTCGCGCTTAAACCCAGTGAAGCGCATTATAACATGTCTTGACAGAAATTAAAGGTCCCATATTATGCAAAATGCACTTTTTAAAGGTTTTTAACATGAATATGGGTCCTTGGTGTGTCTAGAGACCGCCAAAGCATCAACAAACAAAAAAAACACTACTTTTCTCACCCTCCCCCTTTCAGAAAACCTCCCCAATAACTTCCACCTGCAATAGTCTTTGGTAAGCAAACCCCTATTTGTTATTGGTCCATGGCCCCCAGATTATCTGAAATTTTTCCAACGACCGCCATATAGTTTTTCCCTCTAAGCAACAAGATGCCAATAGTACAGCAAGGCATACTGAGTGTTACATAAACCAACACAGAAACCCACAGCAGTCTAATAATACCACATTTATAACTAGACAAAGGATAGGTGGAAGGTGAAATTAATGTTTTCAATGGTTATTTGCCTGACAGTGATGTGTAGCGTTTAGCTTCGGAATAGCATCCAGCTTTTGCTCATAATCCAGTAATTTATTTTACCCACAGCAGTCTAATAATGCAGTGTTCATAGCAAGACAAAGAATAGGAAGCTACTTGTGTAGTTAATCAAACAGTGAAACTAAAATGAATGTTTTCAGTGGTTATAAATTGGCTGACTGTGAATTGTCATAGTAGCATCCAGCTTTTGCTGCATTTTGATTGTGAACCTGTCATTTCGATTAGCTTGTGGCTGTCAGTATGAAGATAATCTTTCATGTAGACAAGGATCGGTCATGTCATACTGTTTAAAGTATGGCTGTGCTCCTGCGTTTGACATTTTGGTTCTTCACGTGTGGGTAAACACTGTGTTCCGCACTCCACAGTGTCTCTATAGTAACCAAGAGCGACAGAGACCGTGGGAGGGCATAGACCGAGTGGGAGGGCCACGACTTCTGGAGCACAGAGAGATTGAATTTGGAGATAAAGTCAACACTGAAGACGTCATCTGAGCTGTCGGAAGAATATCACAAGAACTAATGCCTTTAGAGAACAAATAATGCTTTGTTAAGGAAGTTTAGAAGCATAAAAATTACAAAGTTTTACCAATGATTCTATACAAATGTATGAATTGCAGTGTGAAGGGTTTTGTGACAGAGGTTAAAAGTTTGTATTTGTGTGAGAAAAAAAAAGTTTCTCACAGCGGACTGCGGACACCAAAATAGCTCATCCTTAGGTAAGCGGAAAATCAGGGAATGGGTTTTTCAGCAAAAAGCTAAAAAAATAAGTATAAAGGTGCGAACACACTACACATGTTACACGCGTACAGACGCGTATAAAACCGGCTATTTTTCCATAGGGAACCATTGGTTTACGCGCGTACATGGCGCGTATATGCGTCACTCGCGCTAAAGCAACATTTTAGCCGCGTTAGCTGCGTATGAGCCGCGTATATACGCACCTACGCAGCTACGCGCGGAGTTCAAAAAATTTAACTTTTTACGCTCCTACGCATGACGATTAGCCACGTTGGCCAATCAGCGTTGGGCTTGACCCGACGTCACATACATTGGCACGGTCGGAGAACAGTGTACTGTACACAGAGGCTGATGAGAGACACCGAGACACGTGGGGAGAGTAAACCAGGAGAATGGACTTCCTGGTTAATTCAGTGAATATGTGCGGCTGTGCTTTAGTCGATAAAACAAGTTAGCGCCGTATAGCATTAGTTAACTCACCCGGTTGTGTGCGGGTGGCTAGCGCCTCATATTATGAACCCAAACATGACGGCTATGTCCGTGGGACTTTCACAACAAGTACAGTGAAGCACCGGTGTTGATCTACGCCAGCCACGGTCCCCTGTCACAGCCAGGTAGGGTAATGTTGGCTACTTGGCTTTATGTTGTGCGGCCGTGCACCGATGCTGCTGTAACTGTGTTTGTTATGTAGCTGCCGTGAATATGCAATGCTGTTTTAATGCTAGGCTATTTGTGCTGTTCAGTTTGTCTTTTGGCACAGTTGTTGGCCGTGTTGTTGTTGTTTTTGTGCGGACATGCACGCTGTTGTGTCGGGTCGGGTCTGATCGCAGCCATGGTTAATTAGGGGAAATACAATATCGGGAGGGAGACTACGCGCGTAGAACCATTTTTGACACAAAATGATCAAGCAACATTTTAGCTGCGTTACGCACGTAAATCTTACGCGGGTAACGCGTGTAGTGTGTTCGTACCTTTAGGGACTACTTGTCTTAGACCATATAAAATTGACACAAAAGTGCAAAATATGGGACCTTTAAATAAAATACAGTTGCTGTTTCTTTACGCGGTGGTCAAGAAAACCTTTTTGCTTTGCGCTCCATCACCAATGTAGCTCTCCCCTTCTTTAACTCATCTGCACCTACTAACACACACGTGCATTCTTCTCTATGATTCTCATACCTTTAATGTTCATGTGAACGTGCTATATTCCGCGTGCTGGGCAAATATTTACTAATCAACTATTATTTCTGTTGCCGACTAGTGAGACGGGATGTTGAAACGTTTGACTGACTAGTCCCGTCCTGTGCATCCCTAGAAGCTATGAAGCAAAATAGTAAAAGGAATAAAAAGTTTGACTGAGCCGTTTCCGTTGGTCTGTCAAGATCGTGAGAGATAAAATGAGATTTTTTTCTCCACTTGCCGGGAGTTCCCGACAAAAGCAGAGTAAGTTGAAGAGAAATTCAAAATCTCCTTGGAACAATAACACACCAGAGTTCTTTATCACGTTATCAGCACGGTTAGGTATTTGTTTTGCTTCGGGTCTAGTTACGCCTGCTAACAGAGCTGACAGCTGATTTAAACGAGTGCGTTTCTGTTGGTGATATGCACGAGTACATACCCTGAACTCATCGTCTATAAAGGGGGTCAAATCTGCTAATAAAGTGATGGTCTCCAAAAAGCGAAACTATCAAATAAAGCTCCCTCTCTTCCCCTTGTTTCTCAGTTTCAGTTCAACAAGCTTTATTGGCATGAATGTAATAAAAAAAGCAATATTGCCGCATCAAATAATACATAAATAGTGGGCTCGTGTAGGTAGGCCTATAGCTTACTAATTGTGATTGATAAAGTTTAATAAATGTTTTACTTTAATGATGTCGGTGATCCTTGAGAACCGGGACAAAAGGCCGTCTTCCATATGTAACTGCTGTTATGTTTAACACTAAAAATATTTAAAATTGTAGATGTTATTAGGGATTAAGAATAGAATGTCTGGAGCACAATTATCCCCTTAAATTTAATTGTATCATTATTATGTCAAATATATGACACTTGTTATCTTCTCACAACTTCCAAAACAGTGTGTCCTCAGAGAAGGTTTCAATCTTTCATATGCAATAAAACCTATTAAAAATGTACTTTAATGATTTTAAAAAGAGCTTTTCTCATCAAAAGCAACACTAAATAATCTTTCATTTCAATAAAAACAGTTTTTCTACAAAACATTCATGTTTTATAAGGATTCTAAGTGGTGGGACCACTTTACTGTAAGTCAATACCGTCAGACATTTCATTATGTAAAATGTAATAAAATCAGGCGAAATAAGGGGCAGCTGTCACTTTGAAGGACCTCTTGTCAAATTCTACCTCTGCAGAGTACATAAGAGTCAAACAGGCTCTGATAAGTATTGTAGTTTTGGAATATTTTACATTCCGAATCTTGAAAGTCCTGTGTCACAACCATGATATGTCAACACCGACTTAAAATTCTGAAGAAGTTATTTGACATTTTTAGTAGTTCAAACTAGCACCTAGCATCAACAGAAAAACTAAATGGCTACTAGATTCCATTTGTTATGTTTAAGAAACGTTAAATATGTCAACACCGTCAAACAGGAAATCTGAAGGTGGTGATAGGCTAATGACAGTAAAAAAAAAAAAAAGCTGGGAGGTTGTGTCAAAGCTTAGCTCAGTAGCTTAGTATATGTTTGTATTTTTTCAACATTGCACCCTGTTTTGTCCCACTTCTCAAGAATCACTGATGTACAACAAACATTTGTGTTCAAAATGTTCAATAGGTTCCAGGTTATGTGACCTAGTGTCAAATTATTCCAGAACATAGTAGGCTTATACTACACAGGACACACCTATTTAAAATAGATTTTAGTGCGTATTCTATATTGATATATTAAAAAAATCAATATTTTTCTTCAATAGCTCAGGTAATGTGAACCAGTCTTTCCAAAATATTCAAGGAAATAGTCATCTACTACACAGGAGACGTAGGGAAATTAATCAGATTTTGCCTCTTAATTTTCAAAGTAAACCAGATTATTGCATTTAACTTTTAAAAAGGTACAACATTTTCTCCTGGGGGGCATGCCCCCGGCCCAGACCCTCCTAGATGGTTTTCAGCCTCTCCCACAGTCTCTTAAAGTGATGTTGGAAACACTGCCTATTATTAACCATTTTGATTTGATTTTACTCTTATTGCAATACATCTTCCCCGTATATTGGCACCAAGTCCTTCAGATAGATCATACTAAACGGTTCATGGAAAGTGCAAAAATACACAAACACTGTAGACCAGTGGTTCTCAATTATTTTCTGTCATGCCCCCCCTAGGGGACAGAAATTTTTTCGCGCCCCCCCTAAATTGAAATACTATTGAGAACCTGCTAATATTTATTTTTTTATCTGTACAAAACCACTGTATGAGTTTCTGGCATGAGCATTCTGCATACAATCACCTTATTATCAAATTAGATAACAAAAATTAGCTGAGATAACTTCTGCAGCAAAAAAATTCAAAGTTCAGTTTATTAGCTCAATTTGTAACATTTAAACAAGTCTCAGCCTGTGTCTCAGGACAGAGAAACAAGAGCAAATGATTCACTGAGGTTTACATTTCATTAAAAAAAAATGTAAACTGTAAACATAGTTAAGGTGGTGTTTTTTTATTAGTATAGGTAAAAAATTGCATTTATGTGCGCCTTGGGCCATTACATGTTGTCCTACAATTTCAGGCTCCTAGCCCAATTTTTTAGCATGCATTTCCTGAAAAACCGTTTGTGGCCCCTGGGGGCCAATTGATTTTGCACAAATCCTGAGACCACTGATAAGTTGCAATTTTTTGCAGGTCTGACCTGTCCGCAAAGTTTTTCAACTTTTCCACCATGAGAAAGGGGTGAAAAGTGCCAAAAATGACTAGGAAGAATAATAAGAATAGGGAATATGAAATCTGACCGATTACAATAGGGCTTCGCACCACTCGGTGCTCGGGCCCTAATAATAATACACGGAATAATAATAATAAAAATCACACCGATTACAATAGGGCTTCGCACCACTCGGTGCTCTGGCCCTAATTAAAACTGCGAGCAGTGATGACCGGGCCCTCGCACTCTCGTGCTGGACACCGTCCTGGCCATCCGGCCTCGGTACTTCGGGCGACCGCGTGAGAGAACGCGCCGCGGTCTCCTCCTCTTCGGAGCGCGCGGCACAGTAATACCCGTCACCGGAAGTGAGGAAGTTGCCGCGACGCGTTCAATACGGATGCGAGGACGTCCTCGGGCCTGGGCTCTTACCAGGCGGGTGAAGTTTGGAGCGCATGGGACAGCGCAGAGCGATATTACAGCGACTTTCTGTTTCGTGGCGATGGCGCAGAGAAACTACGAAGGCCTTGGAGCCGATAGAACCGGCTTCCCGTGTTATCATTGTCTCTAGACCTCCCTGAGCCGCTTTGAGGTTGATTTGATCAAAGTTTGTCTGACATGTAGCTAAAGACTTTTATTTAATACAACAATTAAATTAAATATTAGAAGATGTGTGGCTTATCTCCACTGTTCTCCAAGAGAAGTCTTCAGTCCCTCTATTTGTAATGCAATACTGCCATCTAGAGGGCAGCCCTGTAAATAAGGGAGAACAAAGTAGAAAAAAAGAACACAAAAATAGCTGACTTTCTGTGGGTAGAGGTCAGAACATGAAGATGCATTTCTTTGTAATTGTACAGAATCTATTTGAGTATATTTTGTTTTATAGTATTTTAACTTACTGCAATGCTTCATTATTGAAAAGGTTTAGTTTAAGATACAGTGTTGCTACAGATGACTGAATGTAATTAAGTTAGAGCTGCTTCCTGTTTAGTGGCGTTTCAGCCAATGGAACCAGCTTCCCGTGTTATCATGGTGGCTGTCTAGACCTCTCTGAGCAGCTTTGAGGTTGATTTGATCAAGTGTGTAGGACTTGGAGGTAAATAACCAACATGCAATATTTACTTTGCCCAGCAGGTGGCGCTCTCACTTTTTCTTAATATTATTGTGTGGGCTTACTCAGGCCTTGGATCTCATTAAGCATATCAAATGTTGAGAAGATCAGACTGAGTATAGTGGAGTTACAGCTACTTCCTGTTTACTGGCGAAGACGCCAAGCTACGGCGAAGGCGTTTTCACTTTCTATGAATATTAGTGTTCGGGCTTCCTCAGCCGTGGATCTCATTAACCATAACAAATTTGGAGAAGATGAGACAGAGTATGGTGGAGTTAGGCCAACTTCCTGTTTTTTTGGCGAATATTTCAAATTAATAGACTTCCTGTTGATTTTGGGGCGGGGCTTCAAGAGGCTTTTTTGTTTGTCCTGGGATTTTACATTGCTATATGAAATATTGTGCATCTAGGTGTAACACAGCCTGAGTTATGATCAATTAAAGGGTTCATGAGGTCAGTTTTTGATGTTTTTTGGCGAATGACCCGTCAGTGCTGCAAGACGGTGGTTCCGATTAAAATTAGCTTTCGGGTATATCATCTTTCATTTCTGAGGACTTAACCTATCATATTATTTTTTGCACAAAAAGTTGTTATGAGTCCACTTTACTCTGCAATCCTTTTAAATTTGGTGTAGCGAGGTATAACACAGCCTGAGTTATGATGAATTAAAGGTCTCGAAACCAACGATAAGTCGCAATTTTTTGCAGGTCTGATGTGTACGCAAAACATTTTCAACTTATGCATGACGGGAAGGGCGTGAAAAGTGCCAAAAATTACTAATAAAAAGAAGAATAAAAATCCTGGCGGTTTCAATAGGGCTTCGCACCAGTCGGTGCTCGGGCCCTAATAAGAATCCTGGCGGTTTCAATAGGGCTTCGCACCGGTCGGTGCTCGGGCCCTAATAATACTCACGATAATGATAAACCATTCTAATCGTAATGCAAAAGTGTAGCTTCAGTTCAATGTTCACCATTTTTGGTCATGGTGTTTATAGACACCATGTGATTAGGTAGTGCATTATGCTGTGGTTATCTCAATGTGCCTTCATGAGTCCTTCACATACGCAGAAACAATTGCGAACCACTTCGAAATAGTATTTGTTTATCAGACTGGGCTACAGCATCACTACCTTTCACTAGACTTTTTTAACAGTCCACCCTGTGCTGCTGTCTCAAGTACTGTTTGTGGTCTTGCCTCGAGTCGTGATATAGCGAGTCTGGCAACTGTTCCGCCTTACTCAATATCTTCATTTGTTGCACGTGTCATCTCAAACCCCAAATACTCCCTAAATTGTTGTTGAATAAGCATTTTTCAGCAGCATGAAGTGAATCTCAGTGTTCAGTTCCAGCACTTGATTTGCTGGAAATTGGATGGATATATTTTGAAATCTTAAACAAAAGTTTATTTTGATGAATTTCAGGCCCAAGTCTTTTGGACTTTAGCACACATCGGTGTTTGATTTGTCCTTTAAAAACATAATTCATCGGCACGTCTGTTAAGATGATGAGCAATTTAAAGTGAGAAGGCAATTTGGGTTTATTACTTTGATTCATGTTTACCCTTCCCTTGTGTTTTTTGTCTTCCTTTTTTCCTCTCTCATTTTGCCCTTCCCACAGCAGTGCTGCCCCAAGCTGAAAAAGAGCCCCTTAACTTGTGAGGTACTTCACATACCAATGCAACAGAGATACTGTGGCATACTTTTCAATTTCTTCTTGCATCCCACTGTTAACTGCTGTACTATGATGGAGGTGTCCTGTTTTGTGGTATAAGGTTGTTTAGCAATAGTTGTTATTAGGGCTGGGCGATATGGACCAAATCTTATATCACGATATAGGTAATTTTATATCACGATATGGATATATATCACGATATAGTACTTATCCTTAAAATTCAAAGGATTACAATAACCGTACTGAATTTTAATCACATTAGATTATTATTATATTTCCATACAAAGAAAAACTGGTGCAAAATACCACACCAGTCTGGCTTTAGTCAGTCAGTGCAAAATAAAAATGACAGCATCAACCAAAGAGCCTACATTTTCCAATTTGCCTATATCAAAATAATGAAAGACTTGAATTTTCCTGCAGTATTTGCTCATCTTCATTTAAAAAAGCTGTCAAAATTAACTAATGAGCAAATGTCTGGTAATACTTTAACTCCAGCTTCAACACAAATAATATTTTCAAGTTTGACATGTTTTAAAGTTACATAAAACCAGCCTTGCTGGCTGTCTCCAACAATAACAGCACGGGGGTGAAGCCCCGAGGAGGCTAAATATGTCATTATTAGCCAGCTAGCTCACGAGAGCTAACCCATGTAGTTTGCGGCTTAAAACAAGCCAACTCTGCGTCACGGCAACAGCACGCTGAAGCAGCAAGCAAGTTTCCTTTGCCCGATGACATTTTTGACCGTTAAAACCAGCTGCTCTGCCACCGTGACACGGAGTTGGTTTGTTGACTGTAGTCATGGCGCACCAGAGCTAGACAGCTAGAGCGACAGATGAGGCTTCTTCTGTTGCGGGTAGAGAAGCTGTATTGCAGCCCAGAACTCTGCTGCAGAGCCCCCGTGTGGCGCGGCGGTGTAACTGCAGTGTAACTATAGGGACTCGGAGGGACAGCTGCCTCCCGCTCCATCTATGCTCCCGCCACATTTTTTTTCTCCGCGATATAAACGGTATGGCCAAATCTCTCCCGGTAGACACTTTCATATCGTCCACGATATGATATCGTCATATCGCCCAGCCCTAGTTGTTTTTTAAGTCTGTCTGAATATAATACTCGTATGCTATATGCACAGTTATACTGTCACTCCTGTGGTTACTGACTGTACATATAACATGTGACTATTGTATCACCATTTACCAAACCTGTTCTTTTCTTGCAGTCAGGGTTTTAACAAAGGTTGGGGTCTTTTCACTTTCAGTGCATAGGATCTTCAATTGACTGTATTACACAAAGTCCCTTCCAATTAAACTACAGTGGCCTAATGGAGGGAAACCATTAAATAAGGGGTTTAAAACGTTATTATTTAGCTGAATAACCGTTTGTTGTTCGTATAACACATCACTTTTTATAGCTTGGTGCCAAAACATCTGGCCAAACAATACACTCACATGTACAGTGAAGTTTGAAATGATTGATCTGAAAATGATCCGTCCCCAACCGTGGTGTGTATTCATTTTCCTGTAACGTTTTCTCCTCTGTGAACCTTTTGGCTGTGGCACACTGCTCCTGTGCATCATGACTAACACATGCACTAGCACCTTTGCTCACTGTGTGGGCATTAGACATTCTCCAATTTCATGTCTTCCTCCTTCCTCTCCCCATCTGGTCGCTCGACATAAATTGAAAATCTCATGATTGAATGAGCCCTTGTTAAACAGATTTGGGCCAGAGCCATACATTATATGTTTATGAGTCTTGCAGATACTTACCAAAATTATCTATATCACTAAGCCAGGTGCTAAAAGTAAGCTCAGGTAGTAAATTATTCAGGAAATTTGATTTTTCTTGCAAGAACATAACATATACAGTACTTTCTTGTGCTAGACTCGTCACACATTGTGTGTGTTTCTGCTGCTGTATACTGTAAACTGTGAATCTAATAATCTGGGATACGGATAAATAAAAGATTATAAAAGTTCCTGATAACTCCCTTTTATAATCTATTATTCAGTCCGAGATGGGAGGGAGTCGGAGGTTAAAACCTGTCTTCGTAGTGTGTTTTCAGTCGACCTGTAAGTGTACTGTTAACTTGCTGCTGTTTAACAACAACATTACAGCGTCCGTCTCCTCCCACAAGAAAAGCTCACAAGTTGGGGCTTTATTAGCATCTCTCCTCTGCTGTACACTTCTCCTTGGATCCTAGCAGTACAGTTCTCACCTGGTGTCTAACTTAAATCAAATGCTAAATGTGTTTCCTTTGCTGTCTGTGACCCTCCCCTCTCTCCAGTGGCAGATGTGAGGTCCAGCCGGTGCGATCCTCCGCCTGTTGGTGTGGGCCAACGCTGGGCGCCTCTCCTCCGGTCATCCAGGTCACTCAGCTTTACCACCACAAGCTGCCTGAACACTAGCAACACTAGTTATCCTCCTTCTTTTTAGAGCTTTTCTTTCATCTTCTCTCCCCTTCTAGATCCCTCCACCTTCCTCATGTTTGAGTGCTATTCCATATACTTGTTTTTTGTGTTTTTCTGCCCTCCCTTTGACCACACCATTACCTGCTCCCCCTGTCTCATCTCAACACATTGTAGCTAGCTGTTTAAAGGTGCACTATGGGGAGCGTGCCTATGTTTCCACATCCCTATGTTCCCACATTCTAAGATTTTTTCTCTCTCAAAATTAAGCCTTATGTTCCCATGGCCATATGTTCCCACGGGGGCGTGTCTATCTTCCCACAGCCGGATGGTCCCACATTTCAAGTAATCTAACTATATAATAGAGAAAGGTATGTCTGTGTGTGTCGGTATCACTCCTATTTTAACCTCTCCCTGTCCCCTCACCCTTACCCTAACCACCCAGCTGTGATGCCTGAACCTAATCACCATGTTCAGGATCATCGAGCTGTGGGAACATAGGGCCTAATTTTCAAAATTGTCTGTGAAAAAAAAAATCCTTAGGAAATGTGGGAACATAGGGCTGACTCGCACTACTGTATGAAGGGAAGGGGGGTTTGTTTACATTTGCAGTGCCTGCAGTTAATTTACTCTACATGTATTTCATAGTATTGAATTATTCTATAATCATAAATCAAAACTTAATTATTCTGAGCCACCTTAACCAAATGTAAGTCTAGAATGTGTTTGTCAACAAAACTGTGGGCCCTATTGATGTAAACCAGAACAGTGAAACAGTAAATGTTCAGGCAAATTTTCTAACTGCAAACTGTTTTCAAGGGATCCAATTTTCCTGTAACGAAATTTGTTCTATTTACAGGTGATACTCGTATTATTAGAATATCATGGAAAATGAATTGGAATTGTGGCAAAAATTCATTCAAAAGGGGGCCAAACCAAGTACTGAGTACATATGGATGATTATACTTTATAGAGGGCCGACATTTCTGTATTCAAAATTCCTTCTTTATTGATTTCATGTAATATTAAAATTTTCTGAGATTTTGAATTTGGGGTTTTCATAAGCTGTTAGCTATAATAATCAAAATTATAACAAATAAAGGATTGAAATATCTCACTTTGCATGTAATTAGTCTATATAATATATTATTTTCACCTTTCAAGTTGAATTACTGAAATAAATGAACTTTTGCATGATATTCAAATTTTTCGAGTTTCACCTGTATATGAGGATATACCTTAGACATCTTTTATTTCTTTTAAACCCCCACAGTTACATAGTGCACCATTTTTAACCCTCCAGTTTTTAACTCAAGATCTCCGTATGGGGTGAAAGGGATCCGATTTATACTGCAACAGTCTGTTTTCCCTATGAACAGTGCTGCATGTGTTATTTTCAACTTCATATGATAACTGTATTTGTGGGGTCTTCAGACCGTGGCCGCAGGTTAACAGAGCCAGAGTTTGGCTTGACCAAAAGAAATAAGTTAACTTAAATGACTCCAGGGGCCATATTCACAAAACATTTTATCTTAGCGCTAAGAGTACTCCTAAGGAGCACTAAAAGTTCTTAGTAAGGAGTAATTTCTTAAAACCCATTCACAAAGCTGATAAGACCAACTTTTACTAAGGAATGGGAGGGACTCCTAAGCTAAGACTAGAGGGCGGTGTTGACCCTGTTGCTATGGATGATGTCATGTTCATACCTTCTATGCCCACAGTGATTGGCTATAATATAAATGTGTCTATACTTTCTAAATATAGCTTTACTAAGATCATTAACCCCTTACAGCTATCCAAAACACCATCAAAAGACTGTCTGTGATTTACTCTTAGTGACTTAGGAGTCCTCAAGAGGACTCCTAGCTTTTCATAGATTTAGGAGCTAGTTTTAGCGCTAAAATGCTTCGTGAATTACACTTATTTAAAAAAGTTAGGAGTCCTAAAATTAGGAGTGAAACGCCCCTTATTTTTGAGAGTTACTCCTAAATCAGCACGTTAGGACCTACTCTTAGCCTTAAAATGTTTTGTGAATATGGCCCCAGGCCATTTGGGTGGTTTGATGACTTTCACAATTGGCACAATCTGCGAAAAACCTGAACCATCTCCTCAACATTTTCTGCAGACGATTTCCTTATGGCTCCTTAGTTGTGATAAGAGGCCGTCTCCACAAACCACCTAGAAAGAAGACTCAATATATGAAATGTCTCAGGATAAAAACATTAGTGACCAGGGGCCGTATTCACAAAACATTTTATCTTAGCGCTAAGAGTACTCTTAAGGAGCACTAAAAGTTCTTAGTTAGGAGTAATTTCTTAAAACCTATTTACAAAGCTGCTAAAACCAACTTTTACTAAGGAATGGGAGGGACTTCTAAGCTAATAATAGAGGGCGGGGTTGATCCTGTTGCTATGGATGATGTCATGTTCATACCTTCTATGCCCACAGTGATTGGCTGAGAGAGAATGAGTCCCTTATAGTGATTTTATGATAGAAACACTGTGGGAGATATCCATATTATGTCGCTGTATTAAAGTAAAGAGTTTTTAAATACAATTAATGACAAGTGAGACTGATAACATGAAACTAAGATATCATACTGTAGGGTTTCCCACACATTCGTTCACAATAAGCCTCCAATAGCGCCACATAGGCATATTCGTTTGAAATTTTACAATGATTTGAATTGAAAAAAATATCCACTGTATTTCACTGTATTTCTCTCCACGGCGGACTATACAGCAATAGCCAGACAGCGACGAACCGGGAAATTCACCAGTTAGAAACAACAGCCGGCGAAATGTTAAAGTGCATGCGGAAGGAAAAAGGCGAGACGCGCAACTATACAGTAGCGGACCTGTGGAACGGAGGAGATGCTGCGAAGTGCCACATATAGGCCTACTCTAGTAACAAATTAAACCCAAACGTGACACTAACAGTAACTTTCAGTGCATCGTAAACCCAAAGCAACTGGAGGAAAAGGAACTTAATAAATATGTTTTTATATAAATGTAATAAATATAAATGTGTCTATACTTTCTAAATATAGCTTTACTAAGATCATTAACCCCTTACAGCTATTAAGGCTCACTAGCATTAAATCTCTCCAAAACACCATCAAATGATTGTCTGTGATTTACTCTTAGTGACTAAGAAGTCCTCTCGAGGACTCCTAGCTTTTCATAGATTTAGGAGCTAGTTTTAGCGCTAAAATGCTTTGTGAATTACACTTATCTTAAAAAGTTAGGAATACTAAAATTAGGAGTGAAACACCCCTTATTTTTTAGATGTACTCCTAAATCAGCACGTTAGGACCTACTCTTAGCCTTAAAATGTTTTGTGAATATGGCCCCAAGTGGGTATCATATAATTGATCACTTTCTGTTTGCAGTCACCCCCATCCCATTGCTTTGTACTGCTATTGGCTGTCATTGAGGCTTGAGACAGACCTTTACCTGTGAAGCTTATTGTGTAGCCATGCATTTAGTTTTGGTTTATATCTGCTAAAGATTTTAAGATTTCTGCCTCTTATCTTGAAACAGTTAAGGGAAATTGAATTTTGTCTGTGATGCTCACTGCATCAAGAAACGACACAATTCTATTCAACTCTATTCTGCAGGGGGATGATGTTTATATTGTAATTTGTCAACTAGCTTCTTAAGGGACTTGAAAACCATTGATCACTTATTTATTTTAAGATGCACCTCAGCTTGACTGGAGGAAAGAATGCAGACAGAAGCGCCCCATAAAGCACTGCTAAGCAGTGCTAATTTATGTGAGAGAAAATACAAGAGGTTGTGACCTGAAAGACTAAAGAGTCTGTTCTGAAAGTCGAGGGCAAAGGGAATTGTTGGAGCAAAGCCTTTTTGGTCTTGGTTTTAATAAATCAAGGCCATTTAAAGTAATGTATCAGAATCCCGACTGTTACATCATACTGCAAAAGGCCATATTTTATTTTTTAACTTGAGAGGCAGAGGTTTCATATGTGACAATGCGTGTACTGACGAGCTGTTTATTTCACTCTTTAATGATGAAATGATAAAAAAAATAAAAATGTTTAGGATGAATTATCTGAGACTAGGCCTGGCCAAAAGTCACACGATGCACTTTACGGATGAATGGCAACCCAACATTTTTGCTAGGATATGGTTTTTACTACTTAGAGACAGAAACATGCCTTTTCAATCACTGACTCTGTCTACTCCAATCCCAAGTGGATCGAATGTGTTAATATGTGATTAATGTACATGGAGTTTGGTTGATGTTTTATTTTTTCTGTGAATCCCCCTCACTCTTAAGTGCCTTGATCATATTTCCTGTAAAGATTTGTTTGATGTGTTTGGATTTGTGTTGGACATGAAACAATCCAACTATGTTCCTCTGATGGAAATTATGTTTTGAATTACACTCATATGTAGTATGTGTTGTTGCTGAGAAGAGACCGGACCACAATGCTTTTGTAATCTTACATGAACTAATATGAAATCTTACACCTATAGTTGCAGTATACAAATATGTATCACTTGCAATGTCCTGGATTTAAAGACTGAGAACAATTTTGAACTGGAATGCTTACTGTAGATAATGTAACACATGCTATAGCAGAGTTGTTTATCAGAAGGAAATATTTAGTTCACACACAATTAAACATGGAATTAAGAGTATTGAATAAACATGTAAATTTCCAGTTTCCTCACATTTAAAATCCATGCTTTCATTAAATTGGATGTCTGTAGCAGAGCTCTGAACTAACACTGTTGGACCTGATAAGTCTGCTGAAAGGATGTGGGCTTACATAAACAGTATGTCCAATTTTAAAATGCTTTGGAAATGTAATAAATTCTTACCACAAAAACAAAAACTACTCTTTATAGGATTTTTAAAGCTGTACATTGGCTCTGTATAGAGGGGACTTAATGCATAGATTATTTCACACACAGTTTGTTGTTACAGGGATTTGATTCTTCCTACTTATTTTGAGAAAGTTTGCATTAGTGTTTAGTTTTCGTTCACCATTCACCTCAGCATGATCTCTATCCTTCTGTCTCTGATTTTAAGCGTTTGGCCCTCTTATTCGTTGTTTCGTACTAAATTGAAAAGTGCAGATTCACTGAAATGGCACCACTAAACTGTTATTATAAACATTGAGGTGTACGCCTAAATGCAAAATTCTCACTTTTTAGGCTTCTTTGTTTGCTTAATGGTGAGGGTCTTATACCGATGCTTCCAAAAAGGATTCCCTGACATTTGGATTGTTGTCAATTTTGCAACACTTTTTCATCCATTTTGTACCTTCAGCATTTGAAAGGGCACAGGACACAAACAGCATTCGTTTATTTTGTAGCTTGCATCCTGACGAACCAACCCAAACTCTTGAACACAATATGCAATTGCAGACCACAGGTGCACACATCCTCTTTGACAGTGGCGTGCACAGACATTTTGGGAGGCAGGTGCTCAATGCAAAAAAAAAGGGCACAATAGATTCTATCGATGAATGACCAAATCATTTTAAGGGTACTTGTACAAAGTGGCCTAATGACTTTTAATACCCGGCCACACATAGAGTGTTTCTCAAAGGAATTTGGGAGACTGTGTTTGGGACCCTGGACCTTCTAGGGGGGTCTGGGGGAATGCTCCCCCGGAAGAAAGATTTGAACCTTTTAAAGTAAAATTCATCAATCTGATGCACTTTGAGAAGAAAGCTAAGGCTAAAACACCTGTGTCAATGTGGGCTATTTAGTACTATTTTCTGGAATAATTTGGAGACACAGAATTACCAAAAAGCAGAAAGAAAAAATGTATGTTTGAAAAAAAAACAGTCAGCTTCAGATTTTTTTAAATAATCCCTTATCCCAAATTCTCTCTCTGAAGTCTTCGTTAGGCCCCTGATCTCCGTACTAATAATATCCTATTAAGGTAAATACAAGATTACTGGAAGTCTTGTAACATAGAAATAACTTATGGTTGGGACAAAATAATATAATTAGCTTATATAGCTTCATGACTGATTTAGTACCACCAACCCACTTTGCTTAGTTAAAATAAAATGTGTGGACAGCTTTTAAGATATTTCAATAACATTTGAGGAACAGTTCAACATTAAAATCTGAGCTTTAAAAGGCCCTGAACAGTTAACTTGACTCTGACCTTTCATCTTCATCTTCCTCCTTGCTGCTGGTGGATGCTTTCCTCCAGGAGAGCAGAGAGCTGCTCCCCTGGGCTGCCTGCTGTAGCTCCCTTTGTTTTTCCTTTTTTAACCTCTCCTTTCTAGGCAATATTTTTAAATAAAAATGTGTAAAATAAAAAGAGACCAACCATATGAATGAGACTGCTTGGTTACATTACAACATTTCTGCAGGCAATTGGGAATTGCCTGTTTGTCATTTAGCAAATAAATTACTGCAAGTGAAGTGTTAATTATATAGCCTAAAGTAAACCTACACTACACTAAATATTCAGCATACTGATAGATTCACATGCTGTACCAATGACAAACTCCGCCGACATTAGTTGTGTTCATCACGTCATATCTATTTTTTTTTTTGGGGGGGGGCTAGCAGACAGTCGGCTAATTTATGCTCAGCTGTGTGGCGCTGCATGCATGATAAAGGCTACTTTATAACAGAGACAAATAAATGCAAGTTATAGCTTGGCAACTGAGGCTTAGGGGGCAAACAATACACTCTTGAGTACTTCCAACTTAAACATTTACTTACAGACAATGCGTTTAACAGCTACCAGATCGAAGGATGGCACGAGATTGTGGAGCTGGGAATCATCGCTCGACTGCCACATGTAGACTGACACTTCAAAATGGCTACTTCCTGTTTTATAGCAGGCTGCACTATCATCGAACACCACTAGGGGATTTAACAAACATAAAACCACACAGTGTCCAGAACAAGTATGCTGAATATTTAGTGTTGTTTAGGTTTACTTTAGGCTATATAATTAACACTTCACTTGCAGTAATTTATTTGCTAAATGACAAACAGGCAATTCCCAATTGCCTGCAGAAAAAGTAGCCTTGTGCCTTGTTGTAATGTAACCAAGCAGTCTTATTCATATGGTTGGTCTCTTTTTATTTACAAATTGCAGTATATTAGCCTAGAAAGGAGAGGTTAAAAAAGGAAAAACAAAGGGAGCTACAGCAGGCAGCCCAGGGGAGCAGCTCTCTGCTCTCCTGGATGAAAGCATCCACCAGCAACAAGGAGGACGATGATGAAGATGAGTCAAGACCAGTCATGTAAACTGTTCAGGGCCTTTTAAAGCTCAGATTTTAATGTTGAACTGTTCCTCAAATGTTACTGAAATATCTTAAAAGCTATCCACACATTTTATTTTAACTACGCAAAGTGGGTTGGTGGTACTAAATCAGTCATGAAGCTATATAAGCTGTAGAAGTACCCTAACGGCCTCCACACACATCCTACCTCTACTGCGCGTCTACCTCGCGTCTGCGTCTGACTTTTTGTCACTGACCGTGTAATCAACCTAGAGCGGGCACACATCCAACCTCAGACGCACTGCTGATGCGCGTCGGAGACACGTCTGCAGCGACGCTCCCCTTTACCTCAGGAGGCTCGCCTATTTTTTTCTGAGAGCCGCGCGTCTCTCTCGGGTCTCTGCTTTAACTGATAGCTGCGAGTCATATTCACTTCATACTGGCAGCTTTCGCTGTAGTTTCACCATTTCCTGGTGTGTCCCTTTCAAAATAAGACTTCCAACAAGCAAAAAAAAAAAAAAAAGAAAAAGGCAATGGGGCGCACGGATTACTGTCCAGACTCAATATTAGACTCAATATAAATCATATGCATCATAAATGACACGAAAGAACTTCATTTTTAATGGGAATTATCTATGAAAACTCTATGTAGAAAGATAGGGCTTTTAGAAGTAGCGCTGCAGCAGCAGCTGCTGCTGAGACGTTCCATGTGTGTCCGAGAAAAGTCCGAGAGACGCAGCAGTAAGGTAAGGCGACGCGCTCCAGAGGTAGACGCAGGATGTGTGCAGAAGCCGTTAAAATTATTTGGTCATTCATCGATAGAATATATTGTGCCCTTTTTTTTTGCACTGAGCACCTGCCCCCCGAAATGTCTGTGCACGCCACTGATTGTCCATGTGTGGAGTTGGACAAATATCACCAGCATAGGTGAAGCCATGCAGGAAAGAGGATCCCAAACCTGACTCCATCGATGTCTCGTAGGAGGTGCTGAACCTCAGTGAAGGGCCGTCTTGGGGATGTAGTCTGGGAACACGGAGATGGACATGTTGCGCAGATTAATCCGTTGTAACTCTCTCGCCTTTCTGAGGATCTCGTTGCAGTCGGTGTAGTAGTGAAGCTTTGCGACAATGCCGCAGGGGCGGCCACCTGGAGCAGGCTTCGGCGCCAGAGCACGGTGGGATCTATCAATTAGCGGCTCTTTCCCGGGCAAAAAGGCTTCCATCAGTAGCTTGGAAACGTTAGCTGCTGATGCTAAGTTGGGGTCGTCCTCCGGGACACTGATGATTCGGATATTCTGGCGGCGCGATCTTGATTCCAAGTCATCGCACTTACTTTCCATTTTGGCCGCCTCCTGTGTCAATTGGTCCACTTTAGCTTGGAGGCCCAGGATGTCATCAGTGCAGGTAGAGAGCAAGCTAGCAACATCCTGGCGGACAGCAGACAGACTGGAGGAGAGCTCGGTTTTGAAGGCTAGCAACTCGGTCTTGATTGAACTGAGGGTCTCAGCCGACTGCCGCGGCATCGATTCTGACTGAGGCTACATCCATACTCTCAGGCGGTGGATTCAGCAGAGGCGGAGACTCAGGAGAGGCCGAGGCGCGACTCCGTGCAACAGGCCACAGGTGAGGCTTAATGATAATCGTAGAAAAGTAAACCAAATGTGTTAAATAAAAGTTCACCAAAACTGCTGACCGTAGTGGGGGGAAAAAAAGTGCCAAAAAATAAAAAATTTGCAGGAGTTCTAGGCAACGTGACCTACATGTTGCTCGCCAAGCCGGAAGCCTTAGTGCATAATCTTGCGGTATGTCTGTGTGCCAAAAATGACGGCGAAGCACTCAATTAATATTGCTTAAGTGTAATAAGTAGTGCTGTCAGTTTAACGCGTTATTAACGGCGTTAACGCAAACCCATTTTAACGGCGTCAATTTTTTTATCGTGCGATTAACGCTCGTCATGGCCTAGCAAACGTTGTGGTTTTTTCACATGCTGTTGTATCAACTAGTAATGTTAGTGTAACGGGTGTGCAACAGTTCTTATCATGTATATTAATATCTAAGTGCACATCCGTTAACGGTGTGATCATCTGCGTTGTGTTCTGGGGGAGGGGGGGGTGTGAATGGATGGAAGGATGGGAGACGGGAGACTTGACCACAATGGAGTCTGGCTGTTCACATTTATTCGGATCTGCATGAGCCAAAAGAAAATAACGTGTCACTGCATAAACTGTCGTAGTCGGGACCAACATTCCCTCCTCCGCTCAGACAGTAAAAAGCATTCTCACGATGTATAAAATAATATGAAAATAAATAAAATAACATACTAGATTCACTTCACAATGTAAATATAACCATCATTGATAATACATAAAGATAAAACATTCATACCTGCATGAGCCAAAAGAAAATAACGTGTCACTGCATAAACTGTCGTAGTCGGGACCAACATTCCCTCCTAACAAACAAATAAAGGGGAAACACTGTAATACCCGGACGCACATGTACACAACAAAAACTCTCAAAAAGTGCATTTACTAAGTGCTAGCTAACAAAACAGCGCTGTAGCATGTTCACACACTTAATTCACAACACACTAAGTCACACATTAAACATTTTCATTGTACACAAAACGACCTATATGCTAAAATATGACGAGAAACACAACAAACATACCTCCGCTCAGACAGTAAAAAGCATTCTGAGCTTTGGCGCCGCACACACGTCACAAAACACGGACCTCTCTTAAAGCTACAGTACAGGTACAAAAACACATCAACGTAGGAACAGGAACAAATGTACCTAAACACATACTGGTACATTTAAATCAGCATTGGTGACATTTCAACACAACTAAAAAACGCTGTTTCACCCTGGTTACATTAGAACAACTGAAACACCACAAACTATACATATGGCTCGCATTTAAGTTACTGTCAATTCAAACGGAACATGTCCTACAGCGTAATTTCACATTAAAATAATTTAACTGGCAAAACGGCGAAACGTCAAGTCAATTCTGACTTTTATTTTGAAGCAGAAACCGGAACCTAGCACTTCCTAGCTCAGCTGCGCGACCTTCACTTAGGGCTGGGCGATTAATAGAATTTCGATTTTGGTTACAATTTTGGCTTCCCTCGATCATGAAAACAAGATAATTGTAATAAAACGGTTATTGTGCGGCACGCCGGGTCATGTGTAGTAAATGCAGCGCACCCTTCTGTCTCCACCTGCGGTCCGCCCCGCCCCCGCCCAAACACTGTCGCTTTCAGCGATTCCAGTGCAATTGTTTATTCAGCATAAAGTTAAAACGCTCGTCCAGGATGTTACACCGAAACACAAAAGCCTTGCGCGATTGAAGCAGCGTTTCACTCGGTGAAACGTGGTGTGAGTGAGACACTGTGATGGCGGTGGGTAACGGTGTCATTCCCTGTGAGAACTTGCCGGTGTGAGCCGCCGCGCAGAAAAGCTCTGTGGCTTTACGGGTAAAATGATAGTCGGGGATTCCTGCACGTTAACGTTGTTGAGGGGAAAGGCTTCCGCTTTCTGATTGCATTTCTTGAGCCTGAATATATTGTGCCATGTCGGCAAACTATCTGCGCGACAAGAGCAAATATACAGTGAGCCGCACCCCCTCCATTAGTTTCAGTCTACAGACAAAAAGTTACAACCAGCACCTAAGCACCAACCATCTGGCCCCACACATGAACATGGACACACGTTAGACCTCGTCCTCTCTTACGGTTTATCTGTGTCTAACCTGGAGATTTGTGACGATGCGTTTTCTGATCATATGCCTGTTTTGTTTGAGATTGTCTTATCCTGTGCTGACTCTAAATCTAGCGCCTCTGTTCAGAGCCGGCGTTTTTTTAACCCTTCAACTGCTGGTCAGTTTTCTGTGGCTTTTGACCAGCTCTCAGCCTGCCCTGTCTCTGCAAATACAGAGGAGCTTAGCTCCTGGTTTAACTCCTCCTGCCGAACCATATTAGACTCTGTGGCTCCAGTAAAAAATGTGCGGCCCAAGTCTAAACCTGAGCCCTGGTTTAATGAGGAGTCTCGTACAGCTAGACGGGAGTGCCGCAAAGCCGAGCGGAGATGGAAGAAGGACAAGCTGCAGGTCTCCTTCCAAATATTAAAAGACTGTTGGTGCTGCTACCAGGACACGGTCAAACAAACCAAACAAAAATACTTGGCAAACCTCATTGAGTTAAATCGTCACAACCCTCGTGTATTATTTAAAACAATTGAAACGGTTCTTAATGCCCCACAGCCTGTCAGCTTGGAGGCATCCCCTGAGACCTGCAATAGTTTCCTGGACTTTTTTATCAATAAAGTTGCTACTGTAAGGGCTCTCATTTCAGCTCCTGCATCGGACCCCTCTGTTCCTGTTCCTTGTTCTGCAACTCTTGAAATGTTTGAACCGGTGTCATTATCGTTTTTAGAAGACCTGATTGGCCACATTAAACCATCAGGCTCTCCTTGTGATGTGGTCCCTCCTGTCTTTTTAAAAACAGTTTTTCCTTGCATAGGACAGTCTGTCCTGGCCATTGTCAACAGCAGTCTGTCCTCTGGTGTTGTCCCCCAGTGTTTTAAACATGCTGTGGTCCAGCCCCTACTTAAAAAACCTGGCCTTGACAGCAGTGTGTTGGCAAATTTCAGGCCTATCTCTAAGCTGCCTTTTATTTCCAAAATTTTAGAAAAAGTCGTGTTCACTCAACTCAAGTCGTTCTTAGATGAACATAATGTCATGGAGGTTTTCCAGTCAGGTTTTAAAAAACTGCATAGTACCGAGTCAGCTTTGCTAAGAGTGTTCAACGACATCTTCTTGGCAAACGACTCTGGTGAACATGTTATTTTAATCCTATTAGATCTAACGGCAGCTTTTGATACCGTGGACCACAACACTCTAGTGGCTCGGTTACGCCACCTAGTGGGTGTATGTGGTACTGCATTAGGCTGGTTCAGGTCATATTTAACCGGCAGATCCATGAGTGTGAGCCTTGGAGACTCCAAATCCAGCTCTGCTCCACTGCCATATGGGGTTCCACAGGGGTCTATTTTAGGGCCCCTACTTTTCTCTCTGTACTTATTGCCACTGGGATCCATCCTGAGGAAGCATGGCATGTCTTTTCATTTTTATGCTGACGACAGCCAGATTTACGTTCCTTTAAATAAGAAAAATGCCTTCTCCCTCGCACCACTTCTGGCATGCCTTGAGGACATCAAAGCTTGGATGGCCCTCAACTTTTTAAATTTTAATGAGAAAAAAACGGAAGTGATTGTGTTTGGTCCCAGTGGCCTCTGTAAACCCCCCCCTGTTGACCTCGGCCCTTTGAAAGAGTTTTTAAAGCCAACAGTTTTAAATTTGGGTTTTAAGATGGACAGTGATTTTAAATTGGATCGGCAGATCAGCTCTGTGGTAAAGTCCAGCTTTTTCCAAATCAGACAGCTGGCAAAAGTCAAACCGCTCCTGGCACATCAGCACTTTGAAACAGTAATCCATGCCTTCATTACATCTCGGCTGGATTACTGTAATGCACTTTATTTTGGAGTCAGCCAGACTTCTCTTGCACGTCTCCAGTTGGTGCAAAATGCGGCCGCACGCCTGCTAACTGGAGTCCGCAAGAGGGAGCACATCACCCCCATCCTGGCCTCCCTTCACTGGCTGCCTGTGCACTTTAGGGTTCTTTTTAAGATTCTTTTATTTGTTTTTAAATCTTTAAATGGATTGGCCCCCTCTTACCTCTCTGAGCTTCTTCACCCCTATGCCCCTGCACGGTGCCTCCGATCAGCTGATCTGCTGCTTCTGGAGGTACCGAGGTCTAAACGAAAGCTCAGAGGGGACAGAGCTTTCTCAGTTGCCGCTCCTAAATTGTGGAACGAGCTCCCCCTCCATATTAGACAGGCCCCCTCACTGCCCATTTTTAAAACACGTCTTAAAACCCATTTTTACTCCTTGGCTTTCAACCCAGCATGAGACCTTAATTTTGTTTTAGTGTCCTATGGTGTATTTTATTCATTGTGCTTATTAGTTTTATTTGTTTAAATTGTTTTTCCTGAATTTTAAATTGTTGTTTTGTTTTTAAATTGTTTTATCTGCATTATGTACAGCACTTTGTTTCAGCTGTGGTTGTTTTAAAGGGCTTTATAAATAAAGTTGAGTTGAGTTGAGTAAGCATGGACTTCGTTTAAATAAAGCGTCTAATTTGATCAGCGCTCTGATGCAAATTCTGAAGTCTGAACATTACGGTGTCAGCTGTGGTGTAGTTTTTTTTACAGCAACTCAGCGTGCACTGCAAAAAAAGAGAAGGCAATAAGTCGATCTTTTTGTAGATTCATAGCCTACCTCCTCTTATAAGTCGAAGTACAAGTCACAATCACATCCCTAGTAAAATATTAATTTTACTCTTTGATTCGAAGGTTTTACTGATTATTTATTTTGTGTGGCTTTTTAGTTGTAGGCTATGTTTGAGGAGCACAATTGGGAGTTTTGTTTATGTAATGTTGAAAGAATTGGCTGAATTTTCATTTTGGTGCATCCCTACAATGAATAATCATCTTTAATAACCGTGATTACAATATCAATCAAAATAATCTTGATTATCATTTTTGCCATAATCGAGCAGCCCTACCTTCACTAGTCTTCCGTGTTGTGACTGGGACTTCGCGGGAAAGAACAGAAAAGAAAGCCTGTCATTTGCAAAATCCTACTTATAACCCTGCGCGCGCACCAAAACCTCCGTGAATGTTAGTGGCAGCCGCCAGTCATTAATTTTCGCTACGAAGCCTCGGCTGCAGCAGCACCATGGCAACCAGTGGCGGACTCTGACTGTTTGAAGGGCAGGGGCGAAAAAATAAAAAGGGCACATTATGGACAACATGGGGCCCCACCAGCGGACACAGTGGCTTTTCTAACTTGATGGTGTTTTGTTACCCCAACAGGGCCTTAAAGGCAGCGCTGCCTGGAAGGTCCTATCCCCTAACCTTAGCAAGCGCTCCCTTGAAGGTCCCATTTGGGGCACTTGTTACATCTCCATGTAGCCCTTAAAAAAATTGTTGGGCTCATGCAATTAAACGGGGGGTCTGGGGGTCCTCCCCCAGAAAAAATGTTGCTTCAAAGACACTGTTTCCCCTTATTCTAGCGACTTTATAAACACCAAAATGAGTTGTTCACATCATTGTGCACTTTCACATTTTAGCCAAAGAAAGGAGGATGTTATGATAGCTCGAAGGTCGGACCCAAAAGCAGAACAGACTCCAGGTAGTCAGTATAGAACAATGTTTATTTAAGGCAGGCTGGCTGGACACTGGACGGCAGATTAGCGTGGCGAGCTGAGGCAAGTGGACATCCGGAAATCCGCAGGCAGGCGGGCAGGAAAGACGAACAGCGGAGGCAACTGGCACGGAAGGAAAGAGGAGCGGAGTTAGTACGAACTCCAACTGGAGGCAGAAAGAAAACAACAAACATGATATCCTGGTCTCGGGTAGTTACCGCTCTGGTACGTAGTATACTCTGGCGCTGAATGACTGGAGTCCACAGGTTAAAATAGGGAGCCCTGATTAGCCCAACGATCCACACCTGGAAACAGCCTGTCCTGATTAGCCCAACGATCCACACCTGGAACAGCCTGCCCTGGAGTGCCACCACGCCCACATGCCAACAGGGAGGTACCCACATGAAACACAAGAAGGAGAGACAGACAAGGGAAAACACATAGAGGAGGAGGAGAGACTGCCGAGCCGTGAGTCATGACAGAGGATGCCTTGATGCTTTCATCTTTACTAACATTTAAGTAAAAATTTGGAGAAAATTCAATGTGCCGCTACCGTACAGTCTTTGACCGCTGACAGCCAGCTACGGAAACATTTAAGGAAGTTTTCCTTCATGTTGAGGTGATAGCTGACTATTATCGTCTCTCTTGCATGAAATGACCTACCTTTGAATGATCTTGAACGCTCAAAAAATGTATATACATTTTAAACGGATTATGCAAACTGAAAATATTAAGTTTTTCTAGCTTTGCATCTAATTGCGCTTTTCCACTATGGGTACTGACATACTCTTAATCCGCTTTTTGCTTAGTTATCCAGTGGAGATTTGAGTACCACTCGATGTAGCTGTTTGTCATAGCGACGCCACATGAAAGCAACGCCTCTTTCGCATTCCCCGTTCGTCAGCTACCAAGGAGAGGAACGTCTGTACCTCAATAGCTAACCACAACATGTTTTTTTCGGTTTGCCATATTCTTGCTCCAGAGTGCACATCATCATCATTTAGGCCTATTGTATGGAGGGGCAACCTAGGGCACTCATTAATTTTTGTTCACGTGTAAAGGGCAGCTATAAGGCACTTTCTCTCATTTTCACCACCATAGAGGGCACTTTAGCACACTTTTTCAACCATGGGGGCACTAGACGGGCAGAAGGGCACTAGAAGGGCACCAGACGGGCAGAAGAGCACTAGAAGGGCACTATAAGGACCAGGCGGGCAGAATGGGACTATCAGGGCACTAGAAGGGCACTGGAAGGGCACTAGGGTACTATAAGGGCACTAGAAGGACCAGGCGGGCAGAAGGGGACTATCAGGGCACTAGAAGGGCACCAGATGGGCAGAAGGCCACTAGAAGGACCAGACGGGCAGAAGGGGACTATCAGGGCACTAGAAGGGCACTAGAAGGACCAGGCGGGCAGAAGGGGACTATCAGGGCACTAGAAGGGGACTATCAGGGCACTAGAAGGGCACCAGATGGGCAGAAGGCCACTAGAAGGACCAGACGGGCAGAAGGGGACTATCAGGGCACTAGAAGGACCAGACGGGCAGAAGGGGACTATCAGGGTACTAGAAGGGCCAGACGGGCACTAGAAGGACCAGACGGGCAGAAGGGGACTATCAGGGTACTAGAAGGGCACTAAAAGGAACAGACGGGCAGAAGGGCACTAGAAGGACCAGACGGGCAGAAGGGGACTATCAGGGTACTAGAAGGGCACTAGAAGGACCAGGCGGGCAGAAGGGGACTATCAGGGTACTAAAGGGGGCACTAAAAGGGCACCAGACGGGCAGAAGGGGACTATAAGGGCACTCATTAAGGCACGTCATTGAATTTTCTTGTTCTAGAGGGCACATCATCATAATTTATTGTATGAAGGAGAACCCTAGAGGGCACCTAATCATGTTTTGCACGTGAAAAGGGCAGCCAATAAGGCATTTCTTCTCTTTTTCGCCACTCTTGAAGGGCACTTTAGCGCGCTTTTTCATCCATTGAGCCTCGAGGGGGGGTGGTCCTATTCCCTTCAGTGAGAAAAACCCCAGGTACTACGGTAATAAGGTATGTCCTTAGTGTTTTACTTAGTGCTGATACGTGGGTTTCGTTTCAGAAACATTGATAGACAAGCACCTCCAACCAATAGCGCAACGAGACAAGCAGGTCCAACCAATAGCGCATGGAGTGACGCACAATGTGCTGGAGAAGGAGGCTCACTTCTCGCGTTGTTCTCTAAAGGCTGTAACATACTCCGCGAGAAGAAAGAACAAAGTTCTCGGTGACAGAGCTGTGAGAAGAAAATGACGTCATTTTCTTCTCTCAGCTCTTGTTTAGCTGTTCTCGCAGCTTGTTCTCGACACATTACCCGGGCCGAACTTTCTTCTCGCAGCTTGTCCGAGAACTACTGTGTGATTGGTCAGTTTGAAGTCAATGAGGAAAGCGAAGTGAAATCAGCTGGCGCTACTGAGTCAAATTTCCATGGTAACAATGCGCCGCGGTGAGGAGTTCGGCAGTTGAGTTCTCGTGAAGTATGTAATGTCAGACCAGAAAGAACTTCTCGCAGCTCTGTCACCGAGAACTTTCTTCTTTCTTCTCGCGGAGTATGTAACAGCCTTTAGCCTGTAGTGGACGGAGAGTAACGCGAGAACATACCCCGGAAACAGGAGAATGTCTAGTTTCAGACGATGTTTTCATTTCATTTCTCAGCCGTTTATTCACAGAGATATTAATAAAAATATGCGCGCACGCGCGCATTCACGCGAAGTCGCGAGTCGACCTCAGAGGGTTAATATACCCTATGTTGTTTCATGGTTTGGTTTTTAAATAAAAAAAATAAGTTCCAATATGTTTGTTAATGCTGTTCTAGGGGTGGGGTGCAGGGGGGGGGGTCTATTGTTATTTGCACTGAATTGCAAATTATGATATTTTAGAAGAAATACACTGAATTCAGTGTATTTCTTCTTAAATATCATAATTAGAATGGGTGTGATAAGAGCATTAAAATGAGAAAAAATAATAGGACAAAAAGAAATCAAGGGACATTCAGGCTAGAATAAATTAAAATGCGATTAGTTAACTATGACATTAATGTGATTAATCGCGATTAAATATTTTAATCGTTTGACAGCATTAGTAATAAGTCAACAAGCTAGCCTAGCAAGAAATGCTGATTACACACGCAGGTGACCAGCTAACGAACTACTGTATTTGATAGCATAATGGTGAGTCAGAATAACAACATACCTTATTATTATCACCGGTACTCAGCTCCTCTAGTTTGCAGTCAGCTGCTTTGGTCATTCAAGAGGAACGCCGTCGGACAACTGCAACTTCAGTGAAGAGTGTTGTTTTTTTCTCCTCTGTGCGCGTAACAGGCGTCCAAATGAACCAATGAGGTGCCCCCCCCCCCCCCCCCCCCCCCCCCCACACACACACACACACACACTGGCTGCTGCGCCAGGCAATCGCCATCTGCTGGTGGACCTGTCTTACTGTACCTTAACTACAGAATTAAATTTTACAGATCTCTGCGGGACGAATTGGACAATATTACGTAAGCGCACAAGAAGCGATTTGCAAATATGCAGAGCCAGTTTCACGTGTAGAAATGGATCCGTAAATGCGTAAATATGAGTTGAGACGTATTTGTTTGGGGTGAAACTATTTTTAAAACATTATTTTTATGTGGAACTAAAATACACATTTACAGGATAAATTCAACATATTTGCAACTATTTTTTTTATTTGTGTGGATATAACTTTACAAAACACAATTACTCACATAAGAATTATTGCACCACTCATTTGTAAGATTAATTCTACAGATCTGCAGTGGTAGAAGTTGGACAAAATTATGTAAACATGTAATGTGGCTCACAAACTCACAGGAGGCAATCCATAAATATGCAAACCCTGTTTCACATGTAGAAATGGATCCGTAAATGCGTAAATATGACTTTGTATTTTCAGAATAAGTTCTACATATTTGCCAAAAATTACAGGTTTGTGGATGGTGAAATACGTGTGAATCATGATACCTGTCAATTGGATTCTGTCCTTTTACAAAATTGTTTTGCTTTTACAGATAATAATGTCCAATAAATTGTTCCATACTCTTTCATTGCTCACACGCTTGATGCAAGCACACCGCCAGTTTCTGCCCGAAAAAAGCTAGGTGGACACGGGCAAAAAAATACATTGAGACAAGGTTGGTAAAGCCAGTCTATACCGGTGCCTGCCTGCGTGCTGCCTGACAGCCATCACCGTCTGCAATTAATGCCACAGCACATCAAGTTATTTCTGCGTCAGAGCATTATGGCAACAGCTGAGTCTTTTAAAAAGGAATCCATGCGGAGCTGCAGGCGGATCAACAGTTTACTTGATGGCATTAATTCGACACGGTGATGGCTGTAAGGGCGTAAAGGCAGACACCTGTTTAGGCATTTTACCTTGAGAGAGAGAGAGGCTGATTAAAGGGTAACGTGCATAGGGCACACAATTCCGGTCCGCACGCATTTAATAGGCCTACTCATATTCTCTCATACTTTGGCTTTTGTTGACACAACATTGGTATGGAAAAGGATTACAATTTTGACTTTACGCTTGCCCCAGTCTTAGTGAAAAAAAACATAAACCCAGTTGGTGCGACTGGTGTAACTGTTGGATCAGATTTAGAACACCAAGTTACGACCAGGTTTACGACCAGTTGGTGCAGCTGGCCCCTGCAGGGGATGCACTTTGTACTCATGCCAGCATCCATCTTTCTGCCAATCTGTCCATCCAACCCCTCTTTCTTATTCATTTTTTTTTTTTAGATTTCTTTATTTAGAAGGGACCGCGCACATTAATAAACATGAGCACCAAAGTTCAACATGTGAATGTGCCAGATTTAGCCATGCAGGCTCATTTTCACCTGTAGTCCCTGTTAAGGGTTAAGTGGGGCGCCCTTGGTTAGCATACTCTTATGGAGCACACCCATTGGCACAAGATGTATGCCAGACCCGAATATGGATGAGTTCGTCTTTGATTAGCACAAGACTTTGTCCAAACCAGTATATGTGTGGGTGTGTCTTTCAGGATGGGTGTGATTTCTGGATTCTTTCTCAAGCTGCAGCGATACCTGGTTGAGCTTGGGTGTGTCAGAGTGTGAACTAGATGTCTCAAACAAATCAAGTCTTCATTTAGTTGTCCGGATCTCTTTTTGACTTGAAGAAGAATGTTTGTCAGTAAGTACATGATGAGCCTTATTGTCACTTTGTTTTGATAGAAATCATAGCAGAATATTATCAGCATCAGCCAGGCTTTTGTGTGCAACTAACGTGTATGCCCTTTTTACCGGTTGACTAGTATTGAGCAATGTCTGTATGGTTGTGCTGAGTTTGGGACATTTTGCTCCTCTATGATTATCTAAATAATTTTCGATTGATCGATGGAAGAAATGATGGGGGGAGGGTAATGGGGATTCGTCTACACATGCCTGGCAAGGGAGGACACTGTTAACTTAAAAATTAAACCCTATTGCAGATGAGTATTATAAGTTTCCCAAGCTGTTTCAATTTTAAAACCGAACTATTTTGAACAGTTGCAATTATTTAAGCTTCTCCAAAAAAATTCATATTGTCCTTGAGTATGGTCCCACCTGTGGCTAAAAAAGACACTTACCCCCTGAAAAACACATTCTGCGTCTACCTCTGGAGCGCGTCGCCTTCGGTTACTGCTTCTGAAAGCCCTGTCTTTCTACATAGAGTTTTCATAGATAATTCCCATTAATATGATGCATATGATTAATATTGAGTCTCGACAGTAATCCATGTGCCTCATTGCCTCTTTTTAAAAACGTTTTTTGCCACATTTTCGCTTGTTGGAAGTTTTATTTTGAAAGGGACACACCAGGAAATGGGGAAACTACAGCGAAAGCTGCTGGTATGAAGTCAATATGACTCTCAGTAGAGTATTTCTCTATCAGTTAAAGCAGAGAGACCCAAGAGAGACATGCGGCTCTCAGAAAAAAATGGGCGAGCCTCCTGAGGTAAAGTGTACCATCGCTGCAGACTCACGGCCGTCGGCAGTGCATCCGAGGTTGGATGTGTGGCCGCTGTAGTGTGATTACACGGTCGGTGAAAAATAGTCAGACGCAGACATGCAGCATAGGTAGGATGTGTGTTTCAGGGGTTACTCCTACCTTTTTGAAGCTTTGTATTTGTCATTTAATCAGAAAAATATATCAACTTGTAAGATAGTATGTACAGTTTACATTCTGATGATTCATGCTGTTCTCATTTCTTTGTATCAGACACAATGGCGTCATCAACTCCTCTCTCCAAGGCCAACACCACCTTCTCCCTGGATTTGCTTAAAAAGCTGAGTGATGAAGATAAGACTGGCAATCTCTTCTACTCTCCTTTCAGCATCTCTTCAGCCCTGGCTATGGTGATGCTGGGGGCCAGGGACAATACAGCCACACAGATGTCAGAGGTACAAGGCGCACGCGCACACACACACACACAGTGTAGAGTAAAAATCTGACAGGTACAGTTCTCACGTTAACACACCTATTTTGGACCAAGTTGTTGATAGGGGCACACATTTCAATGTAATTGCAAGTCAGAAGTGGTTCAACTCCCTTTGAAAGAAGTGGTAGTGTGGTTATCTTTCAATAAGGTGTCCAATTCTGATAACTTTCGCTGGTATTTTAAACAAATAATTTTTAAAGCATAACCCCCCCACACCCCAGAGTGTTCAGTTGCGGCGATGAAAACCTGTTTGTACATGCAAGCCTGGGTGTGTATCTGTTACCTAATACTCTGCTGTAGGGAGGTTTTCTTTCTAAAAAAGATTGCATTTGCAATGCTTTTTTAATGCTTAACCTGTGTGTGTGTGTGTACAGTGTACACACACACACACACACACACACACACACACACAATTAAAGACACTTGTAAAGCACAAAGGTTACAGTTCTCACGTTAACACACAATGTGGACTAAGGTGTTGATGTAGGCACACATTTAAATGGAATTGCAAGTCATAAGTGGTTCTTCAAGGTGTGGGCCACCACACTATTGCATCATCACACCAAAAAAAGGAATGGCTTCAGGTTTCAAGTTCATTCATGTGCACATAGTGTTATAACACATAATGGTGTTATGCTGTAGATGACAGGACAAGTTTTGACGTCAGACTATCTGAGGTGTGGTAGGAGAGGGTGCCAGGTGTGGTCGCTGTAAACAGATCACAGGGATTATCGACACAGCTTAAATGGGAGTGGCATGTTCCTGTCTCAAGTACTCAAGTAAAGTTTGAAGTTATTTGTACTTGACTTTTTCCATTTTGTGTTGCTTTACATTCTTCTCTACTCCATTCCAGAGACAAATATTGTACTTTAAACTGCAAACACACACGCATATAGTATCACATGTGCTACAAGGGTGCCCTATAGGGTAAAAACAACATTTCATTTATGCCGTAAGGTCACACAAGAGGGGGACCTGAGCTCCTCAAATGCCCCAATGATGTGACTTAAGGGCAAAAAACAGTGTATCTCATACACACACGCATGCATGCACACGCACAAACACACGCTCTCACTCTCTCTCTCTTTGTTGTCCATCGATTTCTATGATGACGTCCACTTTTAACCTTTTTGTAAACATTTTAAATAAACAAAAACATATATTCTCACTTACTTACTTGTTCCTTATCCTACTCACTGGCTACCACAGCCCAAACAGCACAGCCACCTTCAACAGACCCAGGCTCCGCACAAAGCAAGCTCCAGATAGTGTCAATGCTGACCTATCCTATCCTATACATGGCTATCACAGCCTAAAAACAGCAACACCACCTTCAACAGACCCAGGCTACATACAAGCAAGCTGCAGGTAGTGACAATGCCCATATAACCCATTCCCCTTGTTCCACATCTATGAGATTTAATGTGGCTATATAACCCAATCCTAGACCTACATAACCTCTGACAAGTAGGACATGTAAATGTGTCAGTAGACACCGAGGGCTTCACAGGAGCTTTCCTCCTGTCCCTCTTCTGCTGTCTCCTGGCTGTCCTGTCCTCCCCCAGCTTACGGGTCCCCTCCTTACACACCTGCCGCCATGTGGTGCGGTCAGCAGCAGTAACTTCCAGGTCTTCAGGGTTGATGTCACATTTCTGCACACACACACACACACACACACACACACACACACACACACACACACACACACACACACACACACACACACACACACACACACACTCAAGCAAAACAGTGATCATTTTGATAAGACCATCTACCATTTGCACCCACAGGTCCTCTGCTTCCCTGAGGCAGAGCAACCGAAGCAGGCAGAAGAACAGACGGACAAACAGACAGAGACAAAGGCGGAGACAGAGGCGCAGATGCAGATGGATATGGAGGAGCAGACCGAGGAGCCAGGCCCCACGCCAAAGCAGGCAAAGATGAAACCGCAGTTGCTGACGCGGAGGCAGATAAGGACGCAGATACAGCACTCCAGCAGACTTCCAGATTATCTGCGCAAGGTGCCAACATCAATGCCAGAATATATATAGAAATTATGAGGAAATCTGAGTTCTAGTATGTCACACTTAATTTCCTGCTGCTTTGAATGCTAATTTAGCATTTTAGAATCTCAATTCAAAAATGTGAAGGGTGATGTTAAGCCTCAAACAGCAAAGCCTCATTTCCACTAATCGAAAGGCCTTCAGTTTGTTTGAGTACGGTACGGCAAGCAGTTGTTTGCGGTTCCACTGTCAAAAGTTGGGAAGTGTACCAAATGAAGTAAACTGTGCCCCACCTATTTTTGTCACCCTTTTGTTGGGTTAAGAAGCTGTCCCAAGAGGGTAGAGCAAAACACTGCAGTCCATCACAGAATCATCAACTCCATGAGAGAGATTAACCGCCGCGTATCACCTCGGCAAGAGTGAAGAGTCTTGTGTTTTGAGAAAAAGGTTGACGTGCTGTTCTTTAGTTTATTGTATCACGTTCTTCTTTTCATTGCGTATTAGGGATGGGCATAATTAATCGATAATTGCTCGTTAAGAATATTTTCGATCACGTGAATTTGTTATCGATCATATAGCGTTGTGTTGCGCAGTACCAAAGACTGTATGGGCAGCAATTAAACATCCTACCAGCAGGGGGAGATACTTAACTAGTAGTAGGAGACAACAGAACAGGCTCAGGCAGCAGCCTGCAAGCTACCGTAGATGTCAAAACATAAACAGGAAGAAGTTAAGGCGAAGTTTGGCATCGGAAAGGTCCATGGGACAGCTTTAGAACCGAAAATAACTAAGTTCATTAAGCATTGTGAAACCTTGTATAAGTACAACACTTAAACAAACTGAATTATGTACCACTTGTACATTGAAGCCTACATCCGACCCTGTTTAACGTGTTGCGTTAGCACCGCTAGCATTAGCGGCTAACTTTAGCGTCTATGCTTTCCTACTTCGCCTTCATCAGGGAACTAATTTGCACATTTTAGATGATGATTAGAAGTAACGTTAGGTCCTTTACCACTCAGAGAAACGTGCCGTGTCCTTATGCAGTCTTTGGCAGCATCTTAGGAGGCGCATATGTGTTTAAACTTTAAAGGTATCGTATCATTGGCTCCTTGTTGGCTCATAGCCTCGGCTTTAACCAGCGCCGCATTTTATTATTATTTTATTTTTTAAAGTTGCCTTGTCTTAATAGATTGTTGTTTGCCTAGAAGATCTTGGAATAAAGATGTTATTGAGTAAAAACCTCTTGTATACAGTCTATGGTAAAAACTAGGGGTGTGCACGTGTACACGTGTAACCGTTTAGTAAATCATAACCGTTTAGGAAAAATCAATAAACGAAAACCGTTTTTTTTTTTTTTTCTTCAAATTTCAAAGTTTTTAAATATGTTCTGGAGACACGCGTTTATTGATTTTACATCACTAATAAACTAATTGGGGAGGATAAAAGCTAGTCTGCCGAGAATCTGTCTGTCCCTCGGTGAGTGTGTGTGTGAGTGAGTTTGTGTATTGGCGCAAACACACACATGGGGAGTCGCCGTGCTGGGGCTCGACTCACAGCCACGGAAGAGTGATGAAAGATAACCTAAAGATTAAAGTTACCCGGTTGACGTGAACTACGCTCGTAAGTAGCCCGAACTTTATAACACCTGTTCAACATGCATTTAACGTGGACATGTAGAAAGCGATAGGCTATATTAATCAGGAAATGAATGAAGCGCGATTATGACGGCGAACGTGTGTGTGTGTGTGTGTGTGTGTGTACCATGGACCTATTATAAGAGATGTGTAAACGAGCGTAGTTCATGTCAATTGTGTGTTTACAGGCGAACGAATGCGTGTGTGTGTGTGTGTGTGTGTGTGTGCGCGCGCGCCTACAAGACGGCGGGGGCACGAGGACAATGACGTCACGGTTAACCGTGTACACGGAAAAAAATTTGTTGTGTACACGGTTAGGCATTTTTGTAAACGTTCACACCCCTAGTAAAAACGCTGTATTTTGGATGTTCTGTTGGCATTTTTTAATATGTAAAAAGATAACGATTACTCGATAATTGATCGTTAATTTTCCCAATGATCGATCAATGAAATTTCTTAAAATGCCCATCCCTATTGTATATAGTTTAGCCCACCAAGAAGTTGAAAAATGCCACAAAATAAACAAAGAACTGCGTGCAGAAATTTTACTCTAAACACAGGATGCTTTCGCCGAGGTGATTATACAAGGTGTTTTATTTCTCGCAAGGAAGTGACTATTCTGCCGACCAATCAATGTACTGCAGTGTGTTGCTCTACCAAAATGAGGTACAGCACAGGTTGCTTATTTTGGTACCGTTAGCAACTTTTGACAGTGGAAACACAAATTAATGCATGTTGTACTAACCAAACCGCAGATCTATGGAGCAGATGGAAAATTCAGTGAATTGACCCACCAACAAAAGCACACAACTATTTGTTTTAGGTCCACATTGTATTTGACAGTGTAAAATGGCATAATACTGGGCAATACTGCTTTCATTTATATATATTTATTTAATACTTTGTCATTTTGTATTAGTGTTATTAGTGTGAAGGCTGTTGTTTGGTCTGTTTTGCCTCTTTCCATATTCTTTCTAAAAAGTGTTGTAAAATTGGTCTTCTGGAAACTTCAGGATCGTGAAGGTAATTTGATTAGAGTAAATGATGAAAATCATGAATCAAAAAGCATAGACAGGCATTGATTTAACAATAATAAAATGGCAAAAAGTGAAGAATGACAATGTAAGATAAATGTCATTGATAAAATAGCTGTTACTTGCTGTGTACAGTGTTAGCTTTACTGCGGTTACTAGTAATAATGGTTTTTCCTTCTATGTACTGTAGCATTAACCAAGGTTAATGATGATTTTGGTGTCTATTATATTCCTTTAATATGTAAGCTGACACAAAGCCAATTATCCAAATACAACGCAATACAAAGTTGACTTTCATGGGTCACTGGCTCAGAGTGTCTTTGTAACGCACATCTCTTCTCTGGTGGTTTGCAGTGCCTCAAGACAGATGTCCATGATAGCTTTGCCAAACTACTGAACGAGCTCAACAAAGCAGATGCTCCATATGCCCTCAGCCTTGCCAACAGGCTGTATGGGGAGCAGTCCTATCAGTTTGTCAAGGTGTGTTTGTGAGCCTGTTGTGCTCAGCATGGATTCATTAAAATGGTAAAGGCCGAATTCCGTCAGATGCCTGTCCGATCCTTCTCCGCTCCGCCACAGCATCGGAGCTGTCAGGTTTTTACTTTAGTCAGTGCGTGAGCGTCCACTAGCTCCGCTGCACCGTCTCTCTGCTCCGCTGCTGCTCCAGCTGTCTGGTGAATTACGCACTGCTTGTATTTTTGCTGGATGCCGGAGCTCGCCGCATCAATTTAGCACAGAACATATCGAGAGAGACAGGAAAACAGATGCCGACAAAACAATAAAACATCCGGTTAATTGTCAAAATAAGACACTCGGTGTTCACTGCAGGTAACAATCCCAAAACAGAGACACAAACAAGCATGTCCACTGTTCTTTTACTCGTTCGGATGGGAATAATAACCTTTCATGCGTTTGTTTTGTAAATACTACACAGCATCATATTATCAAGCGCGATCGCCCATCACTTTTTATTACCGCAAGAACTCCTCGGTCTCGCGACTCCGTGCCCGCTCTGAAAACGGAGCCGGTGGGTGTTGATGTGGGCGCACGGAGCAAAACCGTTGGACAACGCACACGCAGCCAGTGGAATTCCGGGGTAAGGGATGGATTGCACTGCAAACCTGTGATTATTTAGGTTGTGTGGAAAAATGCCTGTGCTTGTGCTGTTCTGCCAGATTAACCAATGTCCAAAGAACTGATATTAAAGGCCTCTTGTAATTTAATAGTAATCCTTGAAGTATCTTTTGCTTGTAAATTTGTCCATGTGAGTACTTAACTGGGGGTTTATGATTCCAGGATTTCTTAGCAGAAACCAAAAAGCACTACAACGCTGAGCTTGAGTCTGTGGACTTCAAAAGCAGCGCAGAAGCGGCCAGGGTTAACATCAACAGCTGGGTGGAGAAGCAGACTGAAGGTAGATCTCACACTCACATATATTATAAAGTATTATATACAGTATATTATAGCAGCTTTTCTGACAAAAGTTCTCCTGTTCTAAAACTAAAGGTTCATGTGGCCCATTGTTGTCTGTGTTTCCACCAAGGCCTGAAGTCCCAGGAAGGTTATGCAAATCAGTTTAATAATTTGTATTTATGTATTCGAAAAATAAATTGCAAGTGGGGGCAAGAGGCCTTGGGACTGAAAATGGGACCAGGGAATTCAGTTGAGCAGCCTGGAAACTGCACCAGGGTGATATAGGGGGCTTAAGGTGGGGACCAACCACATTGATGGGGTCAGGCTTCTGGTCCAGTTTTCTCACAAAACAAAATTGTCCGCTCTTGCCGAGAAGATTACACATAATTGTGTGCCGTACTATACCAAACCAAACTATTCAGTTTAGAGGAAACAAGGCTTAGTTAGACTATATTGTACTGTTAATTTGCTATATTCATTTTAATGTTTGGTGAACTTTTATATGTTGCAATAATTGTACTAGTGTTTTGTGCAGCTCTTTATTCCTCTTCAAACAGTGTAAGTACCTCTAAGAGAATCAGAGATCAAACTTTGCTTTTCGCATGTCTCTGTCTTAATGATGAAGGCAGTGTTCCTTACAATTCCCCTAGAAAAAATCAAGGACATCTTGGGCAAGGGTGTGGTGAACGACAAGACAAAACTGGTACTGGTCAATGCCATCTACTTCAAAGGGACATGGAACAAGCAGTTTGAGGAGGATTCTACAGTTGATGCTCAGTTTAAAATAAACAAGGTAAAACTGCACAGACACAGCACTAGATGGAGAAACATAGAGGAACATTGGCATTTGATTTAGCCAAATGGGAATTTACAATTTGGAAGTGACTGATTGTATATTGATCTGCTGCAGCTCACAGCGTCAGATAAATCAGGTGAAAATGAAACGTCTGGTATGCAAACTGAATTAGACTAGAAAAAGCTATTTTAGTCTTTATTATTTCCTCACTGAAAAGATGCCTGGTGGCCACACACACTTAAGATAAAACATTAATTGTCAATTTAGCTGATCTGGAGAAAAAAAAGCTGTGCCTTTACTTGCTCTTACTGATCCCAGAACATTTGTGGAGTACAACGTTACATGTATAGTAATTTGTTGACTGACTCATCAAGGAAAGTGATGTTGTGTTGTTTCCTGTTGTCTTTAGAATGACACTAAACCGGTGAAGATGATGTGCCAGGAAAGTAAATTCCCTCTCACCTCCATTCCTGAGGCCAACTGCCAGGTAAATGTCCACATTTTTCAAAAATGTTGTTTGTCTGCCAGGCGATTTGCTGTTTCAAATATGATACACTGATTCACCATGATCCAAAAAACAATAGGTTTCATTTTGGCGATGATTGAAAACCTCAGACTTAAACTTTCCACAGACGTACCTCCATAGACATCTGATAATCTTTTCTATCGTTTTTTTTTATTGTTTTACTGACAGATCCTAGAGATGCCCTATAAAGGGAATGACCTCAGCATGCTCATCTTCCTGCCCAATGACATGGAGGACAACACCACAGGCTTGGAGAAGGTGGGACACATACAGTAAACAAATACTTTACAAAGAATTTGAAACAGACAGACTTATTATTGATATTGTGTTTACACCAGCTGGAGATGGAGCTGACATATGAGAAATTTATGAAGTGGACTCGTAAAAACAAAGTTCAAACTAAGGTTGAGGTGAAGCTGCCTCGATTCAAGATGGAGGAAAAATATGACATGGGCAAGGTCCTGAAAGCAATGGGCATGGTTGATGCTTTTGACGACACAAAGAGCGACTTCTCTGGTGAGACATGTGCCATAAAATAACCTGTATAATTTTTTTTTAAATAGTGCTCTATAGTAATAGTAATATATCACAAGGACAGATGGAAAAAAGACACATACAGGAATGTCATTTTATGAAATATCCAAAATGTCATGCTTGAAATCTAAACAAGTGTGACGAAAACAAAAGTATTGCAAAATATAACGTAAAGTAGCTTGTGTTACTCATTTGGTTTGCCTGGTAAAGCAACTGCCTTTCTGTCCTGTGCTGACAGGCATGTCCCCCTCCAACGATCTAGTGCTGTCAAAGGTCGTCCACAAGGCTTTCGTGGAGGTCAACGAGGAGGGAACTGAGGCTGCTGCTGCCACTGCTGTTACTATAACCGTGACTTCTTTCAGTCCTTCAACCCCATTCATTGCAGACCACCCCTTCCTTTTCTTCATCAGGCACAACCCCTCCATGAGCATTCTCTTTGCTGGCCGATACTCTTCCCCTGAGTGAATACCACAGTATGTCTGTATACACTGACAGATTGGGCATAGAGATGTTAAGCGTTGTTTCCACTGAGCGGTACAGTTTGCTTTGGTATGGTACAGCAAGCAATTATCTGCATTTCCACTGTCAAAGGTTGGGAAGGGTACCAAAATAACCGCACCTTGCTGTATCTATTTTGGTTAACTTTCGTTGGGTTATTTGTGTTATCACCTCAGCAAGAGTAAATAATCTTGTGTTTTAGAACAATTTCACTATGTCCCGTTCTTCCTTTTCATTGAATTTATTCACAGGCTACACTGTGTCCCGTTGCTAAGATGTCACAATAGTTTTGTAGCTGCCACGGCCATCGGCATCCGGACATATAACCCACCTACAATTCCGTACCAAACCAAACTGTACCACTCAGTAGAAACGAGGCATACAAGGTCCCACATTAGAGTAGGAGCCTCAAAGGCAAAGATATCCGTTTGGTCGTTTTGATTCATTGTGGTAGTTTTGTGTCTCTCTTTGAGTGTTTAATTGACTTCCAAACAAGAAATAAGAAATGTAACCAGTCCCTTCACACACGGCTCTCTGACCCATTGGGCTCCCATGCCTGTGCCCAGTTGGCCCGTTTAATAATACATCCATGCCGGGATCAGCATCTTCATCATATTGTAGCTACCATATTTTTATTTGCTTTGCTGGAAAAAAGGGAAAATCACTGCTATGGCCAGTGTGTGTAAAATCCTCTAGTTCTCATTTGTGTTTCTGTCCTATATTTCAATACTATTATTTGGCAGGAAAGCCTTTGAAAAACCTATGTTAATAGATTTAAAAAAAAAAAAAAAATAGATGTTACACAAGTGGTAAATTTTACTCTATTTCCATCTAAATCGTGTATCCACTATCTTCTGTATGAGCCATACTGCTTTTTCATGGGCCTCCTTCCCAGTTTGCAACTGGTAATAAGGATTCTAAAGCCCAGTTCAGACCAAAGATTCGCCTCGCAACGACTTTCAACGAGACTGTTTTAAACGTTGCGGGGGAGAAGTCGCTGCTGTGTGAACTGCTCGTTGCAGCGCGTTGCAAAGAGTTGCAGAAAATTAATTTAGTCAAATCGCCAGGTCCAGTTTTAGAACGTCCAGGCCAGCTCGTTGCGTGGCAAATCTTTGGTCTGAACTGGGCTTAAATCAACTCAATCATTTAATCAATCTCCTTGGTGTGAGTCAATGATAAAAGTAGACATAAACTCTTATGCCAACTCAAACTACAAGTGGGTCGTTCAACCCCTTTATGTGGTTTAGCAAATAAGAATATGGATCAATAAGCAGGAAACAAATGACTTATGAATGACTTATAAATGAACATTATTATAAAGTGTTACCCATTTAGGATGTCATCATTCATCCACCACAAAACCAAAAGTGTTGCAATTGTTCCCTATAGATGTTCATTGACCGCTGTATTTGTGCTAAAGCCCAAATTTGATCTCAAATTGAATGAACTCCTCAATGGTCTTTTCTTGTGATTGAGTATAACTTGTATACTACTGTTATACCGCAAGCCCCGTATTGGAACTGCTACTACACAACGAAAAGAACAAAAGAAAAGGCAAACTAAGAGCTGATGAGACGAAGAACAAGTTTAGCTATACTCAACGAGTCCGCTGGTTCGAAGAGCCCCTTCTCCAGCTCCCATGAACCGCCAGTCTAGTCGTACGATATCACGTTCAGTAGTGTGATAGGGAAGGGAGATCTTTCAGTGTAGTTGTGAAAGCTTAAAAATGAAGAACTGTTCAGTGAGTCTAGCTATGCTTGTTGAATGCTGATCCTCCTTGTGTCTTTTGCAGGTGTGTGTCAAACAATCTCCTCCACCTGCCCGGCTGCTGCCAATAATCAAACAGTCAGTGTGCACCTGCGTGACGTCACATCCTGGCGCTAAGGTGCTGGGAAGTGAAGTCTCTAACATAACAATCATATGCATAGCTACAGCATGTCAACAATCAGCTCTAGTAAACAAAAGGAATACAAATAGGAAAGGACCCTAAACATGGCCGTAACAGTATCAAATAGATTTTGTCATATACAGCATGTTTTTCAATGCAAAATGTTCCCCCCAATTATACAGAAATAATATGATTCTGCTGAAATTCACTCATTGAGTCTGAGCAGTTCACAGAGTGTAATGTTTTAAAAGCAATTTGCCTTTTCCTGAGACTGGATTTTATATTTACTGCATTTTAACACCTTTTTGTCAAAATGTAAAGTGCAATTAAATGTTCTGTATGTTGCCATGATCATGTTCAGCATGGAGTATTGAAAATAAGTTTACATTAGGGTTTTACTGAATGCACATTGTCCCTTTTTGTGTAGAGAGAATAAAGGCTGTGGTATGAAATAGTGTGTCCAAATGGTATTTCATTTTATAAATCCTAGTCTTATGACTGTAGTTTTATAATGGTACTGAACTGCATTTTCTGATTAAGCAAACAAATTAGAGAAGATCATTGAATTGTTTCCATAGATCAAATGAAGCCCAAGCCCACTGAAGGCTAAATTATGGTACTTCTAACAGGGTAGGCATTTTCAAATCAGATTGTTCAATTTACGATAATCAACACAAAAGCGGAAACTTCCATCGTCTCCACTGTCCCAGATGTTCTGTCCACTTTAATTCCTTCCTTCAAAGTGAGAGCATTGTTGCTTACATAGATGACCTGGGTGGCAGGGTGCCCCGTTCCAGCTTGCGGACCACCTTTGCCACCATAACATTAAAATGTTTCGATAGCGGTTCAGCAGGCTACAGCATTCACTCGCAAACAGGCCTACTTACTCTACATTGCCCTTTGACCAAAGAAAGCCCCAGCACCATACTTGCAGGGCAGGTCAAATCCTAGTAAGTTCTCCTGAAATGGCACATTAGCCACCAGATGTTTTGCTATCAATGCCAGAGAATCAAACTGACAAGAGTGCCACCTTTCTAGACACAAATCATGTTGCCCCACCATCTACTAATAGGAGGGAGTTTCACCCACCTGGTGCTACAACATACCCCTTAACCCCCTGTTCACTTGCTTTATTAGCTATACCTGTACGATATAGTACGATCCAATAAAACTGCCTGGCCATAAAGTCACTATGACTTTAGTGATAAACTTCTGACAAAGAAGGAAATAAATGTGCAATGTATTGCTGTGAGCTGTTGAACAGCATTGCAAAGTATTGTACAGATGCACAAAATCACGTCGCCACTGAATGTATCCTTATTGTGAAAAATAATAAAAATGCAGTTTTGTTCATTTGGTGATTTCAAAGCAAATATTTGCATTTACCTTGTTTACATTTTTTACATGTCAATGAATTGCCTACACTGTCTGATCTACTGTATATTTTTGCCATGTTAAAGAAATAAATACTATCATGTTTCAGTTCATGATATAATCTGATATCGTAAATGGCTTCGTAAGTGACTTGCTTTAGCGAATTTCGTTAGAATATAACACAAAGAATTTTAGAATATCATTTCCATGAAGCTGTTCAGTCAGACAGTGAGCGCTGCACACAGCTGCTGCTGGAGCCACCAGGAGTTTTTGCTCCACGTGAGAACATTTTTATATTTGCAGTTTGCATAATCCATTTGAAATAGTCAAGATATACATTTTTTGATCGTTGAAGATCCAGTCCTCATTCAAAAAATCGGCCCTGGCATTTTTGGCCATGGCAGCCCACCATGATTATTTATACGATATGCGGAGGCACACAACATACCAGAGGATATATGCGCATATTGTGCTGTTTCAACAATTAAAATAAAGTGCAGTAGCCTACATGGATGAGAGTAACCATGTTGAAAAATTGATACACTCTTTCACTATACTTACAGAGACTTTCATCTTTGGAGAGATGGCTACAATGCCACAGTACCCATCTTGAAGTGAAAGTGGTTGTCAAAGAAACACTGCTAGAGATGTCTTTTCAGTGTTTAATGAAAATACTGTTTATACAAATGTGTACGGGGCGCCCTTAGCTCAGTTGGTAGGGCGTCCCCCCCATGGCCCTCGGACCGGGTTCGATTCCAGCCCGCGGTCGTTCTCTGCATGTCACTCCCCTCTCTGCCCCATTTCAACTCTGTCTCTACACTATCAATAAAGCATAAAAATGCCCAAAAAATATATTTAAGAAAAAAAAATTGTACATTGTTTATACAAATACAAATGAAACACTTAGGTACAATCATAATTTTTATCTTTTATATAATAGCCCAAAATAACCTTTTGTTCTTTCAATGGCCACATGTAAAAACAGGAGTGGAGATTAAAAAAAATATTAGATCCTAGTGATTAGACGCTTACAAAACGTTCACACTCAAAAAACATGGCAGATTACAGGACTTTGAAGAAGAGAGGGTTCTGCATTTGTATTTGGGCACAATGGAGGTTTTGCAGCTACAATCTCCTCTGAAATGACTGATGCTTATAATATGTACAGTTTGAACCGTCTCACAGTCAGCAAAAAATGCAAGAACAGAGAACAACAACAGGAAGTATACACAATATACAGGTCCTTCTCATATAATTAGCATATTGTGATAAAGTTGATTATTTTCCATAATGTAATGATAATAATTGAACTTTCATATATTTTAGATTCATTGCACACCAACTGAAATATTTCAGGTCTTTTGTTGTTTTAATACTGATGATTTTGGCATACAGCTCATGAAAACCCCAAATTCCTATCTCAAAAAATTAGCATATCATGAAAAGGTACTCTAAACATCTGAATCAACTAATTAACTCTAAACACCTGCAAAAGATTCCTGAGGCTTTTAAAAACTCCCAGCCTGGTTCATTACTCAAAACCGCAATCATGGGTAAGACTGCCGACCTGACTGCTGTCCAGAAGGCCATCATTGACACCCTCAAGCAAGAGGGTAAGACACAGAAAGAAATTTCTGAGCTAATAGGCTGTTCCCAGAGTGCTGTATCAAGGCACCTCAGTGGGAAGTCTGTGGGAAGGAAAAAGTGTGGCAGAAAACGCTGCACAACCAGAAGAGGTGACCGGACCCTGAGGAGGATTGTGGAGAAGGGCCGATTCCAGACCTTGGGGGACCTGCGGAAGCAGTGGACTGAGTCTGGAGTAGAAACATCCAGAGCCACCGTGCACAGGCGTGTGCAGGAAATGGGCTACAGGTGCCGCATTCCCCAGGTCAAGCCACTTTTGAACCAGAAACAGCGGCAGAAGCGCCTGACCTGGGCTACAGAGAAGCAGCACTGGACTGTTGCTCAGTGGTCCAAAGTACTTTTTTCGGATGAAAGCAAATTTTGCATGTCATTCGGAAATCAAGGTGCCAGAGTCTGGAGGAAGACTGGGGAGAAGGAAATGCCAAAATGCCTGAAGTCCAGTGTCAAGTACCCACAGTCAGTGATGGTCTGGGGTGCCATGTCAGCTGCTGGTGTTGGTCCACTGTGTTTTATCAAAGGCAGGGTCAATGCAGCTAGCTATCAGGAGATTTTGGAGCACTTCATGCTTCCATCTGCTGAAAAGCTTTATGGAGATGAAGATTTCATTTTTCAACAAGACCTGGCACCTGCTCACAGTGCCAAAACCACTGGTAAATGGTTTACTGACCATGGTATTACTGTGCTCAATTGGCCTGCCAACTCTCATGACCTGAACCCCATAGAGAATCTGTGGGATATTGTGAAGAGGAAGTTGAGAGACACCAGACCCAACACTGTGGATGAGCTTAAGGCCGCTATCGAAGCATCCTGGGCCTCCATAACACCTCAGCAGTGCCACAGGCTGATTGCCTCCATGCCACGCCGCATTGAAGCAATCATTTCTGCGAAAGGATTCCCGACCAAGTATTGAGTGCATAACCGAACATAATTATTTGAAGGTTGACTTTTTTGTATTAAAAACACTTTTCTTTTATTGGTCGGATGAAATATGCAATTTTTTTGAGATAAGGATTTTTGGTTTTTCTTTACTTTTTTGCCAAAATCATCAATATTAAAACAATAAAAGGTTTGAACTACTTCAGTTGTGTGTAATGAATCTAAAATATATGAAAGTCTAATGTTTATCAGTACATTACAGAAAATATTGAACTTTATCACAATATGCTAATTATATGAGAAGGACCTGTATGTATTATCTTATTTACACTAACTAGAACACACCACATTATAACAGAGTAAGTCAAAGTGGCACCCTAAAGTATGAGGGAGCAAGAGAGAGAGAGGCAGACAAAGGAAAGAAAGAGAGCAGGGATCAGTTAAGGCAGTGCTTCTCAAATGGTGGGGGGCGCCGTGAGTTGTCAGGGGGGGGGGGGGGGGGGGGGCTGCCTTGATTTCCAACTGACCAAAAAAAAATCTTTTTTATTTTTTTTTATTTAAATTTTTTAAGTGCTAGCGAGCGCGATGTGTGCTTGTGTATGGTCATATCCGCTCGAAAGGCCGCGATTTGCAGTAAATAAATGTCCACGTGTCTCCAAGTGTCTCTGTAGGCTATTTAAAAAGAAATCAAGCAAGTAGACTAATAATAACATTAATGAATTATTGGTTATCGCATCACAGAAGGCCTATTGGCCTATAATAATAAAAAAAACACCACCTTAACTATGTTTACAGTTTAATTTTTTTTTTAATGAAACGCAAACACAAAAACAGCTTAGAAAAACGGTTAAAAATGCTGGCAAAACCAGCTTTAAATAAGACAGAAAATAACATGGAGCCTCAAATCAATCACACCAAATTGTGGCAAACAGGATTTGCCTTATCTTTGTTACACAACCATCAATATAACACATAAGAATACACTCTGTCACCATAGTTAATCTCGTGTTGACGCACTCACACACGCGCACGCACTCACACACGCGCACGCACACACACACACACACACACACACACCTCAGACGTGCGCAGGAACATAATGGTGCAAAATGGGACAATAGTGGAGGAAGCAGGTGAGTGTGTTGTTTCGGCGCTGATCTGCTATAATCACTACATTCACCTCATGTGTGTCGGCCAGAACACCACGCACCATTAGTCAGGGGGCCAATTCTGAAAAGGGCTTCCGTTAAGACTTTTGCGGACATGTTTTGTTACAAGACACCGATAGGTAAGATATTAGGGTGGTTGTCAAGCTGAAAAATATTTTTTGTGACTTTTACAAGCAATTTCAGGCCAATTTTTTGGGTTCCTTCTCAATATGACATGCCAACAATAAATGCTGAATATTTCCACAACCACAAGGACCATATACATAAACATGGTATCAAATGAAAGCTAACACTCATGGGATGTCTGCTGAAGTGTCAGAATGAAAATGTATTGTACAGTTTAAGAGATAACAGACCTAGAACATGAAAAAAACAATCTCCGCCTAAAGAGAACCAGTTTTCAAAGTGAATATCAGCTTGAAAACATAACATGGTATCCCAAAACCTCTATAAATCAGTACCCCTATCTATGGGAATGAGTCATACCAAGTTTAAAACTTCTAGGGAGAGTTATAATACTTACATGATCAGGCGGAAATGTAGCACTCTACTGTATATGGTGGTCTATGGTGCTATTTGACTTCACTACTGTACAAGGTTGTAACACACATTATATTTGATTGACATACAGTATTACTATAGTTATTAATTACATCCTAAAAATAAGTTCTCTCTCACTTAGGGTTAGGGGTTAGTAACTAGTTAGTCGTAATAACTATATAATAGTGATATGGCAAAGGTATGTTTTTCCCCATCCAAGCAGTGGCACTCAGGTATAAAGCCAACAGAAGGCAGGGACCATGTGCTAAGTCTGAGTCCTGGTCAGGGACACAAAAGAAGAGTTTACTGTTTTGATAATGAATACCTTCCCAATACAAAACATGGATTACCCCAAGGGCATAATATACTGTAAATCTAATCAACAAAACAGGAAAAACAATACTGGGGTTGCGTTCCGAATCGCATACTCTTTCTTTTTTCTATTCTACATACTACATCCGACGATAAAAAGAATCTAGTTAGGATGCAGTAGGCATACTATTGGGACAAACTTTACTCTCTTATTTCATCATAACATTGCGCCTTGATCTTGCCTCTTGCTTTTATATCCGTCGCATCCCCGTTTGTTTTCATATGGAGGCTTCGTCGATGTGACGTCACTTCACGTGCGCACTGGATTGTGGGTCAGAGTCGCCCAAATAGGATGCACTTTTCAACACTAACAATCTTGGCCGCATGAAGTAGGACATCCGGGTACTTCTAACCATCCTAAATCTGGCCACAAGAATCGGGACATCCTAAATCTTTTTTCTACATACTATATAGTAGAAAGTATGCGATTCGGAACGCAACCTCAGTACTTGAGTAGTCTTGCACCAAGCTGCACAGACACGACCACATGCCCCACTGCAAAATATTCCACTTTTTCGACAGTGCAGTACTGCCTGGTACTGCACTGACTTCCACTTTCCTTGCATCCACATATCGTCAGCTCCGAGCACCTGGCCTGTACAGGTTCTTTGGTTAAAAGCTGGGGAACAAGCATGCCATCCTTCATGTGCCAACCACAACTGGTTGGTGAGGGCAACTGTGGATGGGTCACTCACTAGTGACTGTTTCCACACCTTTGTTTGATAGTGGGCCCTCATGAGGTGCAGAGACAAGGCCTCCTGAGTTGGTGGTAAATTATCCACATTGGCTTTGACTTTCCGAAACAGGGCACAGCGAACTTCATGGATTGAAGTGTCGGTCGTTTTTGGATCATAAAGTTTGCAGACAAACTGTTCTGCTGAGGATAGAATAGCTGGACTTGGTACTTCCTCCTCACCAAAGTTGTGGAGAAGATGGGGGCACTGCTGGAACACTTTCACGCCCTTTTTTCCTATTCCAGTGAACTGGCTGGTAGTGTCACATCCAGTGATGGCATGACATGCCAACAGACCATTCAGAATCTCATTTTAATATCATGCACTTTAAGGTAGCGTGGTTTCTTGGCAGTTCCTGCTTTCATCCAAATGTCTGGGCTCAGCAGGTGTGCAAACACAAGAAGCAACAAGAGTACATCTGTGTCTCTGAATGATGAGGCTTCCATACCCTTTGGTTGTGGCTTCAACAGCATGTAGCAATATGCGTGGGTATCTGCTTCTTCATGTGGAAGGTGGAAAACATCCATCCCAGCTGCCGTTGCCACTTTTTCAGCATCATCAAATCCCCAACTTATTACAATTTCATGACCATACTGAATGACATGCCTTTCAAGTTCAATTGAAATGAATTGTGTCAGATTGGCCTTGTTTTTGGCCATTTCAATGAAACTATTCCAGTTAGCTGACATCTTTACATCATTACTTACAATGGTGCAAATTTTTCGCAGAGTGTTGCTGCGTTTTGCTCTGGTTCCACCCTTTATGGAGTTCTGTAGGTACTGATTGATCAAAGACTAGATCGCTCTTGTAATGTATATTGCCAGTCACTTTCTGAAAATGAATTTATGAAAATGTCAGCATAATCCCCAAAGGTTTATGCATTTTGAGGTTTTCCTATTGTTCTTACTAAAGCCATCCCATCAATGATAGTGCATGTTCTCACAAGAGATGGACTAAGCCCTGTCTCTTCTGCACCGTCTTGTAGTATAGTGGCTAAGTCAGCTTTGCTAGTAGGTCTGAGCACTGACTCTGTTGTGGCAAGTGATGGGGGGATTGCACACAGTTCCTTTTGGAGAAGCCCACCTATGTTAACCTCTCTGCCACTGTCCATGGATACAATGATGCAACAGAAAATATCCCTGTCAGGCTTCACACTTGGATTTGAGTTTTCCAAGTTTGCTATGTGTTCTGTAAAGATTTGAGAATGTTTTGAGTGTTCTCTTAGTGAGGCTGTTCTGAAAGTTTGTGTTCATTGTGCTCATTCTTTTTTTACCAGCTCAGTAACCATTTGTTTCCCTGTCTTTGCAGCATGTGTTTGGTCATTCAGTATATCTTCTGAAGCAACATAACTGGTTGTCAAAGACACCGACTCATACATATTCTCCAGTTGGAAGACATGATATCTCTGGAATTGGTCTACAAGTTGAATGACATCATCATTATCCCTTCTTGAGTCTTGATGGAAGGCAGTCTTCGTGGTTGTCTTCATCATCTTCTCCATCATGTGTCAGTCCAAACAGGACAAATCTAGTGTCATGTGCTAAAGATGCACGTTCATTGTAGGTGATGGACCAACGGTTTCTAGCTGTCTCATTTCGAGTGATGGCTACCAATCCTCCAGCAACCTTTCCGGTTTTGTTGATGTGCTTAAGGCAAAGATCAAATGGCACCTTGTTGAAGCTGTGTTTGGCCTCTTTGGCTACAAAATCAACATCTAGGAAGCCCTGGTCGACCTGTGGTGCCATCTGTGCCAGATGTTCCATGTCCAATGTTTTTTGTCCATTTTAACACTATATTCTTTATTTTAAGAATATAGTGTTAAAATGGACAAAAACATTTTCTAAGCTGACAACCTGGCTAGAATACATGTTTAGGGGTTAAATATTAATACTGGATAGGTTGTATGCTTGTAATTGTAACAAAAAGTGTCCGACAAAGTTTTAATATCACTTTTGGCCCCCTGACTATCTTGAAAATGACCGCTTTGGGAAGCAGACCGGACATGTGACTGTATCAGTCACTGTAATTGGTTCATTGTTTACTGTACGTATGACGACAACACGTTAGGGCGAGCACCCCCGGAACCCATAGAGTTTGAAAAAAAAAGATTTACATTGAAGTCTATGAGAGCGCTCAGGGCGATTTTCAACCAGCCCGAAATCGCCCCAGAGTGACGGTACAGAGCACAGATGCTGATTGTACAATGATATTCAGACTTAGATGCAGGTAAAAACTGGATTGAAATAATAAATTATGATTATAAATACAAAAAAACATATATATTTTTCATCATTATTATTATCGTTATTATATTTTAGTTTTTTGCTGGTATGGCTCAAGGAGGGCGTCGCCCTATCGCCCTCTATGGGCGAGCCGCCGCTGTTAGCAAGCTAATTAGTTGTCAGATGGTTGTTGGCCTTGATGCCAGCAAAAAATTCAAGTTGGGGTTGGTCGTCACATTTTTGGGGGGGTTGGTTGTCACATGTTATCCAAAGGCTACAGCCAGAAAAGGAACCCAATAATGAAATAAATTGTCAAGCTGTATCCTCACTGACACCCCAGAGAAGGAGAGAATAGAGCAGGAAAAGGCAGCTAGCATGCAAAGGAAAAAGGGCAACAAAATCAAAACAACCCAGTGCATTCCAAACTAGACAATAGTGTTGTTTTTGTCAACGAAATGTACGACAAAATATCGTCGTCAACGAACCTTTATCACGTGACAGAAACGAGACGAGACGCAACGTAAATGGTGGTCATGTGACGAATACTATAATCAAATATATAATGCTTTATTGTTGACGGATAAAAACGGGACTAAATGTAGTTTACAAAAACGAAAACTCTGCTAAAATATCTCTTCATGTTCATTGACAAAAACGAGAGGACACAAAATGTTATAAGGCTATTTTGTCTCGCCAATATCATTATTTTGGAATATTTCTGTTTCCTGAGTTTCGGGGCTGCAAACAGGCTACGACTTCAGATTAAAAGCATTTCACTGGCTTAACATGAGCATTTAACTAGACAAACGTGAGTTGGCTTTTATTTTTAAATAGCAGGAAGTTAGCAGGTGACGTTACTTCCTCAATCCCCACTCGCGGCAATATGGAAGCTAACAAAGCATTATCCCCCAAAATCAATAACACAATTCACGGAGAAAATGACTGCTGATCATTTACATTGCGGGCTGCAGCCTGAAGTTACTGTCTAACTGTCAATATGCAGCCAAACATACTCACGTCGTCTTGACTGGATTCCTGTCGGACATTAACCATGACTCCTGTGTTCCCTGCTCTCCTGATACATGCAAAGTCGTGTTGAAAAAGTATTCCTTTGTTTTCTGAACGAGTTGTAGCCCTGTTTGTGGACGTCTATCCATCAAAACTATGACGTAGGTCCTTAGCAACGGTCATTATATCCTTGACAGCGGTCTGTCTTGCTGGAAATAACAGACCTGTAGAATGCTGTGATTTACATAGGATTTTCAAAGTGCCATGTAATAAGTTCTGTCAACAAATTCCACTGTATGCTGTCTGTGCTTCCAATCTCATGGTTCAAACCATTTGTGTTATATCTTGTAATACAAAATCTGACTTCAATTTACAACCAAGTCATACACAAACATTTTATTTGCACTTTGTTATTGTAGCTCTAGCATTCAAGCACCTTGTTTCTCTTAAACTTGAATGTAATGTACATTTTTTCTGGCATTGTCATTTGAAGCTATTTTATTTAGGCCTATTTATTTTATATAAATGTAGGCTACGTCATTAGACAGGAGATTTTGAAACGCAAAGAGAAGCTGTCTGAGTTCCACCAGACTGCTGTTCAGGTTGAGGAATCCGGCATTCTTACATGTTTGGTAGCTCAAATAAATATGATGTAAATTAAATCAGAGCGTCTTCCGTGTCTGGAATTGCATGTATTCTTGAGTCTATAAGGTAAAAATAATATAATAAGATAACCTTGTTTGACTTGTGAAATGGGGGACTTAAAGAACATTTTGATTTTGTCTGTACTATACTAGGTAATTGTACTATATTAACTGGGTATAATTGCATTAATAAAAAGACTAATATACAAATGTCATTGACTAAGACTAGACTTAAATGTCATCAGCTTTTGTTGACTAAGACTAGACGAAAATAGTCCCTGATAATTCTGACTAAGAGAAGACTAAAATGCTCAATACTTTTAGTCAACTGAAACTTGACTAGACTAAAAAGAGTTTAAACGTGACTAAGACTAATAAAAACTAAAATGACAATTTGACACAAAGACTGGACTAAAACTAAACTTAAAACAGGCCGCCAAAAACAACACTACTAGACAAGCTGCCAAGGCTACAGTAAGTTATGTAGGCCTATTTGTCAACTTGACAATGCAATTAAACTTTCAAATTTAGTTCTGCTTTCTTGCCTTCCTTTAAAGATTATTCCCATTAAGATAACATTGTGACAAACAACCCCATAGTGTATGACAACCGACCCCTTGATGGGGTTGGTTGTCACAATGTGTAAGGGTGTCTTTGATGATTAATTTCTTCTTTATTACAATAAGATAGAAAAAGTGAGGGGTACACATTTCAAGCCAAAACCTTAAGCTTCAATGTAATGTAGGAATGACTATTGAAAGATGTTTAGGTGATGAGCAATTCTCACTAGAGTAAAAAGTGTGCCTACTTACCCCGTTCTCCCCTACTTGAACGCTCCGATGACTCGGAGAGAAAAAATGTAAACTTCCCATCAGACGCTCTGACTGACTGATGTAGTGTTGTTTTTGGCGGCCTGTTTTAAGTTTAGTTTTAGTCCAGTCTTTGTGTCAAATTGTCATTTTAGTTTTTATTAGTCTTAGTCACGTTTAAACTCTTTTTAGTCTAGTCAAGTTTCAGTTGACTAAAAGTCTTGAGCATTTTAGTCTTCTCTTAGTCAGAATTATCTGGGACTATTTTCGTCTAGTCTTAGTCAGCAAAAGCTGATGACATTTAAGTCTAGTCTTAGTCAATGACATTTGTATTTTAGTCTTTTTAGTAATGCAATTATACCTAGTTAATATAGTACAATTACCTAGTATAGTACAGACAAAATCAAAATGTTCTTCAAGTCCCCCATTTCACAAGTCAAACAAGGTTATCTTAGCTTATTATATTATTTTTACCTTATAGACTCAAGAATACATGCAATTCCAGACACGGAAGACGCTCTGATTTAATTTACATCATATTTATTTGAGCTACCAAACATGTAAGAATCCTCAACCTGAACAGCAGTCTGGTGGAACTCAGACAGCTTCTCTTTGTGTTTCAAAATCTCCTGTCTAATGACATACGTTTATATAAAATAAATAGGCCTAAATAAAATAGCTTCAAATGACAATGCCAGAAAAAATTGACATTACATTCAAGTTTAATTAAGAGAAACAAGGTTCTTGAATGCTAGAGCTACAATAACATAATTACAAAGTGCAAATAAAACGTTTGTGTATGACTTGTATTGCTTGTAAACTGAAGTCAGATTTTGTATTACAAGATATAACACAAATGGTTTGAACCATGCGATTGGAAGCACAGACTGCATGCAGTGGAATTTTTTGACAGAACTTATTACATGGCACTTTGAAAATCCTATGTAAATCACGGCATTCTACAGGTCTGTTATTTCCAGCAAGACAGACAGCTGTCAAGGGTATAATGACCGTTGCTAAGGACCTACGTCATAGTTTTAATGGATAGACGTCACAGGGCTACTACTCCTTCAGAAAACAATGGAATACTTTTTCAACATGACTTTGCATGTATCAGGAGAGCAGGGGCCTGTTTCAGGTAGCTGGTTTTGAGGCAACCCAGAGTTTGTTTGCTCTGAGTTAGTGGAAACTCTGGGTTTTCCGTTTCAGGTAGCAGGTTCAGCGCAACAGAGAGTCAGTTACTGCGGCAACATACGCCGTGGGTCTAACCTGCTCGGGAGGTGGTTAGACCTACCCTGAGTGTGTTTTCACTTTACGCTGCAGCTCCGACTGAAGAAAGAGTGTCACTGTCACACGCGTCCCTGTACAGTTTAAAGCAAAGTACTTCATAGAAATCTCCATCGGGATGTTTTTATCATTTCCTGATGATTTTACGTTTGACCGATCTTTTATCTGATCAATAGCCTTGTTCTCAGCCCTCGGTACGTTCATATAGGCGGCCACCTTACACATCGTGACATGCTCTACATTCAGATTAATAAACCTATTTGTATTGTATGCTTTTTAACGTCTGTGCCACTGAACAGATTTATGTCAGGTGGATTCATGTAACGCTGCGGCTGCACGCGATCGTTACTTGTGCGATCCTAAAGTCACAGACGAGCCTCGTTAAATAGCCTAATATGAATATAACAATGATATAATCATTTAAACTGTGATCACTTGAGGAAAATGGATCTGGTAATAAATCAATCAGGCTCTTCAATGGAAACTGTCACCTAATGTGTCTGATGTTAATGTCTTTCACTCCCCATTTAAAAGAAGCGACAGTCTGTTTACTGCACAGTAGGCTATTAGGCTATAGCTTGCCAACATATTATACAGTGAATATAAAACACTGTCAGCAATGCTGTGCCGCGCCAGCTTTATTACTTTACAGCTGATATGAGTAACTTTTTAAAATAGACAATGGCTTCTCATACGGAAGCAAAATGATTATCTTGACAAAAAATGTTTGCTCTGTTTTTTTTTCTGAATTGCCGAGGAGATTAGATCAGAGTTATGAGACAATATCCCGTTAATTCTTCTCCATACCATAAGCTCATTCGTTAATATTTCTAACTCTAGTGGGAGGAGCGGAGATTTATTTTTTTCTTTTTTGAGAAGTGGAGAAGTGGGAGGATCAAGCATTTGTTTCTTCTGTTTCCATGGTGAATCATGTTATCAGCGATCCATTGACGATGGCTTTTACGCACATGCTCCACCCAGAGTGAACACGCTCAGAGTTGATAAACCCAACGCTGATCCACTGTTCTGAAACCGAAAACCCAGAGTTACTCATCAACCCTGCGCTCTGAGTTTACCAACTCAGAGCGCAGGATTAAACTCAGAGTATGTAAAACCAGCTACCTGAAACAGGCCCCAGGGAACACAGGAGTCATGGTTAATGTCCGACAGGAATCCAGTCAAGATGACATGAGTGCGTTTGGCCGCATATTGACAGTTAGCCTAACTTCAGGCTGCAGCCCGCAATGTAAATGTTCAGCAGTCATTTTGTCCATGAATTGTGTTATTGATTTTGGGGATAATGCTTTGTTAGCTTCCATATTGCCGCGAGTGGGGATTGAGGAAGCAACGTCACCTGCTAACTTCCTGCTATTTCAAAATAAAAGCCAACTCACGTTTGTCTAGTTAAATGCTCATTCATGTTAAGCCAGTGAAATGCTTTTAATCTGAAGCCGTAGCCTGTTTGCAGCCCCGATACTCAGGAAACAGAAATATTCCAAAATAATAATATTGGCGAGACAAAATAGCATTATAACATTTCGTGTCCTCTGGTTTTTGTCAAGAAACATGAAGATATAATTTAGCAGAGTTTTCGTTTTTGTAAACCACATTTAGTCCCGTTTTTATTCGTCAACAATAAAGCATTATATATTTGATTATAGTCTTTGTCACATGACCACCATTTACGTTGAGTCTCGTCTCGTTTCTGTCACGTGATAAAGGTTCGTTGACGACGATATTTTGTCATACATTTCATTGACAAAAACAATACTAGACTGATGTCACCGCCCCTCAATGACAAATACTGCTTCTGATTGGCCAAATGACCGTCAAAGCTCATATGATAGGAGTTAACATCAGTCAATCATAGTTAGTCACTATGGCCACTCCACTTTCTTAATAGGTCCATGCTCCACACCACACACACACAAGCTGGATCTTAATTCAGGGGTTACAGCCTACGTAGGCTGCATTTGAAGACCGATTGCGTCATAGCGGCGCACAAAGGCTTGTTCCATTTGCAACGATTTGCAAGGCTCCTTCATATGCGGCCGAGAAATGCAGCCTTCGTTTCACGGTTTTGAAGTAAAGGTGTAAAGGTGCCAACACACTGCACATCGCCGCGCGGCGAGTTTACATAGAAAGTCAATGTATTTCGAGCGCCGCCGCGCGAATCGGCGGCCGGCGGCGAGCGGATCACGCGGCGCGGCCAGGGGCGGCGCGGCGCGAATGCTGCGGCCGCCGCAGAAGTTGAAAATATTGAACTTTTCGCCGCCGGCCGCGCTGCGATGGCCAATCAGCGTTGAGCTCCTCCCGACATCACTCGGGTGAGTCTGCTGAGCTACAAGACACGTGAAACCTGGCTGGCGGTGCAGTCGGGAAAGGAGGGATGAAGGGAAAAAAGAAGGAAAAGACAGAGAGACAGAGAGAGAGAGAGAAAGTTCCAACACATCAATAAAATGTAGGCTATGACAGCAGTTTAATGAGACACCTTTTAGTAAAAGGAGCAAGGAATAGACTCACATTATAGAAGAGAGAAGGAGAGAAAGCCAGGGAAGATGTACTGCAGATGAGTGAATATGCAGAGACAATAAAAACTAAATACGACAACTGACACTTTCAAACATTTCCCTAAACATCTGAAAATCTGTTTGGGTTTTCTCTACATGTTGATATGCTGGCGTGAATGTGTATATGCACGGCCATGGATACATATGTGCGTGTGTGTGTGTGTGTGTGTGTGTGGGCGGGTTGTGTGTGTATGTGTGTGTGGGCGCATGTGTGGGTGTGTTTACGAAGCTTGGGTGGCAGGTGGCGGGGAGAAATGTGTGAGAGGTGCAGTGAGACCAATACAAGGGCCGATGGCAGAGATGATGAAGGCATAATAGCCTACTTCAGAGACGCTCCCAACAAAAACAAATCAGTGAGGATGACGACGATGATGAGAGAGATGTCGGGAAGAAACTGGGCGTGCACATTCAATGAGTCATCGGGCGGCGGCGGACACAAATGAGCCAAAATGATCACGCGGCGCGGAACCTGCGATTCGCGCGGCCAACCGCCGCGCCGCGCTGTGCAGTGTGTTTGCACCTTTACAGATGGATCCTTCGTGGCCCAACATATCCCAAGATTCATTGCGTTTTTTTCCAGAGATGACATAAAATAAAATAAAAAATAACAAAACAGCAACATGTTGCTCCATCTTCTTAACTTTTATCTTCCTTTCTTTTTTTCTTGTACTTTTTTTTCTTTTCGTCTGGTAGGCAACTTCTTTTTCTTTTTTCCTCCGTTGACAAGGGTGTTTCCATTGGCAGCAATCAGGGTTGCTAGGCAGCACAGGAGCGGCGAGTCTTCACGCAAGGTAACGGCTTGTTACGCAAACCGGAAATGCTCGTAAATGACCTGCGGAGACCGTTTCGTTTAACAACGCTCGTTCGGCCTTCACAGGCTACAGCCTTCATAGACCGCGTCCTTCCAAGGATGCGGTCTCTGTAATGGGATATAGCAACAGTGCTGGCCATCAGACCCCCCCCCCCCCCCCCTCCCAAATTTTTTTCTCAACGGATCTCCACAAATCACATAGATGGCGAATTTCGCCAAAAGGTGACGAGTTTGCATGCCTGAAATAAAGGAAATGTTCAATAAGTACCATGGTATTCAGCGTTTTACATCATCCTTATGATGATGCCGGTTTCTGTATGTAGTATAAACCCTTTTATCTTGGTTCAGAAATCTTCCCCGTATTTTCTCTTAAGTTTGTTACCAGAAAATAAACCATCTATTTATTATATAAGCTAGATGACTTATGTTATCGTCTCATTCCACACTCTCCGACGGAAGATAACCTCCACAAGTTATTAATTTCAGTTTATGCAGCCTATTCGGACCGAACGATTTGATTGGCTGACAGACCTGTCTGTTTGCCGTCTGCTTCTGTATTGCGCATTCTCAACTACAGGGTTTGTTTTGATTCCACGGCAGACAGTAGCGAGTAGTGACCATTGTAGAAAAGGCCACAACGTTCATAAGTTACAGTGTTGTTATTTCTTACAGTGTGTTAAGATGTGTTTTGTTCAGTGTGGATAGCAGTCAGTTAGGGCCGTGACGTCAGTCGGCCAGAGATCCTGTTTAGTAAGTTTCCTTTCTCTAGGAGCCAAGATGGCGCTGTTCTGAGGAGGCTGCGTTAAACTTTTCTCCGGTAAAACTTGGAGGCTTTGATACCACAGCCTCAATGGTTTCGACTTGACAACTATATATATGGCTGCGTAAATTAGAGAAGAAAGTTTTCCGGTACTTCTGGGCAGAATAATTCAAAGTTAACTTTATAAATGTAAAAAAAACAGTCGACGGAAGGAAAAAAAATAACGGTTACGCTAACGGTTTTTCTTTGTCACTGACCAACATATCAACTGAAACGAAAATAACAAATGAAAGACAGTTGTACCACTGTAATGGAGGCTAGTATGGAAGAAGAAAGAGGAGAGGTGAAAACAGACACTGAGGAAGTCTTCTCTACAGAGAAACCTGTGGCGAAAAAAAAGAAGAGAGAGCACAGCAATGGCAACGGTGAGAGCGGCTTCTCGGACATATTGGCAGCGATTCATGTGCTAGCAAAAAAACAGGACGACTCATTCAGCAAAATCTCGGCAATTTAATTGACTACGAACTCTACTGCCAAAAAAAATTAGAAATTAACATCCACTGTTGAGCAACTTTTAGTGGACGTTGAGCGTCACAAAGAAATATTGAGAACCACACAGCTGGAGGTTGAAAACCTAAAAAAAGAAAACAAAATCCTGAGGGCATGAGTCACTGACTGCAAACGGTACAGCTGGAGGTGGGCACTCAAGCTACATGGGATGAAAGAGGAAACTAATGAAGATACAAGAAAGCTGTCCATTGACGTGATGGGAAAGGTGGCTCCTGGGCTGTGTGAGTATCTGGAGGAGGGGGTTGACATAGTATATGGCCTTATATCAGTCTCAATATTAATGAATGCACAGAGAAGGATTCACACTTGTATTTTGTGATTTATATATAAATTACTCTCTTCTCACAAATACATTTCAATGCACACACAAATGGATACCGTCATATATAAATGTAAAATAAATCCATCTATAATAAAAAGTTTCACAAACACATTTCCGATCCACACACAAATGTGTCTTGTTTTAAATAAATGTAATATAAATCCATAAATATATTAATTTAAAAAAGATTTAGAATTTTCATCAAAAATGTGTTTGGATGTTGTTACATTTATATACAAACTGTTACATTTGAATTTACAAAATGCTTTTAATTTGTGAACTTCCTTGCATTCATGTGTGAATTGGTCTGTATTTGTGTGTGGAATTTTGAGACTCCCCTGACGTCGCTGGTTTCACAAATGCGTTTTTTTTTCAACCAGGAACTACCTATAGCCAATCGGATGTCTTCCTCGTTTTCAGCCAATCACATGAGCGCAGTCCCACAACAAGGGCTTCATGGTCCGCTTATGCCCAGAGACACAGAACGGTACAGCACGACTGAATGAGCTCAACGTCAATGCATTATTTTTAAAACTGCCGTGGAGTTGTTTTGCTGCAGTGGACCACGTTTTTGGTGAATCATAAACGAGTCACCAACAATTCCAGAGTCCATTTCTCAAAAGAAGAGTTTAGTAACTTTGGCTAGAAGGCTGCTGGCTTTGCAAAGCGGTTATGTCTAGCTGATGCCTGCTGGAGCTGCCATTCTTTACTTCAGACTTCACCGACCCCGTGCTGATTGCCGATCATGTAAGTCACTTATCAGCTTAGCTGTACATTACATTTTACTGTCTCATTAGCTTTAGTTATGCTACTACAGTGTATTTCACTTGTGTGTGTTGCTAACATTTACAGAGCGGCCAAGTCTCACGCTTTGGCCGTGAGACACACGCATATCAACCAGTTCACACGCTCACACGCCACACCTCCAATTTCTCACGCAGAGAAATGAATCCCCGTAATTTTTTTTTTTTTTTTGGTACTTTTACTTTGAAAGTCTTATTTTGAAAAGCTAAACGGACTGAGTTCCGTGACATCCTCTTTCTGCCATGCTTTCTGCACGCGCGGTTTCTTTATAGGTCCATGGCCGTGTGCAGCCCGTAGCCGCAGCAGCCACTTGGCAAACCACCACGGCCACGCCCCTCTGCGTTACACTACAAAACTAATAAAAGCCCACCGCCTCCCAGTCCCGCCCTTTGTTCAAATTATGTGGAAAATTAATGACAACAAGGACGCCGGTATTAAATGAACAAAGAGGTAAGAACACCTTAAAGGGGACATATTATGCAAAATCTCGGTTTTAAAGGTGTATTTCCAAGGTCTACTAGAAAAGGTTTTCATGGTTTATTGTTCAAAAGACCCAATAGTTTTCTACCATTTCTTCATCGCCTTTTCCAGCCTTCTCTGCCCTCTATCTCAAAAGGTAGGTTTTGACAGCTTACCCCCCTTCGCAAGAATACTAGTCTACTCTGACTGGTCAGATCTACATGGGCGTGCATGCACCGCCCTGCTCATTTACTCTATACCTACCAGTGGCGTGGCGTGGGGATTTTTTTTGAGGAAGCCAAGTGAGACAACACCTTTAATCTACATGTTTATTGGAAGGTGGGGGACAGAAAAGGGTAGGCTACGTCGCAGCTTGTATTTAATGTAACTACAAGAGCTATTATAGCGCCTGGTCACTTTACCAGGACTTACACGCCTGTAATCTGTCCGACACCGCTCGTTCGCTCTCTCTCTCTCTCACTCACTCTCTCTCTCACTCTCTCTCACTCACACACCTCCTTATCGTCTTATTAAATTATACATTTTATTATAAATGCACCCCCCCACCCCGACCGGAATGCACAACTAGCCGCTTAATGGCTAATGCAGATTCGAATTCATTCACAATATAATTAGGGGACGTTTTAGGCTATTTTAAGTTTCACGTTCACGTGAGACACGACTCACACAATCAGTTGTAGGTGCTTGACATACACACTTTCGAGACATCCTTTTCGTTTAAGCCAAATATTCATTACAACACTATAGCCTACTTAAGACAACCCAGAACAACTTCAGTGGATATACAGTAGGCCTACCAATGCAACTTAATCCAGGCAATCAAGGCACACTTAGCAATAAAATAACACAAAACACAACACACATAGCTACACAGACAGTTAAGGGAACAGCTAACCCGCGCCGGGAGAAGGTGTGTATTTTACTCACTATTTGTAGAGGAAGGCCATTAGCTGAAGTTTGCCGCTACCAGCTAGCCACTCGGTGCAGACATAGTTCTCCTCACGGAAAGTGCGATAAACTTTCTTTCTCTCCACACGCATTGGCCTGCCGTCAGATTTGATTTTTAATGGCTTCTCAATTGGCAGTTTGGTAAAATTTTTTGTTACTAAATACTCAAAATCTCCACCCTCCATAACTGTTCTTGCTAATATGATAACAATGCAAACATGCTAATCTCCCGCTATTGTTATTGTTGTTAAATTTCAGTGACGTTGATAATGATGCTTTGATTTGATTGGTGTGAAGCCAAAGGCCGAGTGGCTTCCCTTGGCACCCTCCTGACACCCTCCTGACCAATCACAGGAGGGCAGTGTCCTCACCTGATTGGTCAATTCTTTTTCTTTTTTTTACCAAGGGAAGCCAGCTCGGCCTGGCTTCCCTTGGCTTCCTCGCAGACATACAGTGTGCAGTGTCGTGTTTCGCCGCGTCTTCAGAATCTAAATGTAAAGGGGCGCTGTTTCGCGCATTGTGAAATGCTCAACGTGAGGAGAGAAATGGGGAAGAAATGACAGCAACACAGCACCAAAGATTACCGAAACTGTTAATATAAATGTTTTTATTGGATGACAACTACAGCCTAAAAAACAGGGAAGCCTGGCTTCCCTTGGCCTCCGGGAGAAAACGCCACTGATACCTACCTACATGGGCATGGCACACGCCCAGCTGTCAGTTTTGTTTACTTTTGGCCAATGCAGCATGGAGACCAATGTAAACATGTTTAGCTTCATTTCTACCACAAATATCGGCACACTAAACAGTTCTAAACTAAAAGATGTACAACTGAACCTGTTCAGACAGGAGTCTGAGCTGAAAACTGTGAAAATGGCATCAAGATTTCTGATTTCCCTGACATTATCCTCAGGTAAATACTGTTTAATTATGTCACAGTCAATAACATAATTTGAGCTAAGTATTTATGCATAAACTCTCTAAACTGGTAACATACACCCTGTTTTACGTTTGTCGTTACAGGTCTGTGGAATGATCTACAGCCCAGTGGAGTGAAAAAGCTTTGGTTGTGAACCGATACTGAGTTGACATGTAAAAATGTACAGTAACCATAATGGAAAAGAATGTATCCTGAATCATGTCAAGATTCACTGGAAAGGCATTATCTTTTGTAAAATGTATGGTTGAAATAATTATGCTTTAGGTTTGTCAGAGCTGCAAATTATCTGACAACATTTAAATATCTAGTAGATAATGTATCATTTGTATTGTGATCACTCATTCATAATAAAGTTACCGTTAAAAAATGTATTGTGTTGCTTACTGTCACTGTTTGCTACCTGTAGTAAAGGATTACTTGAAACTCACATTTTCATCTCGCTGAAGATTTTCTCTGATAAAACTGTATCATTACATTTTAAAAAGACCAAAAACATCCTTAAAAATAAAGCAGTTTATTCATAGCCAGTGGAATGAAAATATGAAGTGTACATATCAAACAGAAGCAAAGCCATAACTTTTATGTTACTGTCCAGTTGTTGTTAGGCCCTGAAGAAGACCACCTGTCCCACCAAGTGAACACATCCTCCTCTGAAGGAACGGATAGTGTGACGGTCTTGGTGGCTCCGGCTCCATCAGGTCACTCAGACACCTGTAAAACATGGCACATTCAGTTACATCATGTAGCCTAGCTGACATGTATAGGCCTACATCATACATCTGTTATGGCAAAGCTACAACAAATTCAGTACAGCCCTGGCTCGATAAGCAACAAGTTCTGAGTGATACTGTGTGCTTTTTGAAATATAATGGACAGGAAACAAACACCAGCAGAGACAACTTACAGTATTTGTCACTACTTCAGCCACAATTTAGTTTTTTGTCACTTGTCTGTTCCCATATTAACTCTCTTGTCATTTCAGACCCGGCCACTCCTCCCTGCTCTGCACTCCCTGCTGATTACTTCCACCTGGCCTAACCACACTCACCTGCTCCCCATCAGCTATTAGCCCCACAGTATATATACCGGTTCATTCCCTCAGTTCCCTGCCAGATTGTCTTTGTGTTACATTGCTCTCCAGCCTATTCTGAATTCCTGCCTGTTTACCTGCCTGCCTATTCGTGTTTTGACCCATCCTTTTTGGATTTTGGATTATCCCTTTGCCTGCCCCTCTTGGACTTGTTGCCTCGCTACCACCTGGTTTGATTCTTCATTAAACTTTGTTGCAATACCTGAACTGTTTGTTGTCGTGCTATTGGGTTCTGGCCTGCCATTTTGGTACAATCCTGACAGTATTCCTGTCTATGTGTACATTACACTGGAGATCATGTAATAGGCCTATTGCTGCTTGTACTACAGGTTTATTTTTTGCTTAAAAAAAACGGCACTTTGTCCCGCATTCTCCCGCACAAACGTAGTCTTTGTCCCACATCTGGTGAATTGGGATCTGGTCACCCTAACTACACACTGTCCGCAGACTTATTGCGGTGTGTACTTGAGCCAAGGGTGTAGGAACCGGGGGGGACGTGTCCCCTCCAATATTGGAGACAGGCGCATTTGTCCCCCCCAAAAATTATACCGCAAGGAGAAAAATATTTGATTTTGAAAATGCTTTTATTTTGAAAGCGCAACACAGCTTCTTGTCACCGGCCTCCTAAATGTGTTTGTTTTGCCCCGAACCGAGCCTTTAAGGTAGCGCGCAGGGTTGGGAGTTTAGGCATTCAGGCGGGAGTGCATTCACCGTCGGAGGTGAATGTAACTTACTCGGCGGAAAACAGAAACTAACGGAGGGGAGCGGCTCACTGTAGAGTCCCTTTAGTCGCGCTGTCAGTTTTCCGTCAGGGCTCTGTGTATCCGGGCTCGAGACATACAAACAGATCGCGGAACATTCACTAACGAAACAGTTAGTGGCTGAGCGACGAATGTGGACTATACTGTAGGCTACTGGTGCAAATTCCACAACTCATTACTTGTGTTACAGTTTAGTACAATATGTATTCATTTATATTTGGCTCCTCCACCAGTCCAGGCAGGACAGGATAGTTAAGTTTCAGTTTCGTTTTTCATCTCCGTGTCGGACAGCTGTTCGCTCAGCTGATGGGCTCGAGCCTCACGGAGCTGACAGCGCGAGTCAGTCTAAAGTCAGCGATGATCACTCTCACAAATCAAAAAGCCAAATTATAAAATAAAAGCTATCTCTTCTTCCCTCTATCTGTCTGTATAGGGCCTATGTTTCTCTCTCCACTGCACACTTAGTCACTACCACTAGTTTTAAGGAAGCAGAAGGAGGATTATACCCTCATTTTGCACTTTATTATTTTTAAATATTAGAAGATTGCAGGCAAGTAAAATACCACCAGCCACTACATTCTCAATGATAGAGACGAATAATTACCTTTTTTTCTTACAGTTTAAATCAAATATTTGAACAATACAGGAGAATAAATATTTGAAAGCAATACAGAATGCATGATATTACTGCATTGTATTGTATTCTATTTTTGTCACCAGGAACCTAAATGTTGTCAATTAACCTACTTTACATATATTTGGTGCATACAAATTCACCAGAATGCAGGAAATTAAGTGTTGAATGCTCAAAAATTTATGGGGGAACACCCCCAGACCCCCACATTAAAATGTGTCCCAAACCAAGGTTTAATCACAACCTACACCCTTGAAATTCATGAATAGTATCTATAGGCCTTTGTATATTTTTATCACATTATTTTAAATTAAAGTCTTAGGTCCTGCTTATCAATTGCTCATAATAACCAGTAGGCCTACTTCTGTGTTGGACATTACTGAACCTCTTCCCATTTATAGCACCCAATGTCCCTGTCTAGTTCCATGTCCCCAAAAAATCAAATAAAGGACCCCCCCCCCTGATTTACCGAGTCGTCTCTAGAGGGGTCGGGTGTTTGTCACCTTTTTCACCTCTTATGAGTTTGCAGGTCTGGTTTAAGCATTAATCAAGAACTGTAAATACATTGTGAAAATCATTTTCTGCGTTGTGGCATTTTGTGTAATATTCATTTCTATACAAAAATGTCAAAATCTGTAAGTAAAGACAAAAAAAGGCAAAGTTGCAACACCAATAATCCCATCTATCTGAATAGTAATTAGTGCATATTCTCCTCTCAAAGTGCACTAGATCAATGCATTCAAATGTAAAGGGACGACCCCCCTAGGACGTTCAGGGACCACGCCACCGCTGCTGGAAAAAATCCTGCGGTAAACACTGTTGCATATCATATATACTGATTGTTGTTTGTTTTTTTACATTGGATTTTTTTCTTGTTATTTTACTACTTTGCTCGCTTGTATCCCCCCCAATGTTAAACTCGTTCCTACGCCCCTGACTTGAGCTATACAATCAGACAGCTAGCAGGTGGCAGGATGAAGCTATTAAAAAAATACTCTTCAGTTTCCAACACACCCTACAGTTTCACCGTCTGTTTTTCACTCAGGGGCTGTCACGGCAGGACTAACGTGAGCTCACAAAAGAGCCAAATAACAGTCACTGCAAAAGAATCACAGCTCTAACCGTTAGCATAAAGCTAGCGGGCGCTAATGCTAACGACTAAACCCCGCATTCTCTCATTTCAGTCGGTGTTGGTTATTATAGGAGGGATAAAATAAAGCACATTACAGACATTGAACTAACAAACGGACAGAATTATTTTTAAAATAGGACTACTTACATTTCGGACGGATGGTGTGTCTCAGTCTTCCTGGCACAGTCTCCTCCACACTCCAGTAAATAGGCTTTGATCACACTAACAGATTGCAAACCTTTGCTGGAGATAGCCTAACAAAAAATGAAGTAAATCCATTCAGCCCTAGTGTGCTTCGAGGCTGGGGTGTGATGGTAGCTTGAGGTTGAGCTCACACTGCAGCTTACTTCTCCTCTGTTGTTGCATGAGTGAGTGGAGGCTCAGCCAGGTGTGTGTGGTTACCAACGGGGCGTCTTGATTTGCCAATCAACTGCCGAGTTTCTGGTGAGCTTTCCCGTGGGAGTATTTATGATAATGAAAACCGACCGATTTCGTCATCAGTCGGTGTTTTTTGGAAGAAACCTTCAAATCCCCCCTTTTTCGAAATAAGTGTCCCAGAAGAAACTGACATTTGTCTTTTTGAAGCTTGTGTGTGCTGGTAGGGACGCCAATAACCTAAACAGTGTGCCCAAACACCGGCAATGTTTGGTTTTTCATAATATGTCCCCTTTAATTCAAATCAGTCACTTCACTTGATATATTCAAGCTTGTTTTGCATTATGTTATTGGGCTGGTTGACACACCAACACATTTTTGTTCTAAAATGTTGTCAACATTAATTGAATGAATGTATTGAGTAACTAAGCTTAGAGGTTACTGTGGGAAAAATATGTTCTGAGAAGACATCAAGTGTCATGGATTTGATATAATAATGGTGAATTGAAATTGGATAATTGGATAACCCATACAATGTTGAATATATAGAATAATTACCTTTATTACAGTTTAACCAAATGTTTTAACAAGAGGCTACAGGCAGGCCCGGAGTGGCTAATCGGGAGCACCGGGAGGATTCCCGGTGGGCCGGTCTGATTTTCTGATTGCGTGGGCCGGCCCAGTGTTTTTTTTTTTTTTTTTTTTTTTTAGCACACCATATTTTCCTCTCACGTCACGTCATGGCAGCCTTTTTTTTTTTTTTTTTTTTTAATAGCACACCATATGTTCCTCTCACGTCATGGCAGCCCAGTACAGTCGCCTGTTTGACAGGGCCGCCGGCCCATGGACATAGGCAGGGGCGTCAGCTCACCCAATACCATACAGGGGCACAATAGGGCACCAAAAAAAAATGCGAGCGCGCGAAGCGCGCAAGCTAAAAAAATTTTGGGCAATTATTTATTTAAAAAAAGCATGGGCACAGATAATTAATGCAAGCACGCGAGCAAATACTTTATAGCACTTATTTATTATCATAAAGCGTATCTTCATTAAATATCTGTCAGCAAACATGAACTTGAAAACTGAAAACTTGAAATGTGCAACTGTAAAAGGAAAAACAAAAAAACACCTCTACATACATACATGTCTGTGTTTATCATTTCTATTTCAGACCATCCTATGATGGTGTGATGGTGATGATCCTATGAGGTGTGTATATCATGGCCAGAAAGATAGGGGAGCTGTTCATTTTTTTAACAGTAAACGGTAGCGCCTCTGCTTCATTTTTGCGAAGCTGTCGATCAATTGTGACTGGCTTAATTTGGAGAGTTCTCCTCGCTCAACCGACATGATGGCAAGATGATGAAGCCTATCTTGCCCCATTGTGCTCCTCAACCAAGTGTGAAGGCGTCTCAGTACGCTGAATGTCCTTTCACAACTGCAGCTGTTAGACATTCTATGCTTCCAGAGGATAAAAATGTAATGCTTACGGCCCCCACACACATCCTACCTCTACTGCGCGTCTACCTCGCGTCTGCGTCTGACTTTTTGTCACATAAATCAACATAGAGCGAGCACACATCCAACCTCAGACGCACTGCTGAGGCGCGTCGGAGGCACGTCTGCAGCGACGCTCCCCTTCACCTCAGGAGGCTCGCCTATTTTTTTTCTGAGAGCAGCGCGTCTCTCTCACGTCTCTGTGCTTTAACTGATAGACAGTCATACCAGCAGCATTCACTCTAGTTACACGTTTACCCGGTGTGTTTATTTCAAAATAAAACATCCCTCAGTCGTATACGCGAATAATCCCTTTATTTCACGATTTAATTGTGCAATCAAAATCCGAGGGATTTAAAACCTAATTTTCAATTAGTTCTGGCATTTCATTTTTGGATAAATGACACATATAGAGATCCAATATAGCAGGGGTGGCCAACCAGTCAGAGACAAAGAGCCAAATTTTTTACTGTGTTACTGCAAAGAGCCACATCGTACACACGGGTACACACAGTGGCGATTCCAGGAAATTTTGACTGGGGGTGGCCAAGGTGGGCCACAGAGTTAGAGTGGGGTGGCCATCGCACCCTTGAATGAATAGCATGTGATATGCTGTACAACCAATTCAAAGATGATTTATAATCCCAAATGCCCAAATCATGTTAGTATCCATTGTAATGTTTGTCAGAAAACTAAACCCCTGAAGGGGGGTCTGGGGGCATCCCCCCCCCAGAAGATTTGTTTGTGTTTTTAACATGTAATCTAAGCATTCTGGTGCATTCTGGCGAAGATAATAAAGGAAAAAGTCAATATTTATTTCAGCTCAGATGAATAGTAAAATTAGCAAGAGAACATTACTTGCTAGCAGCCAGATGCCTAACAACTGCACAGAGGGACGGATGACCACTAGCTTTTGACCAAATATCTTGCTAAAAAAATAAACCTTTATTTATGAAAGTCTGCCCTTGCTAAGAACATGTTACACTCGATAACTACAAACTTTATTTTTTTTATTCAGATTTCAAAAATCTGCTGAGACACGTGCCTATACACATGCATGGGTGGCACGCATGTCACAAGCACACTTATGCTGTTTTCAAGACCTTTGCTGACCAGAGACCAGTTCTAGTGGCCACAGTCCTACCATTAATTTAGTAATTGAAAATTGCAAACTGATCTCATATCAGTGGATTGGAGTGTTTGTGTGATGAACTTGGCAACCACCTATCAAAAAAAGTTAAGAAAGAAAAAAAAATACATATCATCTCTGAACTAGGATACATATCAGGAAAAAAATGTAATTAAAAAAATAAAATGAAAATAAAAAATAACATTTGAACTGGGAGGGGGGGGGGGGCGTTTTTTATTTTCGCGGGGAGCTTGCACATGTATGCACAAGCATTATTTATTAAAAAAAAAAAAAAAAAAAAAAAACAGGGGGCCCCACACTTGAAACGGGCCCCCAGATCGTTAAGGCCGCCCCTGTGATAATGACAGGACTGGACTCCTACAGTACTAAAGACGACAGGGCAGTCATTTTCAACAATGAACATTGTGTGCACTGCCTCACACACAAACTCTCAGTTCAACCAAGTCCACAAACAAAAATATAACAATTTAAAATAGCGTTTTCTCTTACTATGCATGTTGCTTTGTGGGACTTACTTTTAGCATGGAGAGAGCTGAAGTGGCGCCGAAGATTTGAAGCCTTGAAATGCGCAAATGACACCTGGCATATAAGGCAGAATGGCCTGCCATAACGTTCAACAAAAAATATGAACTCTCCCACTCTGTTTCGGAGCGAACTTGACAAATAGTTTACTCACGGAAAACCTCCCTCCAAGCTGAGCGGGCAGTTTTATGTTGCGTCCGCACCAAACGTTTGCGAACGTTATGTTGCGTCCTCAATTAAACATTTGCAACAGGCATACACATAGGGCCTACACATTAATAAAATAAAAAAATGAAATAATAGACAACATGTAAAACGAACGTAAGAGCCGCATGAAACGTTTGCGAACATGCACACACATAGGCCAACACAAAAAAAAAGTATTAAAAAAAAAAGAGCCGCATGCGGCTCGCGAGCCGCGGGTTGGCCACCCTTGCCATAGAGAAACTATGGACTAGTGTTAAGAGGATACACACCAGACCCAACAATACAGAGGAGCTGAAGGCCTCTATCAAAGCAACCTGGGCTTCCATAACACCTCAGCAGTGCCACAGACTGATAGCATCCATGCCACGCCGCATTTAGGCAAGAATTCATGCAAAAGGGGCCCAAACCAAGTACTTAGTACAAATGCATGATTATACTTTCTAGAGGGCCGACATTTCTGTATTTAAAAAGCTTTTTTTATTGATTTCATGTAATATTCTAATTTTCTGAGATTTTGAATTTGGGTTTGTTATAAGCTGTAAGCTATAATAATCACAATTATAACAAATAAAGGCTTGAAATATCTCACTTTGAATGTAATAAGACTATATAATATTTTAGTTTCACCTTTAAAGTTGAATTACTGAAATAAATGAACTTTTGCACGATATTCTAATTTTTCGAGTTTCATCTGTATATGATGATTAGAACACTGTATGCTGGGACTTCCGGTTGAGCATGAAGGTGGAGTAGACAGGCAAATCGTGGCTCCAGAACAATTTTCATTTTAATTTTCCTTTTTTGGAGCTACAGCTTACTTTGGGGTTACCCCTTTTAAAACAAATATTTTTTTTGCATCACCGGTCCTCAAAAATGGCGGGGAAGTCAAAGAAGATCGACAAAGCACAGATTCCGGCCACTGCTAGCAACCTAGCTAACACGGGCCCGGCCAGCAAGCTAGCCAACACTCCGACTAAATGCCCTGTAACTGTTACGGAGACACGCTCCTCGGCCAGCGTTACAAAACTACTACCAGTGGACTTGGAAAATCTGCGCTCGGTTTTACTCACCGACCTCACCAAAACCGTCTCACCCCTGCTGGCCAAAGCTCTGGCCCCAGTCAACGCATCCCTCGGTGCCATCCAATCCACAATGGACTTTCATGCCCGGCGCATTACCGATGTGGAAGCTGGACTATCCGACTACAGTGACAGAATTGTTGTGCTGGAGAGCGACTATGCCACGCTGAAAACGGAGTACAATGCGCTCGTTGACAAGGTGGATGATTTGGAGAATCGTTCACGTAGATCTAACCTAAGGGTGGTGGGTATTCCGGAGAAAATGGAAGGCTCGGACCCGGCCAAGTTCATGACGGAGCTCTTTACAGAGATTCTCGGGCCCGAGTTCTTCCCCACACCGCTGAAGCTGGACCGCGCACACAGGCTGGGGAGAGCGAATGCCGCCGGAGGGGATAACAACAGAGCTCGGGCTTTTATTGTGCTTTTCCACAACTACCAGGATAAGGAGCGTGTCTTTGGGAAGAGAAGGGACAACTTGTGTTTTCGTGGGCACAAGATCTTTTTCTACCCCGACTTCAGCGCATCCCTGGCCCGGAGACGCGCAGCCTTCAACGACATCAAAGCCAGACTGTACAGGAAAAATATCCGCTTCGGTCTTCTTCACCCTGCTCGCCTCCGCGTGGATTATGAGGGACAAACTTTGTATTTTGACTCTCCCGCTGCTGCCCAAGCGTTCTACGATTCCCACTGGCAGGACTGATGGTATGTAACTCAAAAGTGATATAGAGGACTGAGTGGCGATGCCTGTAATGTTTAATTTAAGGCCAATTGTTTCGGGGTTCAAAGTGTGCTATTATTGCCAATGTGGAAACCGTTTTCTTTTTGGTTTAAATCGCCAATTTAATCTAAACCACTACCTTTTTATTTTAGTTTTTATATACAAATATTTTGGTTACTTCATTTTGTAGCTTCATTTACACTGTTTACACATTGGAAGTTGATTCGAAATCGCAAAGTGAATGACTATGTGCCGAACACCATGTGAGGTTCTCACTGTGTTTCTGTGGCTCCTTTTTTTTTTTTTTTGTATTCCCCGATTGTTTTTTCTTTTTATAGTTCTTGAACTGGCCTCACTTAGACGCCCTTAAGTTGCCTCTCACTTGTCAATGGTGACACGTTTGTGACCTTGTTGTCGCAGTGTTAAATATGCTATGTTAAATATGCTGTAGCTCTTGTTAATATGTTAAATAATGTGTTTTGTTTACACACACCCACCTCATATGGAGCCAGGCTCTTGGAGGATAGTATAGCTAGTTAGCTAGACTAACCAAGTAATAGAAGGTGGATGCACTGGTGGTTCTTCTATGTTTGCCTGCGGTTCTCTTTGTTTGGGAAAGAGGACCTAGGATTGGGTCGTTTTGGGTTTTTGCTGTTATGTTGTGTGTTTTTTTTTATTTTTTTTTTTATATTATATACATTTGTTGCTACTCTCATGGTTGTTTGCCCACACACTTATCTTTTTATTTGTCTTGCCACACTCCTTCCATGCCAGCCCACTCAGCAACCTAAATTATGACCACCATTAACTCTGGTAGTGTAAGGGACCACCCAGTAAGATTTATTTCATGGAATGTCAAATCTATGAATGGTCCAGTTAAACGTTCTAGGGTTTTTACTCACCTTAAGAATTTGAAGGCTGATATTATGTTCTTACAGGAAACGCACTTAAAAACAGCGGACCATGTAAGGCTTCATAAACCTTGGATCAGTCAGGTGTTTCATTCTAATTTTAACGTAAGAGCCCGATGGGTAGCAATACTGGTGAACAAAAGGATCCAGTTTACAGCATCAAACGTTTTGGCTGATCAAAATGGCAGATACATAATTGTCACAGGTACTCTATACCAGACCCCAGTTATTTTAGTTAATGGGTATGCACCCAATTGGGACGATGTAAATTTCATGGATACACTCTTCTCCTCCCTCCCAAACTTGAATACGCATCGTCTCATTTTCGGGGGTGACCTAAACTGTGTTTTGAACCCTACTCTAGACTGCTCTAGCCCCAAATCTTTAACTCTTTCTAAAACGTCCACTTCCGTATCAACCTTCATGAATGAGAACGGGTGTGTGGACCCTTGGAGAACCTTAAACCCAGTTTCTAAATCATTCTCTTTTTTCTCGGGGTTCCACCACTCCTTCTCCCGTATAGATTATTTTTTTATTGACAGAACTATTATGAGCTCCGTCCATTCAGCTGAGTATTTGGCCATAGTGATCTCAGACCATGCTCCTTTACAGTTAGATATTTCTTTCAGTCTACATAAAAAGGTGTGCCCTCTCTGGAAATGTGACGTGTTGCTACTCTCCGACAAGGATTTCTGTGCCAAAATATCTCAATCTATTGACACTTTCATACTCACTAATAAATCTGAGGAAATTTCACATTCGTTATTTTGGGAGACATTAAAAGTGGTTTTGCGCGGAGAAATTATTTCTTACACTTCTCACAAGAATAGTGAACAGAAAAAACAGCTGCAAGTTCTGACTGACTCTATTCTCAAACTTGATGAACAATATGCTAGAGACCCTTCCGATGAGCTGTATAAAAAAAGACTAAACGTACAATCTGAATTTAATCTATTATCTACAAAGACAGCGGAACGCTTGATCTTACATTCTCGCGGTTTATCATATGAATTTGGTGAAAAAAATAGTCGGCTATTGGCACATCAGCTCAAGCGCCAGACAGCCTCTCGGCTAATACCTCAAATTAGAGACGGGTCAAATAATCTTGTTTCTGACCCCCAAGACATAAACAAAGTTTTCGAGACCTTTTACACCTCCCTTTATAAATCTGAACCGCCCTCTGACACAAGTTGTATGGACAATTTTCTTAACGATTTGGAGTTCCCCACTATTGATCCAGAGTTGACCATCGATTTAGACAGACCTTTGCAAATGAATGAGATTAAAGAGGCTATTAGATCCATGCAAAGTGGCAAGGCGCCGGGTGCAGATGGCTATGGGACTGAGTTTTATAAGACATTTTCTGACAAGCTTGCTCCAATCCTATTAGATATGTTTAACGAGTCATTGGCGAATGGTTCCCTGCCCCAAACACTTAGTCAAGCAGTAATTTCACTTTTACTTGAGAAAGACAAAGACCCCACAGAATGTGGATCTTACCGTCCAATTTCACTGCTTAATATAGAGAGCAAAATCATTGCCAAAGTTTTAGCAAAACGTCTTGAAAGCACACTTCCTCTGATTATCTCTGAGGATCAAACTGGCTTTATCAAGGGTCGGCACTCTTTCTTTAACATCCGAAGGCTCTTAAATATTATCAATACCCCTGGCCCTTCTCTGTTCCCGGAGGTCATTGTCTCCTTAGATGCGGAGAAGGCCTTTGACCGTGTAGAATGGGGGTATTTATTTGCTATTTTACACAAATTTGGGTTTGGTGACACACTTATTTCATGGATTAAGCTGCTCTACTCCTCCCCCTTGGCCTGCGTTACCACCAACTCTATACGCTCCCCATATTTCCCACTTTCCAGGGGGACGCGACAAGGGTGCCCGCTATCTCCGCTACTTTTTGCCATAGCAATTGAGCCCCTTTCTATAGCGCTTAAGGCCTTACCCCATTATCAAGGTATCTCACGGCATGGTGTGGAGCATAAGGTGTCTCTTTATGCAGACGATCTTCTGCTTTATATAACCAACCCAGTGTCCTCTATTCCTTTGATTCAGTCCATCCTTAAAAAGTTCGGCTCATTTTCGGGCTACAAACTAAATTTTCATAAAAGTGAATGCTTTCCAATTAACACTCTGGCTCAGATTATCCCACAGTCATCAATACCTTTTAATTTGTCTCAGCAGGGTTTTAAATATTTAGGTATCAAGATTACTCACAAACTACATTCCATGTTGGAGGCCAATTTCACTCCTTTAGTAGCCAAAATGAAATCAGATTTTCAACGTTGGAGTAGTCTGCCCCTGTCGCTTTCAGGCAAAGTGCAATTCGTTAAAATGAATATTCTGCCTAAGTTTTTGTATGTGTTTTTATGCCTTCCTGTATTTTTACCAAAGAGTTTCTTTCGCACACTAGATCAGGAAATCACTACATTTATATGGGGAGGAAAGGTCCCTAGGATCAGTAAAGCAGTTTTGCAGAAGCCAAGGAATAGTGGTGGCCTTGCGCTCCCTAATTTCATGCACTATTATTGGGCTGCCAACATACATAAACTTGTTTACTGGCTAAAAAATCCTGATGCGTACTGGTGTAGCCTAGAAGCCCAGTCATGTCATTCGTCTTCCTTATCTGCACTGGTCTTTTCCTCTCTCCCTCTTTCCCCATCCCGTCATTCCTCCAACCTTCTGGTGCAGTCCACTTTAAAAATATGGATACAATTCCGCCGACAAGTTTTCCTCAGCCTCTTTTCTTGGGCCTATTGGCAACAACCATCTATTCGCTCCCTCCATTTTGGATTCAACCTTTACTCTTTGGTCCAGGCTAGGCCTTAATAGCTTCAAAGACCTCTTTGTTGATGGTATTTTCCCTAGTTTCAACACTTTATGTCTTAAATTTAATCTGCCACGCACAAATTTTTTCCGTTACCTTCAGGTCCGTAATTTTGTGCGCACAAAATCCGATTCCTTCCCCGGGCTCCCCCAGGAAAAACAATGGGAGAGCCTTTTTGAGCTATCTCCTACCCAGAAGGGACTTATATCTGTAATTTATCAAGGCACAATGTCACTTAATAATGATACTCTCCTCAAGTTAAAGTCCAAATGGGAGGGAGAACTGGGAATGATATTGGCAGCTGATTGGTGGACATTGGCTTTGGCTAGGGTGAATTCCACCTCATCCTGTGCTCGACTCAGTCTGATCCAGTTAAAAGTATTGCATAGAGCCCACCTTAGCAAATCCAAACTTCATGAAATTTACCCCGATTCTGATCCACAATATGATCACTGCCACACGGCAGAGGCAGACCTTTCACATATGTTTTGGTTATGCCCAAAGCTTACAACATATTGGTCTTTAATTTTTGATCTATTTTCAAAGCTTAAAGGCTGTAACATACTCCGCGAGAAGAAAGAACAAAGTTCTCGGTGACAGAGCTGCGAGAAGAAAATGACGTCATTTTCTTCTCTCAGCTCTTGTTTAGCTGTTCTCGCAGCTTGTTCTCGACACATCACCCGGGCCGAACTTTCTTCTCGCAGCTTGTCCGAGAACTACTGTGTGATTGGTCAGTTTGAAGTCAATGAGGAAAGCGAAGTGAAATCAGCTGGCGCTACTGAGTCAAATTTCCATGGTAACAATGCGCCGCGGTGAGGAGTTCGGCAGTTGAGTTCTCGTGAAGTATGTAATGTCAGACCAGAAAGAACTTCTCGCAGCTCTGTCACGAGAACTTTCTTCTTTCTTCTCGCGGAGTATGTAACAGCCTTAAAGCCATGCCCGTGTCTTGCCATTTTTGGAACACCTGCAGAGTCCCTCCCTTGTACTTCTAATGAGGTTGACATGATTGCTTTTGCAACGCTTTTAGCCAGGAGAAGGATACTTCTGTCTTGGAAGTCGCCTACTCCCCCTGCTTTCTCAGCCTGGCTGAATGACATGATGTCATTTTTGCAACTAGAAAAGATAAAGTTTACACTCAGAGGATCTAGTGAGCGTTTTAAGAAAAAATGGCAACCCTTTGTCTCATACTTTAATGATTTAACTATTCTTCCTCCTGACTGAATATATATATATATTTTATTTATTTATTTATTGTTTTATTTTTTGTCTCAACTAATTTTGTTTGTTGTTGTTTCCGGTTTTTCTGAGGGTACGTTCTAGGGGTGGGGGGTGGGGGGCTAGGGAATTTTTTTTTTTTAAATGGTGACCTGATGATTAAAATACTACTGATAGCTAGTAAGAAGGCTATAACTAGGAAATGGGGTAAAGTGGAGCCTCCTTGTAAGAAAGAATGGGTAGACATAGTAGAAGAAATCTATGTAATGGAGAAACTGACACACCGCCTAAGACTACAACAAGCACAGCTTGAAGAAAAGTGGGAGAAATGGACAATATTCAGAACCAAAACCGGCGACGAGGAATATGGACAGGAACAAATTACTTAGATGAAGACATGAAGAGAAAAGAAGTACTGTGAGAAATGTAACTCCCAAGCCAATTTTCTGTTTGGTTTCTGTTTTGTTTTTTGTTTACCGTATTATTTTTGACTGTGAACTGTCTGTGAATTTTGAAATAAAAATTTAAGTGAAAAAAAAAAAAAATGGTGACCTGTGTATTGAACTCTGTTTGTTTATCCATGCTTCTCACCAATAAAAATTGTTTAAAAAAAAAAAAAAGAACACTATGCTTATTATCAGAGGTTACACAATTATGTCATCCATAGTGATTGGACAGGAGTTTGTCTTTTACCTACGAAAATCTGGTTTACAACGTGAGCAAATGTGTTGGCTTTCAAAGAAAATTACAGCTAAAGAACCGGTTCCCCAAATTAATTTATCCTATGGTATTAAACTCTGTATTCAAGGTAGCCTAGTCTAGCCCACTAGGGAAAAAGTCTCTACAATTGGTCTGAAAATCGGATGTTTGTATAATTAACAAATACCTGAGAATGACATTGTGATTTGGAATTCTTTTCATTTCATTTCATTTAATTTCATTTATTAAGGCTCACGGCCATAGCACATGGCATGGAGCACACAGTTCAAATTAAATCATTACAAAACAAAACAATGGTGTACGGCAAGAAAACAAAAAACAAAAACATTACTTAAACAATGGCAATACATGTCTCAGAAAGGCGCCTGTTTTAACAATAACCCCTGGTTTTTTTGAACTCAAAAGCAAAATCAATTTTATCTTAGATGGAAAATAAACATAATATTTTGGCAGGTATTTTTCTCGAAAGTACACTACATTTACATTCTAACAAATGCATCCGAACGAAAAGCAGCACGGAAAGTCGCATGAAGGCTGCAGGTCTTGCATGTAGCATTAACTTCTAAATCGAACAGATCGAATCGAGCTATATTGCTATAAGAAAGGTTTAATCAGCTGTTACCTAACACAATGCCTTAATGTGTATTAAATATAATTATATATATATATATATATATATATATATATATATATATATATATATATATATATAGATAGATAATTTAAATACATTAAATAAAAATATCTGTGATTTATCAAAGCACTCATGTCTGCGCTAGCTAACTTTTCAAAGATAACTTTTGGCTAACCAGGTTCTGAAAACGTTATATTCTGAGGTGACCATAATACCAAAAGTGATCCATGTCACCAAACTAGACATAGAGAGAACACAAAAATCAACTGATTACATATTATACTGCTCTCAAATTGTTTTACCACTATTGGATCAGCCATTTACCTTCGTATTAGCTCCTCAATAGACGGTGTCAGCAAGTGCGACGAAAAATATGTGACATGGTGCGTTCATGTGGTATCGGACACATCCTAAAACCGAGTTTCCGAGTCGAAAAATGCAAGTGAACGAAGAGTTTATTCCGAAGTGTCGGAATAAACAACTTGGAAACTCGGGAAAGATTTTTGTGACTCATCAACCTGACGGTTAAAAGTAGAGATTTCTATCTCTAGTAGGCAAATATTAACGAAAATACTAGAGAAAGTTATCAATATAGAGTATAACTCTGTGCGCAGTAACAGTCCACAAGTCTTCTTCTTAGCGTCCATATTGTTGTTTGTTGTTGTTACAGTATTCTGACTTCCACATGACATATGAGAGCCGAGAGCAAGTGAGCACGCTCAAGTCGGAAGGACGACTTTACAACTCGGACCATCCGAGGAGCACATGAATGCGCCATGAGGCCTATTACCTCCCGCAACCTGTAGAGGCGCTCGTTAGCTCGTTTTGAATACGACCTAATGAGTCGTAATCTGTGGCGGAACAAACGACCTATGTGGTTGTATGAGTTGGAGGACTTGTTGGTTATTTGAGAGCTTTTCTGTTTGTTTGTCCTACTGTTCGTTTTTTAGTTATTGGATGGATGTTATTAAGCTAAACCCTCTTACTTTGATGTCACTGAATGTCAGGGGTATACTTGATGCTGTTAAAAGAAAAGCTATGTTTTTATTTAGTAAAAGAAGTGAAGCTGATTTAATTCTACTTCAAGAGACACATTCCTGTGAGTCAGACATTAAGTTTTGGAAAGGGCAATGGGGAAATGGAATCACTCAGAAGGGGGTCTCTGTTTTTCTACATAAATTTAGGGGTGATATTTAAGAGGTTGTCTCTTCAGATGATGGTAGATGGTTGACTATTATTCTCAGGATAATGCATTTTTCATTGTGTGCAATGTTTATGGTCACAATTCCCGCTCTCTAAACAAAGGGCTTTTCTCCCAAATAATTTTGAAACTAAAAGAACTATTACAGAAATATTCAAATTCCTTTTTAATTTTAAGTGGTGACTTTAATGAATGTGCTGATGATGCAAAGGACAGGTATCCCCCAAAAAAATGCCAAACTTCGCAAAATAACAATCTGATTTTAAAACTATGTTGTGATTTGTCTCTGACTGATGCATGGCGCTTCTTATATCCCGATATGCAAGACTGTACTTGGTCAAATAGGAATTTATCTTGAAGATCAAGAATTGATCTTTTTTTTATCTCCACAAATGCTCTATATCTTGTTAAAGATGTGTTTCACTCTTCTGCTCCTTTATCGGACCATAAACAAATTAGTCTTAAGTTATGTGGTTCACAGGATACTACACATTTAAGAGGTTATTGGAAATATTATATATTTTAAATATATGTCTAGGTGTGCTGCTATAAGGAGAAGTAAGGAACTAAAGGTCATTAGAAATCAAAACAAATCTGAATTATTACATAGAATAAACACCCTTTTATCTCAAACTAACTTAACTTCCCTTTTTTATCCAAAGTGGTTCGAAAGAAATATTGTAAATATTTTGTCTTTATTTGATGAACATGGCTCAATAATATCATATGAGAACTTTATAACAAAGCACAGTTTTCCTATTCCCTTCAAGGAATTCAATGCCGTAACTAAGGCTATTCCTTCAGGTTTGTCTCATCTGATTAAGAGTCATGTTTGTTTTAATGAAGTACATACTTCCTATGATCTTCCTACATTGTCTTTAAATGGCATGGAATTAAAAGATTAAAATGTAATATTAGATTAATTCGTCAAACATTGCAAAGTAAAAACAAAATTATTCCAAGAGGAAAATTCTACTGGAATTCGCATTTGGAAAACATAAATTGGAAAAAGACGTGGCTTTTACCTCATCAATTTTGTATTTCCAACCAGGTAAAATAAATTCATTTTAAAATGTTACATAAAATCTATCCAGTCTCTATAATATCTAAATATATGGATGTTGATAGCTCCTGCTCCTTTTGTGGACTCGCTGAGGAAACATTTACCCACCAAATTTTGGTCTGATTTAAGTTGTTTCATTTTCCGTCCACCCATGGTTATTCATGATTTTATTCTTAAAGATGTGATATGTTACTTTGATGATGGTAAAGATAAGTCCCTTATTTATATGGTTAATTTTTTTATTTTACTTGGGAAATTTTCTTGGGGAATCACATCCCTCTTTCCAGTTTTTTTTAAGAGTTTAAATCACTTTTAAAAGTCCCTTTCCCTGTTAAAAAAATAAAAAAAGCTCCAGATTTATTGATTGTTATCAAAATATATTTCATGAATCTCCTTGACAACAAGTCAAATCTTCTAATGAATTCATACCTCTTTAGCTAGAATTATTCTGTATATTTTTACAAATGTTTATTAATGTATTTTTTCATCCATCTTTTATTTATTTTGTATATTTATTTATGTAATGAATATGACAATTAATGTATTCAGTATGTATGTGTATGTTTATTGTATGTAAAATATTGTATTGCTCTCTGAGTTTGTATTGCTTAATTGTTTTGTTTAATGTAATTGCATAATTGTTAAATAAAAAAAAAAAGTTTCCTTTCTCTTCTCCCTCGGTCAGATGTGTGAGCGTTGCCGCAGTAAGCGATCATTCCACATGGAAACGTGTTTATCTGAGTTTAAAGGGACTCTTACCGATCTCGTATTTGAAAATTATAGCACAATCGAACATCCCGCCTTCCTCCAACGCCCCAACCCCTCATTCCCATCCCCGGTGTTTTTTTTTTTTTTAAGAAACTTTATTTACACAAGCAGACTTACAACCTACTGCCTTGAGTTGTATTGTTTACCAAAGCAATGGATTCGGATTCAGAAGCACTGGTAAGTTATATACATTTACACATATATATTTTTCAGTTCAATGGTTGTTATATGCACCATTTACTTGCTTTATTTTTTTAGTTATCATAAAAAAAAATTGCAAACACTGTACCGCTAATGTTATCTAATAAGCGGTCTCAGCTGTTTTATAAACAAATTTATAGAATCCATTATTCACACAGACCAGACCGGGTTTATCCCCAATAGGTTCTCATTTTTTAATGTTAGGAGAGTCCTAAATATTATGTATAACAAATTCGACAGCTATTACAAACAAGCTGTTTTGTGTCTGGACGCGGAAAAGGCTTTCGAGCAAGTTGAGTGGGGGTACTTGCTCGAGGTATGAAGCACTTTTCCACCTTCATTATGACTGTAGGCCTATATTTTCTGTTAATCGATCTGGATCTATATTGTTATATATATGTTTTATGTGTGGGGGGAGGGAGTTCCAGAGCCTGGGTGCTGAACAGCTGAATGACCGGGCACCCATTGTGCTGAGGCGTGACGTGGGGATGGATAATAGTCCAGCAGAGGATGAGCGGAGGGAGCGGGAGGGAGTGTATTCTTGGAGGAGGTTGCAGAGGTAATTGGGGGCTAGGTTGTGGAGAGCTTTGTAGGTGAGGAGTAGGGTTTTGTATTGGATGCGGTAGGGTACTGGGAGCCAGTGAAGTTTGATGAGGACAGGGGTGATGTGTTCAGATGATTTGGTGATGATCCGGGCGGCTGAGTTCTGAATGATCTGCAGTCTGTTGATGAGTTTGGTTGGGAGTCCGGTGAGGAGGGCGTTGCAGTAGTCTATACGTGATGTGACAAATGAGTGAACCAGGATTTCAGTGCTGGATTGGGTCAGTGATGGGCGGAGTCTGGCGATGTTGCGGAGGTGGAAGAATGCAGTCCGGGTGATGAATATGGGGTGCAAATGAGAGGGTGTTGTCCAGGATGACGCCGAGGCTCTTAACTTTGGAGGAGAAGGGTACTGGGAAGCCATCGATGTGTATGAGTGGAGCTGGGGTGTGTTGTGATTTGGTGAGGGTGGATTTGGAGCCGATGAGCAGGGCCTCGGTCTTGTTTGCGTTGAGTTTTAGGAAGTTCCTGCTCATCCAGCTCCGGATGTCTTCCAGGCAGGTGATGAGGGAGGTGGGGGGGATGGCAGCGGTGGGTTTGGTGGAGATGTAGACCTGTGTGTCGTCGGCGTAGCAGTGAAAATGGACCCCATGGTGACGGAGGGGTGTGTCCAGCGGGAGGAGGTAAGTGGTGAACAGGAGTGGACCCAAGACTGACCCCTGGGGGACACCCAGTGAGACACCCGAACACCCAGACTTGTGTTTGCTCAGCTGAACAAATTGTTGACGGCCGGTAAGGTAGGATGTGAACCAGGAGTGCAGCACCAGTGATCCCAATGCCAGCCAGGCGGTCCAGGAGCAGAGGGTGGGAGATGGTGTCGAATGCTGCGCTGAGATCGAGGAGGATGAGTATGGTGAGTAGTCCAGAGTCGGCTGCACGGAGGAGGTTGTTGGTTATTTTGACTAGGGCTGTTTCAGTGCTGTGTTTTGGACGGAAGCCAGATTGGAACAGTTCGTGGAGATTGTTTGTGTCAAGGTGGGACTGTAGTTGTGCGGCAACCACCCTTTCAAGTGTTTTGGAGATGAAAGTGAGATTGGCGATGGGCCGGTAGTGGTTGAGGTCGGTTGGGTCAGCACCAGGTTTTTTCAGGATGGGAGTGGTGGCAGCCAGCTTGAGGGTGGGGGGTACATTACCAGAAGTGAGGGAAGAGTTAATTATGTTGGTGATCATGGGGGAGATGGACGGTAGACATGCTTTGACAAGAGAGGTGGGAAGAGGATCGAGCTGACAGGTGGTGGTTTTGGATTTGCGGATGAGTTCAGAGACGGTCTGTTCTGTTACTGGGGTGAAGTCAGAGAGGGAGCTGATGAGAGGTTGGCCATTGGTGATCATCCAGGGTGGGTCATCAGAGGGGGTGCTAGATGTGGCCAGTTGTTGGTGAATGGTGTTGATTTTTGAGCAGAAGAAGTCCAGGAACGCAGTGCACTGGGTGGTGGAAATGTCTGGAGGGAGGGTTTTAGGAGGCTGAAGTAAGTGGCTGACTGTTGAGAAGAGGACTCTGCTGTTACTTGTACCAGTGTTGATGAGGTTGGAGTAGTATGAGGTTTTGGCAGTGGTGAGGGCATTCTTGTAGTGATGGAGGTGGTCCAAATAGATTTGGCGGTGTACAGTGAGTCGCTCCAGTTGACGGCCAGTGGCTTTGAGCTGGCGGAGATGAGGAGTGAACCATGGAGCCGTGTGGGTGAATGAGACTGAGCGGGTTTTCAGGGGGGCCAGGGTGGTGAGGGAAGAGGAGAGGCAGTTATTGTAGTGAGTCACCAGGTCACTCTTCTGCTCCTTTATCGGACCATAAACAAATTAGTCTTAAGTTATGTGGTTCACAGGATACTACACATTTAAGAGGTTATTGGAAATATTATATATTTTAAATATATGTCTAGGTGTGCTGCTATAAGGAGAAGTAAGGAACTAAAGGTCATTAGAAATCAAAACAAATCTGAATTATTACATAGAATAAACACCCTTTTATCTCAAACTAACTTAACTTCCCTTTTTTATCCAAAGTGGTTCGAAAGAAATATTGTAAATATTTTGTCTTTATTTGATGAACATGGCTCAATAATATCATATGAGAACTTTATAACAAAGCACAGTTTTCCTATTCCCTTCAAGGAATTCAATGCCGTAACTAAGGCTATTCCTTCAGGTTTGTCTCATCTGATTAAGAGTCATGTTTGTTTTAATGAAGTACATACTTCCTATGATCTTCCTACATTGTCTTTAAATGGCATGGAATTAAAAGATTAAAATGTAATATTAGATTAATTCGTCAAACATTGCAAAGTAAAAACAAAATTATTCCAAGAGGAAAATTCTACTGGAATTCGCATTTGGAAAACATAAATTGGAAAAAGACGTGGCTTTTACCTCATCAATTTTGTATTTCCAACCAGGTAAAATAAATTAATTTTAAAATGTTACATAAAATCTATCCAGTCTCTATAATATCTAAATATATGGATGTTGATAGCTCCTGCTCCTTTTGTGGACTCGCTGAGGAAACATTTACCCACCAAATTTTGGTCTGATTTAAGTTGTTTCATTTTCCGTCCACCCATGGTTATTCATGATTTTATTCTTAAAGATGTGATATGTTACTTTGATGATGGTAAAGATAAGTCCCTTATTTATATGGTTAATTTTTTTATTTTACTTGGGAAATTTTCTTGGGGAATCACATCCCTCTTTCCAGTTTTTTTTAAGAGTTTAAATCACTTTTAAAAGTCCCTTTCCCTGTTAAAAAAATAAAAAAAGCTCCAGATTTATTGATTGTTATCAAAATATATTTCATGAATCTCCTTGACAACAAGTCAAATCTTCTAATGAATTCATACCTCTTTAGCTAGAATTATTCTGTATATTTTTACAAATGTTTATTAATGTATTTTTTCATCCATCTTTTATTTATTTTGTATATTTATTTATGTAATGAATATGACAATTAATGTATTCAGTATGTATGTGTATGTTTATTGTATGTAAAATATTGTATTGCTCTCTGAGTTTGTATTGCTTAATTGTTTTGTTTAATGTAATTGCATAATTGTTAAATAAAAAAAAAAAGTTTCCTTTCTCTTCTCCCTCGGTCAGATGTGTGAGCGTTGCCGCAGTAAGCGATCATTCCACATGGAAACGTGTTTATCTGAGTTTAAAGGGACTCTTACCGATCTCGTATTTGAAAATTATAGCACAATCGAACATCCCGCCTTCCTCCAACGCCCCAACCCCTCATTCCCATCCCCGGTGTTTTTTTTTTTTTTAAGAAACTTTATTTACACAAGCAGACTTACAACCTACTGCCTTGAGTTGTATTGTTTACCAAAGCAATGGATTCGGATTCAGAAGCACTGGTAAGTTATATACATTTACACATATATATTTTTCAGTTCAATGGTTGTTATATGCACCATTTACTTGCTTTATTTTTTTAGTTATCATAAAAAAAAATTGCAAACACTGTACCGCTAATGTTATCTAATAAGCGGTCTCAGCTGTTTTATAAACAAATTTATAGAATCCATTATTCACACAGACCAGACCGGGTTTATCCCCAATAGGTTCTCATTTTTTAATGTTAGGAGAGTCCTAAATATTATGTATAACAAATTCGACAGCTATTACAAACAAGCTGTTTTGTGTCTGGACGCGGAAAAGGCTTTCGAGCAAGTTGAGTGGGGGTACTTGCTCGAGGTATGAAGCACTTTTCCACCTTCATTATGACTGTAGGCCTATATTTTCTGTTAATCGATCTGGATCTATATTGTTATATATATGTTTTATGTGTGGGGGGAGGGAGTTCCAGAGCCTGGGTGCTGAACAGCTGAATGACCGGGCACCCATTGTGCTGAGGCGTGACGTGGGGATGGATAATAGTCCAGCAGAGGATGAGCGGAGGGAGCGGGAGGGAGTGTATTCTTGGAGGAGGTTGCAGAGGTAATTGGGGGCTAGGTTGTGGAGAGCTTTGTAGGTGAGGAGTAGGGTTTTGTATTGGATGCGGTAGGGTACTGGGAGCCAGTGAAGTTTGATGAGGACAGGGGTGATGTGTTCAGATGATTTGGTGATGATCCGGGCGGCTGAGTTCTGAATGATCTGCAGTCTGTTGATGAGTTTGGTTGGGAGTCCGGTGAGGAGGGCGTTGCAGTAGTCTATACGTGATGTGACAAATGAGTGAACCAGGATTTCAGTGCTGGATTGGGTCAGTGATGGGCGGAGTCTGGCGATGTTGCGGAGGTGGAAGAATGCAGTCCGGGTGATGAATATGGGGTGCAAATGAGAGGGTGTTGTCCAGGATGACGCCGAGGCTCTTAACTTTGGAGGAGAAGGGTACTGGGAAGCCATCGATGTGTATGAGTGGAGCTGGGGTGTGTTGTGATTTGGTGAGGGTGGATTTGGAGCCGATGAGCAGGGCCTCGGTCTTGTTTGCGTTGAGTTTTAGGAAGTTCCTGCTCATCCAGCTCCGGATGTCTTCCAGGCAGGTGATGAGGGAGGTGGGGGGGATGGCAGCGGTGGGTTTGGTGGAGATGTAGACCTGTGTGTCGTCGGCGTAGCAGTGAAAATGGACCCCATGGTGACGGAGGGGTGTGTCCAGCGGGAGGAGGTAAGTGGTGAACAGGAGTGGACCCAAGACTGACCCCTGGGGGACACCCAGTGAGACACCCGAACACCCAGACTTGTGTTTGCTCAGCTGAACAAATTGTTGACGGCCGGTAAGGTAGGATGTGAACCAGGAGTGCAGCACCAGTGATCCCAATGCCAGCCAGGCGGTCCAGGAGCAGAGGGTGGGAGATGGTGTCGAATGCTGCGCTGAGATCGAGGAGGATGAGTATGGTGAGTAGTCCAGAGTCGGCTGCACGGAGGAGGTTGTTGGTTATTTTGACTAGGGCTGTTTCAGTGCTGTGTTTTGGACGGAAGCCAGATTGGAACAGTTCGTGGAGATTGTTTGTGTCAAGGTGGGACTGTAGTTGTGCGGCAACCACCCTTTCAAGTGTTTTGGAGATGAAAGTGAGATTGGCGATGGGCCGGTAGTGGTTGAGGTCGGTTGGGTCAGCACCAGGTTTTTTCAGGATGGGAGTGGTGGCAGCCAGCTTGAGGGTGGGGGGTACATTACCAGAAGTGAGGGAAGAGTTAATTATGTTGGTGATCATGGGGGAGATGGACGGTAGACATGCTTTGACAAGAGAGGTGGGAAGAGGATCGAGCTGACAGGTGGTGGTTTTGGATTTGCGGATGAGTTCAGAGACGGTCTGTTCTGTTACTGGGGTGAAGTCAGAGAGGGAGCTGATGAGAGGTTGGCCATTGGTGATCATCCAGGGTGGGTCATCAGAGGGGGTGCTAGATGTGGCCAGTTGTTGGTGAATGGTGTTGATTTTTGAGCAGAAGAAGTCCAGGAACGCAGTGCACTGGGTGGTGGAAATGTCTGGAGGGAGGGTTTTAGGAGGCTGAAGTAAGTGGCTGACTGTTGAGAAGAGGACTCTGCTGTTACTTGTACCAGTGTTGATGAGGTTGGAGTAGTATGAGGTTTTGGCAGTGGTGAGGGCATTCTTGTAGTGATGGAGGTGGTCCAAATAGATTTGGCGGTGTACAGTGAGTCGCTCCAGTTGACGGCCAGTGGCTTTGAGCTGGCGGAGATGAGGAGTGAACCATGGAGCCGTGTGGGTGAATGAGACTGAGCGGGTTTTCAGGGGGGCCAGGGTGGTGAGGGAAGAGGAGAGGCAGTTATTGTAGTGAGTCACCAGGTCAGTCAGGGAGGATGCTGGGGAAGGGTTGGGGTAGGAGCTGATCAGGGTGGAGAGGTCTGTGGTGTTGATATGTTTGATGTTTCTGAAGGAGATGGTCCGTTGTTCCTTGGCTTTGTGTAGTTGGGTGTGAATGTCAAAAAGTACAGCTTTGTGGTCGGAGATGGGGAAATCAATGACATCAAGGTTAGTGGGAGTGATGTCAGTGCAGCAGATTCAATCCAGAATGTGACCTTTGTTATGGGTTGGGAGGTTGACATGTTGTGTGATACCAAGACAGTCCAGAAGTGACGTGAAGTCGTTAGCTAAAGTACAGGATGGGTTGTCAATGTGGATGTTGAAATCACCAAGGAGGATAACAGTGGGGGACATTGCACATACAGACGTGAGTAGTGATGAGAATTTGTTGAGGAAAACGGCAGAGGGTTTTGGTGGTCTGTAGATGGTGACAATGACAGTGGGTTTGGGGCCTGTGAGTTTTACAGCTAAACATTCAAAGGAGGAGTGATGGGGGACTGTGACAGTGGTGACTTTGATGTTATCACGGTGGAGGAGAGCGAGGCCACCCCCCCTCCCAGTGACCCGGGGTTTATTAATAAAAGAAAAACCTGGTGGGACAGCCTCATTAAGATGGTAGTAATCATTTGGTTGTTACCAGGTCTCAGTGAGGCATAGAATGTCTAGGTTCTGGTCAACAATAAAGTCAGATATGAGAAGGGCTTTATTACTGAGGGATCTGGTGTTCAGCAGACAGAGTTTCAGACAGGTGAGTGGAGTGTAGCAGGTTGCTTTGAGCAGAGGGGACAGTACACTTTGATTGACAGGACTGACAGTACGGGCTGTGCGAGGAGGGGGGCGTGGCCCAGTGGACCAGAAGGAGCGGATGTTTTTGTTGCAGTTGTGAGTGTAGTGAAAGTTCCGTCCAGAGCCTCGGTGGATGTATTTTGGTCGTTTGAGAATGTAGTGGTGGGATGCAAGCTGAGGTGGGGGGTCCTTGAGAAGATCCGGAGACGTAACATCTCCGTTACCGAGTAACGGAGCAGCAGAGATGCGCTCGTGAGAGTCAAACATAAAGTCAAACATAGCGCAATCCAGAGCAAAAGATTAAAAATCGACTTCCGGTTATGGCGGCTTGCTGAGTGGACGTGTATTCTCCTGCTCCGCTACCATAGTGTTTAAATCCTTTTCAAAACTCTATTTGAGAACTGCTGCTTGGTCACTTTAATGCAGATACTCTACGGTTATGCCTCGCGCACAGAAAAAAGCAAGCCAAAAACGAAATAATCAAACGAAAATGTCGAACTTCACCTCGCCCGCTAGCTCGACGGCTACTCCTCGCGCTAAAGCTATGGAGACGGACCATGAGACGGACGAAATAGCTAGCATAGCACTAAATGAGGACACAACAACACAAGACCAGATTGCAACGGATGAGTCGGAAGCCAACACCGACACCATACTGGCAGCTATCGACAACATGAAAACTGAGTTTTCAACCAGATTCGACGGCTTATTCACTGCTATTGAGAATGTGAGGCAGGACGTCTCGGACTGTACAGAGCGAGTGACGCAGGCAGAGGCGAGGATCTCCACCACCGAAGACAGCGTTACAACGCTCCAAACTAAAGTGCAATCTCTAGAAGGTAAAAATAAGGACTTGGAAGAGAAAATACTGGACCTGGAAGCAAGATCTAGGCGCTCAAACTTGAGGCTGGTGAATCTACCGGAGGGAGCAGAGGGCGAAGATGCATGTACTTTCCTGGAGAGCTGGATTCCGGAGGTGCTGGAGCTACGTGCGAAACCAACGGTGGAGAGGGCACACAGGATCGGTCCGAGATCGGACACCAATGCGGCACCCCGAACGCTCATAATGAAGTTTTTGAGCTATAAAGATAAAGAAGCGGTGGTAAGAGCAGCCAAGTCGAAAGGACAAATCCTTTACAAGAACCACCATGTGAGGCTCTACCAAGACGTGGCAGCAGGCCTGCACAAGAAGCAAAAAGAGTTTGACGAGGCGAGGCGGCAGCTCCGATCATTAGGACTCCGGTACGGTATAATCCCACCTGCTCGACTTATTGTTACACATAAGGGACGATCTCACATCTTTAACAACCCAAGCGAGGCAGAAGGCTTTATCAGGAGGATCAAGTCAGAGGAGCACTGAAAGGACTAAACCCATACATTGCAAACGCTGACGTCAATTTGAAGGTAACATGTATCGTGGTTTAATAATGAGCGATTGCAGATATTACATATGGCTTGTTTAGAACTAGCTCTGTTTGGAACTTCTTTATTTTTATTTTTTTAGAAGTGTTTGGTTTAACTTCCTTAGTTACTTCTAAACTCTTTCGTCAGTTTTGAAGGTCTGTTTGGGAAAACGGGTCATACAGAGAAACCCTTGTTTTCAATTGGACATATATTGTATGCATCTCTGCCCCTTTTTTATTTATTTTTAAAATATTTTTTATATACAGTGAGAGACAAGAGTGACAACATTATTAGACCAGCGGACACTACAGTCAAAGGAGATAGTATTTCTCCCTTTTTCCTTTTTTGATTTTTTCCTTTTTTCCTCACTCTTTTTGTATGGTGGTTTTATTTGCTGAGAAAAAGGCATAATGCATCCCTCTGTTATGTTATAGTATTCAAGTGAAAAACGGGTCATACAAAGAAAACCTTTTGTTTTCAAATGGACATACATATTGTATGTTTTTCTGACCCATTTTATTTATTTTTTAAAATATTTTTTGAGAGGCAAGAGTGACAACATTATTGGACCAGTGGGCAGTCACTACAGTCAAAGGAGATAGTTTATCTCCCTTTTTTCCTTTTTTAACTTTTCCTTTTTTCCTCACTCTTATTTTAAGGTGGTTTTATTTGCTGGAAAAAGGCATAATGCATCCCTCTGCTCTGTTATAGTATTCAAGTGAAAAGAGTTTTATTTTCAAATTGTAGCACAGGAGTTAAGGTTCAAGATACAAGGTTGATAGCACAGCTACTCTGTTCTTCTCTTTAGGGTAGAACAGTAATAAGCTTTCAGGAAGTCATACGATTTAAGGGGGGAGGGTATTCAGGTCAGGTAACCTGAAGGGGCTAAGGGGTATGTTTGCTCAATGTTCATTGGTTGTTCCATCCAAGTTTGTATTTGTCATGTTTTGTTTTTACTTTATGGTAGTTGCTTCAAACGTCGGGGAAAATAATTTTAATTCGTTTAATGTCTAGTGAGCTAAAAATTAAAATGACTTCATGGAATTGCAGAGGACTACAAAAACTCAAGAAAGTTAAACAGGTGATGAATAGAATCAAACTGATACAGTCTAATATAGTGTTCCTTCAAGAAACACATCTGATGCAAAGTGATGAGTTAAAGATAAGGCGAAGGTGGAGAGGCAGTGTGTATTCAGCCCACTTTACTTCCCAAGCAAGAGGAGTTATTATCCTGGTGCATCAGTCTATTCCTTTACAGGTAAATAAGATTATTAAAGACAAGGGGGGTCGGTATCTTATCATTCAGGGTAATATTCTTAAGGAAAAAATTATCTTGGCAAATATTTATGCCCCAAATATTGATGACCCAAATTTTTTTCAGAACTTGTTTCTTTCCTTGTCTGATCTCTCCGGCAATTATATCTTAGCAGGAGATTTCAACTGTACTCTGGATCCAGTCAGAGATAGAAGCTCAGGAAGTGACCAATCTCATCTTCGAAGTAGGGGGGTAATACACCATTTCATGAAGGATATGAATTTGATAGATATCTGGAGAGAGACAAATCCTAGCGACTTGAACTTTTCATGTTACTCCAGCACACATAAATCTTATTCGCGTATTGATTTTTTTCTGATATCAGCCAGCTTAAAATATAAAATTAAAGATTGCTCTTATGACGCTATTCTAATCTCGGACCACGCTCCAACTTCCATAGTATATCAAGATCTCCAATTGGTGAGGGATCCCCCTAGATGGCGTTTCAAGCAAAAATGGTTAACTGATCCCGGCTTTGTTTCCTTCTTAGATGAACAAATAAAATTCTACTTCGAAACAAATACAACAGAAACTTCAGCCAGTATTAGGTGGGAGGCCTTTAAGGCCTTCATCAGGGGCCAAATAATCCAAATAACTAGTTCCAAAGCTAGGAAGACATACCAGGAGACAAAGACGCTGGAAACCGAAATTAAAGTACTGGAGGATGAATATTATCATTCACGCTCTGCTGAAACTCATCAAAGACTACTCCTGCTAAGAACAAAATATAACGAGATTTCTGCATCAAGAGCAGTATCCAGTCTGCTTCGCCTAAAACAAACATTCTATGATCAGGGGGAAAAATCCGGCAAGGTGCTTGCTTGGCGTATCAAACAGCTACAGAGTGAACGACTAATTTCTATACTTCAAAATGACCAGGGACACGACATAGTAGAACCAACTGAAATAAACAATTCCTTCAGGAAATACTATGAGAAACTTTATAGTTCTGAGGTTATACATGACAAACTTAAATTGGACAATTTCTTAGATGGAATTCATATTCCCAGGGCATCAGAAGATAACAGGATTGAATTAGGACAAGACATAACTTTAGAGGAAATGTCCATAGCAATTGATAATATTAAAGTAGGTAAATCACCAGGGCCAGACGGTCTACCCATTGAAATCTATAAACAATTCAAAAATAGGCTGCAAGCTCCATTATTGGCAATGTTTAAAGAATCGTTTTCAAATGGAATCCTGCCATTCTCGTTAAGAGGAGCTATGATTACCTTACTGCCAAAAGCTGGTAAACCAAATAATAAATGCGAGAATATGAGGCCAATCAGCCTTCTAAATGCCGATTTGAAAGTGCTGTGTAAAATCTTAGCTAGACGGGTTGAAGAAATAATACCGACAATAATTGGGAAAGATCAGTGTGGTTTTATTCGTGGCAGACAAGGCTTCCATAATGTCAGAAGGGTTTTGAATATTCTCCACAGCCAAAAGGGGGCGCAAGATACTGCTTTTCTGTCAATAGATGCTGAGAAAGCGTTTGACAGAGTCGAGTGGCTTTACCTTTTCGAAACTCTGGATCGCTTTGGCCTGGGAGGAAATTTTGGGAAATGGATTAAGTTGCTCTACACTGATCCATACGCAGAGGTACTGACTAATAGTAATATCTCAAAACCTTTTAAAGTACAACGAGGATGCAGACAAGGGGATCCTCTTTCCCCATTATTATTTATTATAGCAATCGAACCATTGGCTATTGCAGTGAGAACTCATAAACATATCTCTGGAATTAGAATAGGGGAGCAGGAGCACCGTCTTGCATTATATGCAGATGATATTATTGTTTTCTTAAAAAATATGGGAAAATCTATTCCGGTTCTGTTAGAATTGATCAAGACATTTGGAAACATTTCAGGCTATAAGATAAACAAATCCAAAACTTCAATTATGCCGTTAAACCACTTGGAAAGGAAATCCCCACCTCAGGAAGCTGCTCAATTTAAAGTTGTTGATTGTTTTACATACCTGGGCATTCAAATTGTACCCCATCTTGAGAATATTGTAGAAGTTAATTATAGTCCATTAATGCACGAAGTCCAGAAATCGATGGATAGATGGTCATTTATACCAATGTCGTTAATAGGGAAAATAAATGTCCTTAAAATGAATGTAATGCCAAAATTGCTGTATTTGTTTCAAAATGTACCACTGCCACCACCGAGTAATCTATTCTCTCACCTAAAGAAACTTTTCATCCGATTTATTTGGAACAATAGACGCTCCAGGTTGCGACTATCACTGCTATACTTGCCATATGATAGAGGGGGGCTTAAGTGCCCCAATCCGCTCTGGTACTATTGGGCGACACAGTTAAGAACGCTGATGTTTTACTTTTCAGAAGAGGAAGCCCCTCTCTGGAGGGAGATGGAGAGCCAACAGCTGGGCCTCCCTCTTCCCCTTTTCCTGTACTCAGATAATGTTAGAAGGCTTAAAAAAATCATAAAGAACCCCATGGTTAAAAATATGATTACTGTGTTACAACAAGTTAACAAACATCTTGGGGAGCATGTCTCTCTCTCACTCTTCAGTCCAATCTGGGGAAACAATTTTTTCCCTCCAGGTAAATCTGATGCAGGATTCAAATTCTGGGCTGACAATGGAATACAAAAAATTGGAGATTTATTTAACCCAGTCACGAAATATCTGAAATCATTTGAAGAACTAACTGCTGACTATAATATCCCCCGTTATCAATTTTTTAAATTTTTACAATTGCGGAATTTTATCCGATCACAACAGGGCCAATCATTGTCTATCCCACCCTTATCAAAAGTAGAAAAGATAATGTGTACGGACAATTTGGGGCGGGGCATAATCTCCAAATTCTATAACCTTCTAGTAGCCGAGTCCTCAGAGTCATCGGTAAAGAGGCTGGAGGCTTGGAGGGAAGACCTACATGACAACATAACCATTGTGGACTGGGAGAGAGCATGTACCAAAGCACAATCACAAACAATTAACACTCGTCTTAAATTACTGCAGTACAATTGGCTCATGAGAACTTACATCACCCCAGAAAAACTCAATAAATTCAACAGTGACGTTCCAGATATCTGTATCAAGTGTGAGAAGGAAAAGGGTACTCTTTTTCATTGTCTTTGGCACTGTGAAGAAGTTAATAAGTTTTGGGAGGCTGTGAGGAGGTGTATCCAGGATATTATTCCAATACAAATACCTTTAGATGCCAAACTTTTCTTACTCAGCCTATATCCAGAAAAATACAATATTAGGAAAGGACACCGCATATTTTTAGAAATTGGTATATTGTTGGCTAAAAGAATAATTGCTCTGTCATGGAAAAAAGTGGGCATGCCCAGTTTAAATAAATGGATTACTGAGTTATCTACAACTCTGCCCTTAGAAAAAATTACATACATTATCAAGGCCAAGGAGTCACTCTTTACTAACATATGGGGTCCGTTTATAAGTTTTCTGGAGAGGAGAGATATAGCACATATGATAGAAGAACCTGGGGATGAATAAAGTGCCCTCTGCAACGCTCACGTGATTATATGATGAATACTAGATTGTAATGTGATTTTACTTGTATTCCCCGATTGCAACATTAGAAATACTACAGGACTTATTGTTTGTCTGTTATATACTTTTGGTTTTGTTTGTTAGACGCCTGAATAGAGGGGTCTCACGTTATTTTTATTTTCGTTATTTAAATCCTGTTGTACTTGTGATATATATATATATATATATATTTTTTTTTTTTCATATATCTTTTTTGTAATGTCCTACACCTTGGTGCTAATATAGGGTACAAACCTGCTGATTAATGTGTAAGACTTTGTATGTGCAAAATGTTAAAAATCAATAAATACAATGTTGGAAAAAAAAAAAGATTAAAAATCCACATGTTGTGAAGTCGGCAGCGGCGTAAACCAGCGGAGGCAGAGGAGTGGAGCGTGCCGGTTGTAGCTTCGCTGGAGACGGGGAAGCCAGTTGGACGGCGCCGGGGGTTAGCAGCAGTCTAGCCGGCCAGCAGGTGAACACTGTCGGGTAGCGGTGTAGCAGGGAGGCGCCGTCCTCCGCGATTGACAGCAATCCGCGGCCGCAGGTAAGCGTCCAGGAGAGCTGGCAGGGTGGCAGCGGACCGGTCCGAACTGGTGTGCTTCGTGGGGCACACCGGCGCAGGCTATCCAGCCACAGTGCGGAGAGGAGCCACGGGAGTCCCGACAGGTGAGCCCTGTGCAGGCGGAGCTAGCTTCTGGCTAACGCGTGAGGCAGTAGCAGCAGGCAGGCAAACAATCTGCTATTTCAGAATCGCAGAGTGGAAGATCGAGCGAGCAGAAGGATTTAAGGTCCAACGTTCATAAAAGACAAAACTTGATGAATCAATACGAAGCATCAAAATAACGAAAATAACAAAAACCACGGGAGGCGCGGCAGCAGCTTGCCAGCGGTCCCTCACACCTATATAGGCCTACTTTTGTTTTCTGCTGCGGGACTTCCACCAGATCTTTTTTTTTTCTCAGGACTGCAGCTAGGCCTATTTTTTATTTTCACTTTGGACTTATTGTGGACTAAATAATTTATTTTGTTCTCAACCTGGTTGCACTTGTTGCTTGATGTAGGCCTATATTTTATAGTTTCTTTATGGGACTGTGTGGATGGATGCGGGCAGGAGTGCCTATTTGCGCTGTGGATGCATCAGTTATACCGAAAGGATTCTGGTTTGAGGGAATGGCCTGCACCCGCAGTCTTATTGGCATGGGCATGTTATCTAACTGATAATAGAAAATGATGACTGAGACGGATTTGCCCGTGCCTACAGGGGGCCATACACTGTTAAGATCTGAATACACAGACTACAAGTTATATGATTTTGAATGCAATATTGATCCAGAAAACAACTGTTTCAAATCAATTGATTCCATGTGTGATTACTATACAGAAGAAAACTTTAATGACACAGTTAACCTGGATAACAATTTTTCAGTCATACATTTTAATTGTAGGAGCTTGTATGCAAATTTTGCCAAGATCCAGGAATACATAAGGTCTTTTAAACATACATTTTCAGTAATAGTGCTGTCAGAAACATGGGTTGATGAAGATCGAGGTGTAGATTTCTGTATGGAAGGTTATTAACTGCATCATTGCAGTAGAAGAGATAAGAGGGGAGGCGGTGTTGCAGGGCTGTACGCTTATTTTTTTAGGTGGTAGCACTGGTGCTAGCAAGCAAAAAAAATCAGTAGCACAAAAATAAATTCAGTAGCACACAAAGTATGATCGAAAACTTGCATAACCTTAACCCATGCATTTCGCTCTAATTACCTTTTAGCCTGTCATCTTGGTCTCATTTGAATTTCTCAATTAATGTCATAGCCTAGTGTGTGCAGTAATAATTGTAGAAAAATGAATAGGGGTGCACTGATTGTAATTTAGACAAAATAATCTAAGCTGCCAATTGCAATTTTTTGCTGATTCAGAAATATTTCTCCCCATAAAATTAATATCTATATATTTTTTGTATATACATATCATTATTATATTCATAATAATAAATGTTTTTGGTAAATGTCCTTCTGTTAATTAAAACCTAACTTTAAAACATATAGCCTATTAAATAAATAAGTATACATATTGGTACAATTTAGGATAAGTTAAATAGGTTGTTGTGAATGTGTTGGGAGTAGTTCTTCAGTGGCTTATCAGTTATTTCAAACTTTGTTTAAATAGACTACTGTTGTTGACTGCTCTCTGCAGCTGAAGCAGTTGATTTTTCAAGCTAGCGCACTGCAGGGCTGTGAAGCGCGAACTTCCTGTTCTTACCGACTTCAAAAAAGTCAATTCACGTTTGGCTAGTAACATGCTTTTAATGTGAAGGTGTACAGGAAATGTTCTGTTTGCACACGCGCTAAGTTAACTGCGTGCCGTCTCCTTCCGGTTATTACCGTTGATGAAGTGTATTAGACGCTAGGTCCCGAGCACATATCTTTCACCAGCCAAAGTGGAGGGTGGACTCAATCACTTACTCGCCTAAGAATACATTTACCCGAATTTGGAGAGTGTTAATGTAGAGCCCTCTAAGCAGTGTTGTGCAGCACTCCTCTGTGTCTCAGACGGACAGCATCTGCTCATTAGCACTCGTGCGAGTGTACTTGTATTCATCATCGCACGTGATCAATTTCAGTAGCAAATGCGATCAAAACTGTCGCACTGTACAGCCCTGCGGTGTTGCCTTATTTGTGACCACTGATTTTGAAATGCACAATTGTAGAATGTATGACAACAGCCATTAATGATTTATTTGAATGTGTTACAGTGGAGATTGATATGGAAAATAAGAGGAATGTTGTTGTTACATGTATTTACAGAACACCTGGGTCAAAAATAGAAACATTTAATGAACATCTAGAAAAAGTGTTGTGTCAGCTTAACGAAAAGAAAATGTATATTTTGTGTGGGGACATAGACATTGATTTGTTGAGTCTGCATAGACAAGTACCAGCTAGTGACTATTTGGAGATGCTATACAGTAGAGGGTTGTACCCATTGATCACCAAGCCAACTCGGATAACATCAACATGTTCGACATTGATCGACCATATCTTTACAAATATTTTAGAGAGTAAAACCAAGAGTGGCTTGTTGATCAATGACATAAGTGACCATTTACCTGTCTTTTCTGTTTTGGATTGTCAAATAGCCACTGAGAAAGAAGTAGGCTGTAGGACTAAATATGTCAGAAAAAGGACCGATGAAGCAATTTGTGAGTTTAGAAATGACTTGAGTGAGCAAGATTGGAAAGAGGTTTATGTCGGGGAAGTAAACGCTGCATATGAGGCTTTTCTAGATAAATATCTCACCTTATATGAAAGGCATTGTCCATATGTGCAGTGTAAGTACCGCTTTGGCAAAAACCCTTGGATCACAAGGGGACTACAGAATGCATGCAAAAAGAAGAATAAACGTTATAGAGATTTTATAAAATGTAGGTCAAAAGAAGCAGAAATGAAGTATAAGTTGTATAAAAATAAATTAACAACAATAATCAGACAAGCGAAAAAAGATTATTTTGGTAGCCTTTTAGAAAAAAAAACTATATAAAAGGAACATGGAATATTTTGAATAGGCTGATTGGGAAAAGTAGGCCTACTTCGGGTCAGGCCGGTATACCACACCATTTCATAAACGAGAATAATAAGAAAATTGAGAACCTAAACGAAGTAGTAAATTAATTTAATTTGTGAATTGTGAATTTGGGGCCCAAGCTAGCAGAAAATATTGATAAACATAACGCACGGCCACAGGATGGAGGGGCAAGGGGGAGTAGAGTACTCCAATCAATGTTTCTTGGAGACATTAATGAAAACAAAATTCTATCCATTGTAAATTAATTAAAAAACAAGACATCTACAGATAGGGACGGGTTAGATATGTTCATTGTGAAAAAAAACATTGATTGCATTGTTAAACCTTTAAGTTACATATTCAATCTTTCTTTTCAAACAGGGGTTTTTCCTAATAGGATGAAGGTAGCAAAGGTGCAGGCCCGCCGCTCCCTATACGCAGAGTGCGTAGGGCACCAAGTACCTGGCGGGGGCACCAAAATTAAGGTTGCTAAAAAAAAATCATGATAATAATTAAATAATTGAACTACAAAAATATATAAATAAGCTATGAAGAGGCCCAGCGTATTTTTTTTCTTAATTGTATAATTGTATCACTTAATTTGGGCAAATTACATGTTTTTACCTAATATATAAAAATAGTCTCTCCCCCCCTTCCCTGACCCTAATGGTACAGCCTTCGAAGCTCTCGTGTTTTCGCATCGGAGACAGAGCATGCTTTTGCCGGTGATATCAAGATGCTCTTGAATGGCGGCCGCGGCGATTCATAATGACAACAGGAATCTGGCGCAGAAAAGCGGAAGAAGTAAAAGCTGAGAGATGACACCCGTGCATCCCTTGTTGGTAAGTGTGTGAGAATTATAGGTCTAATTGTTTTGCTAACGTTCAGTGATATTGTAATATTAGCATATGACAGTTAGACTACACAGCAGCAGAAGCTAATAGTTAAGACACTGTGTGACGGCGTGTCATCTTAAAAATCACTTTCTGTCACAAACGCTACTCATCAGCTGTGTAGTCTGAAGCATATTCTAGCATTTCACAATGCATGTGACACGTTTGCAAATAGTTGACGGTTGTCACTGTAGACATTATATGAAGCCTTATGAAGTCAACAACATTCTAGTGAGGCTATGGAAAGGGCGACATCTGCTCGCCAATTTAAAATATGGTATCTTCACTTTTGTTCATTTACAAAATGCCACCATTGTTTTGTTTAATGTGTATAATTGGAGTCTATATAGGTATTTAAGGTTTTGTCTATGTTCCACTAAATTAATATAACATAATAGTTTAATATACTTTCATAGTGACTAGATAGCAAAGGAATAATGAAGTGTTTTACAGATAAACAGCAGATTTAAGATTAAGCATAATATGGTGTTTTTTTAGTGACTTTTTATCCTATAAAGAATAGCTCGACATGATATTTTTATCATCAGAAAATCCTAATGTTTTGGTTATTTTATTTAGCTTTTGCTAATCACATTTTTTTGTATTTCAAAAATATTCACAGGGTCAATGCTAAATTATGTTCAAGGAGCCACACGTAGCCAGGAGGAAGATTCAGATGATGAGCAACCATCCACAAGCCACCAACCAACATTTGTTTTGATGACTTCCTTTTAAACCTTATTTGAGTTCATAATTATTTTCGGTCATCTTTGGAGCCTGCAGTTGTTATTGTTATTGTTGTACATGTTCATAATATATTTAAAGCTCCCATATTATACACTTTTCGGTTCTATTATACACCATATTATATGGTCTTAGTGGTCCCTAATACGTTTTTCTTTAATTGTTTGCTGAAAAAAACTTTCAGATAATTTATTGTACTATGCTGATGTTCAGCTAATCTCACAATGGCCTATTTTTTAAAAAGAGCTGCAGCTCCCCTCGTAAATATACAATCTTTGAGCTCCCCCCGCCCCCTGTCCGGAAGCGAAGCCAGATACGCCTCGCCCTCTGTCTGTCAGGGCCGTGGACCAATAAGAAATAGGGGTGTGGGCTGCACAGTGGAAGCTTCTGGCTTTCCAGTTTTTGAGGTCAGAAAAGGGGAGAATTCTGACTGGAGTATATTGGGGGGAGGGGTGGGGGTTTCAGAAAGGGGGAGAGTGAGAAAAGGAGAGATTGTTATTTTTTTTTATATTTTGGCAGTCTCTAGGCACACCTTGGACCCATAGATATGTTAGAACACATTTAAAAAGTGCATTTAGCATAATATGTGACCTTTAATGTCAACTTATAATAAATAGCAACGGTTTGATTTCAAACTCTGAAGGTTTTGTGTGTGTGTGCTGCTGTTAAGAACGTTTTATATACAACTTATTTATTACTGATCGTGCTCCTGTTGTTGTTGCTGTTTTGTTTTTGTTTTATATATTGCTTAATATATACATGTTCATATTTATGTATATTTAATGTCAACTTATAATAAATAGCAACGGTTTGATTGCAACCTCTGAAGGTTTTGTGTGTGTGTGTGTGTTTGGGGGGGCACCCTGACTAGCCCAGCTTAGGGCACCCAAAAGCCTAGCAGCAGCCCTGCAAAGGTGGTCCCACTTCACAAGGATGGTGATAAGCATATGTTTACAAATTATAGACTAGTTTCGTTATTATCTAAATTTTCTAAAATCCTTGAAAAGATTTTTGTTAAAAAATTAGATGATTTTATTGAAAAGAAGCAGCTGTTTGTAGCGGGTACAGGTGGTTCAGATTAATTCAGCTATTAGAAATGAATCTGATGATTAATAATACTTTAATAGTTTATTAAAGTTCAAAAGGGGCACCACCATTCATTCAAGAATGGAAAAGTAATAGCAAATTGTCTCGTTTAATCAATGATTTATTCTCAAATGTTGATTAGTTTAATGTTCAGTTAAACAAATCAATATTAATAAATCCTAGTCTCAATGATCATTTCCATAAAATAATGTAATCAAGTAATTACTATTATAAATTTGGTAATATGATCTTAACACTGAAGGCTACAGAATCTTTCACTTGTTCATTGTTGACACTCCAATAATATCCACACAAATAAATCACAAACAATTCTGGTTACAATATAAGAACATTTATTTTAACCACAATGAAACTTAAGGTAACATCCGTTTTATACACGCATAAAGCAAATACACTTAATCAAAGAAAACGTCTAGAACATTATTGTTTGTACAGCCATGTACCAGTGTGTGTGTGTGTGTGACTGTGTGTGTATATGTGTGTGTGTGAGTGAGTGAGTGAGTGAGTGAGTGAGTGAGTGAGTGAGTGAGTGTGTGTGTGTGTGTGTGTATGTGTGGGTGAAGCGAAGTAAGAAAAGGGACGGGGGAGTTAGGGAGCCGGTCAGTGAGACACGGGGGCGTGTAGACTAACCCTTACCAAAGGTACAGGGAGGGGCGAAAGACCCAAAATGGCGACCGAAATAGGCTAGGTTATTAAGGCCCCAAAATGGCGTCCCTGGATGGCTAGGCTAGTCTAGGCTATTCTACCTCCACCCGATGGGGGAAGTGACTACCACGGGTACTCAAAAGGGCGTCTACTTCAGAACAAAGGACCTGAAGAAGGGGTTTGAGGCGGGGAATTTCGAAAAGCCACTAGCTCTTTAAAAGGGATTCTACCGCCGATCTGAACACCAATATCACTATCTGATCAAGACCACAATTAGGGTTATCTAACGTGTGTGGGCGTGCAGGAGAGGAAGAGGAGGAAAGACCACGCTTGAGCGCGGGGGAAAAGAAAAGTAAAGTGTGAGGCTTTTAAAACATACAGCAGAATTAAAACCACACTGCAGCGTTGAATGAAATTATCAAACTTTCCCCGTTCTGGAGGACAAATGAGGATAAATCACACAGCTTGTTCAAAGTAGCAAACACAAATTCGAAAATAAACAGTATTGTTCAACACTTTAAAAAGTAATAATAACTAAACATCTGCCCAGGTAATTATAAAGCCAAAATCTCACTTGGGGGAAAACTAGTTTCCACTGCTTCGTCGTCGTTGAGGCGGGTAGGCCAATCCTTTCCAGGACTGGCGAAAGGGGCCCGCGAGACGGCGATCCAAAATCCAGGCTCCGAGCCTTTGGCGGTCGGTGAGCTGGTGGGGTGATCTCTGCGGTCGTCAGATCACAGGAAAGAGCCAAAGGGCGCAGCTGATTCTGTGCGGAGGATGGCGGTCGGGGACAACTCGACCGGCTTACGGTCCGCTGTCCAAAAGGTTGGTTTCTAGGTAAACCGCCTGTTTCCTAGTTCTTCTGGTCGTTCCAACGGAACAGTTTCAACTCACTTTGTTGTTCTGGAGATCGCCGCGGCCGCAGGCGATAGCTTTAGTAAAACACGTGGTGGTTGGTTCAGGGATCGAAGGAGGCCCTGTAGATCTGTACAGACTTGTTGTTTCTATATGTGGGTCAGCTAACAGCCGAGCACGAGAAAGTGACTTTTAAAGTCCCCGGCTATCATCCGGGGTGGGGCTTCAGGCTAGCGTTTGGGTACGCCCACCTGAAGAGGTAAGGGTGTACTGCAGTGTTTTGGCCGCACGGTGGCGGCACAGAGCTGTCCATAGGTTTGACCCCCTACATGTTGAACGAGAGCCAGTATGGATTCCGTTCTGGGAGATCTACTGCTTCTGCGTCATGAATATAGTTGAGGACGTAGTAAATGCAACTGACAATAAGAAGCATACAATAGGTGTATTTATCGACTTAAAGAAAGCATTCGATACAATAGATCATTCAATTTTGCTATCAAAACTACAATCATATGGTGCGAGAGGAATAGTATTGGATTGGTTAAGTAGTTATTTGAACAAAAGACAACATTATGTTCATTATAACGATAATGTAAAATATGTTTGTAAGAGCTAAGCTCACTGGGGTGGATTTGGTGAATCGCCACAGGCATCCGGTTAATGATGAGGCAGGTTGCGTATTCGTATACAGGCTTTATTGTTGTCCACACATAAACAGACTGACTTGCTTGGAATGTGTTAATTATAAGCTACTCATCCAAAACAAGTGACGGGAGCGATCTTTTCCCGACTGCACATCACAAAGCATCACTCAGCCGCCCCCAAGATTACAAAGTAAATTTGCAACAACTAAAAGGCATTGATAAAGTCTCTTAAGGGCCACTGAAGAAAATGTTTCAGTCCGGCAGAGCAGGAAGGCAAACCAGGCGGGCGACTGGCCGGGTGTATGTCCGATCTTTCACCTTGGCCTCTGCAGTCCTGATGCGGCCATCAGCACCTGGGAATACCTGAGTTACTTGTCCAATGGGCCACTGGGCTCTGGGAAGCTGGTTGTCCACTATCATGACGGTAGTCCCCAACTGTAGGTTCTCTGACTCTGTGCACCATTTCTGGCGGGCTTGAAGACCAGGTAAGTAGTGCCTGATGAAACTCTTCCAGAAGTGGTCGGCGATCAACTGACTATGCCTCCATCGTCGGCGTCTCAGCAACTCGGATTCTGGATACACCACCTGTAGGATCGATGAATCTGGCCGCCCCATCAGAAGGGTGTTGGGAGTCACTGGGTCAGGGTCTGCAATGTCCGAGGACGTGTAACCAAGCGGCTTGGCCTCCACCTCTGTATCTCTGTAGTCTTTAGCTAGCAGGACGTCAGTACCATCAGCCGCCCCATGGAGGATACGGGCGACTGCGCCTACAAACTCAGCGTATGTTTGGAACTGGTTGGCAATACTTTGAATCTACAAGACTCGGATTGAATCCAGGCAAGGACTGTGGTGGAGTCTGACCACATGGTGATGTGTCGAATGGGAAGGCTGAGCTCAGACTTTAGAACGTTAGCTAGTTGGGCCCCGTCACTGCAGCACATAACTCCAATCGTGGGATTGACTGTTGCTTCTTAGGGGCAACCCTGGATCTTGCTGCAAGGAAAGCTATTTCAATGTCACCTTTGGGGCCTTCCGTTCTTAGATAGGCTACGGAGCCATAGGCACACTCTGACGCGTCACAGAACACATGGATGTCTCGGCGGCTCTCAGGGTCATCCAGCTCTGGGGTGGTGTAACACCTGGGAAGACAGACCTGCTGCAGACTGGGGAGTTCCCGCTCCCATGCCTGTACCAGTTCTTCTGGGAGCTGAGGGTCATCCCACTCTCGCTGCTTACACCAGAGGCGCTGCACCAAAACCTTGGCTCTTGTGGTGTAGGGTGAAATGTACCCCAGGGGGTCATACTGGCTAGCCAGCGTCTTATAAATGTTCTGCATTGTGATGACTGAACAATCGATTGGGCGGTGCTTGTATGACAGCAAATCAGATTGGCAGTTCCAATGTAGTCCAAGGGTTGACTCTTGTGCGTCTGTCTGACCATGAGTGAGCCACAACTCAGTACTGCTGGATTTTGCTTCAGTGGGCAGGTGACTGATTACCGATGGGACGTTACTCGCCCACTGACGCAGGTCGAAACCCCCAGTAGCAAGAAGATCTCGCATCTTCCCTACCAGCTTCTTGGTTTCCTCTTCAGAACTGAGACTTTGCAGGCAGTTATCAACATAGAATGACCTTTCTATGGAATCACGGACATCCTCACCTGGTTCACTGGGGTCAATGACGTGCTTTTGGAGGGCAAACGTGGCGCAGCAGGGACTGCAGGTCGTTCCGAAAGGCAGGACCTGCCACTCATTGACGGTAGGTGGGTCATCTCGTTTGAGGTCCCTCCAGAGGAATCTCAGCAGGGGCCTGTCTTCTGGGAGCAGTCGTATTTGGTGAAACATACCACGTATGTCGCTGCTGATAACCACCTTGTGCTCACGGAACCTTAGCAAAACCGCCAGGAGGGATGGACCGAGCGTGGGTCCTGGAAGCAGCAGCTCATTCAGGTTCTCCCCTCTACACCGGAAAGAACAGTTGAACACAACCCTATGCTTGCCATTGTGTTCCACCATATGGTGCGGGATGTACCAGGCCTCACTGGTCTGGTCCACCACTTCTGGAGCCAACTTCACCACATACCCTGCCTGCTCTAACTTAGTGATCTCTGCTTGGTAGGCTGTTGCTTGGACGGGAGTCTTAGCCAGCCGCTTCTCGATCCCTCTCAGTAGAGGCAGCGTTGCTTCTTTAGGAGCATTGAGGTTCGCCATGTTCTTAACTCTCAGCAGGGGTGTGGTGTATCTTAGCACCCCGTCCACATCAACTCGCACTGTCCTCTCTTCAAGCAGACTGACTGCCTCATGGTCCTGCTTTGACCTTGTGATAACCCTTTCACTCCTGTATGGTAGCACATCCAACTGCCAAAGCTTCTCCACATGGCTATGCAGGTCGGCGTCAGGGGATGGTACGATTGTGAAGAGGCACTGTGGGACATGAGGGTTTTGTTTGACTTCACAGGCGGGGCCCTGTAGAGTCCAGCCGATGCGAGTCTTGATTGCTGCAGGGCCTCCTAGTGGGCCGAGGCGAACCGGCTCAATGGGTGTAATGAGATGAGGGAAGTCTGACCCGATAAGCAGGAGTGGGCGTACTGCTTCAATCCGCTCTAGAGGCAGGCCTTTCAGGTGGTGATACCTTTGCTGTAGGGCTGTCACTGGCTGCGTGTGTTCAGCGAGGCTGAGTGGTTCAGCAGTGAAGGCACCGCCAATCTTGAAAACCTTTGAAGGTTGACTGACGGGGGATAATGTGAAGGTAACTGATGCACCCTTGAGGATTTGCAGGTCTCGGCTCACAGTACATAGGGGTAAGTCTTCTGGGTGAAGACTTACCCCTATGCTGCAATGCTGTCTCACTTTCCCTCACCATGAGGCACAAGTTATGTTTAGTCTTAAACACATTTTAATGTAATATTACATAACATGTTTTATTTTAATGTCATACACATTGTAGAAAAGCCATCATGCCAAGGAAATACACCAGGAAGACGACCAGGGGCAACCACACGGAAAGAGCACCTTCTCATCTTTCCCTGTAACCTTCAGGGCTGGAATGTAGAGTAGGCCTAGTTGTAGAGTATGACAGGCTGATGTTATAATCCAGTTGGGTCTTCTCCTGTGTTCTGAGTCCCAGGCTGTTCTCGCTGGTTCTGATTTTCCTATGCTTTGACCCCCAGACACAAGCTGGCTCTAAGGGTCCTGTGTTCTGACCCCCAGACTGTGTTCTAATCTAACTGGTTCTATCTTTCATTTGAATCGTATTCAAACCTTTTGAATTATAATATGTTGTATTTGATTTTGTTCAGAGTTACTTTCAAGTGTTTAGAAAATTTGCTTTGCTTAATTGACCAAACCCCATCATTCTTTGACTAGTCCAACATTAGTTCTGGAATGTGTGTGTTACAATATGTGTTGTTATGGTAGTTTCAGAGTGGAAAAAGTAAGTGGATCAGTTTACCCCCTTGATTTTTCTGGTCTGTCTCAGTTTGCCCCACAGCTGGGGTAAAGTGAGCCACATGACAACTTTTTTTTAAACAATCATATTTTCACTGCCCTTTGTCTTGAAAAAATTCTGCTAATGCCCATTTCTAGGAAACATCCTGAATTAATGGGAAACGTATAAATTTGAGTGATAAATAATTTTAGCTCGCTTAGAGGGGAGCAAATGTAAAAAGTGGCTCAGATTACCCCGTTCTCCCCTACTGTAGGTATTTAGTTTCCGCCGGTAATGTTGACGTGCCTTAAAATCACATGCATTACAAGCTTCACATTAAATTAGAATGAAGATAGATAATACATGGACTTTAATTTGTCTTAACACCATCATTTTGCCACAACGCCTCAGTGAACTGGAGTAGAGCCTGAAATCCTTCTTTTGAACTGAATGGAGAAATTGATTTTTGAATCTGGGACAGAGCTGATTAATAGAATGTCTGGGTATATGACACATTGAATAAACACAATGTATCCTGAGATGTTCTACACGGGATGTACTCGCTGACTTTATCGCAACCATCACAAATACAAATTGTCACGTAATGCTCTCATGCTGCCCCCGGCATGACTGCCTCACAGACTCACACATGCATTCAACACAATGCTGCAAGACGCTCAGCGGCACTGTGCAGCAAAATGGTGCGTTCGGACCCATCGTCTAAAACTGCATAGGTCTCAAGACTCCGGTCCCCATTTCTCAGGAAAACTTTACTTATCTTCAGCAGTACTTTCTTGCTCCCCTTTGGTCGGTCAACGTAGAGGACTTCACTTTGAGGGCTAGTGAAGCACGCATTCACAGCTGCTACAGTCTCTTGGGGGTTGTCATTTCCCTTATCAACCACTTTATCATTCACTTCGTGGAGGATGAGTAGGTGCTTGCGGTTGCAGGTCTTATACAGGGCTTTAAGGGTGCACTTTGCAGCCTGGTGACTGCGGCCACAGCGCCAACAGCGTTTGTTGTCGATTATCCATTTCACTTTCTGCTCCTTTGTTAACTCCTTGAACTTGGCACAACCGTTCAGGTAATGACTGTTGTTGTCACAGTACGGGCAGTAACACATCTTCTTCTCTGGTGTCTTAGCAGTGACGGGCTGCGGGGAGACCTCTGGTGTACTGCTCTCTGATGACTTCTCTGTACCGAGGAAAACATTGGTAGCCTTGGTTGGATATTTCGAATCTTTACGCTGCTCTTTTCCCTTCTGCGTTGTGTTGTCTCGGCGATCCTTAGCCGAGAGAATTCTCTGGAGTCTGCATGGACGAAATTAGGGATGGAAGGTTTGGGGCCTCTGTAGGTCCGCTCCTGGTTGTGTGCGACTGGGTATTCTGGAGAATAATAGTCACCTCTTGGTTGGTCATAACTGACTGCTCTTTGAGGAGAGTAATGAGCTGTAGTTCTCTGGCTGGACAGCAGGGTGGGCTCTTGTTGCATGTATGAGTAAGGATGTGGCTGATCTGGAGGAAGACCATAATTACTGCTTTGCTGACCTCTCACATAGCTGAATGATCGTTCTTCTTCGGAGACATATCTGTTCCCCATTGGACTGATATTTGGGCCATAGGGAAGATCACGCTGCACCTGCAGTCTCTTCAGTCTCTCCTCGATCTCAGCAGTGTGGCTAGTGTTAGCGAGAGCGTCTCTGGATGGGGGAAGGAGACCACTGCGGGACAGTGGCATAGCTTGAGGAGGGTTTGGCGGGACTCTGTAGTCAGCTCGGGGGTTAAATACCTCTGAAACTGGACGGTGGGATGTAGCAGGATTAACTTGATCCCAACGACTTCTCTGGAGCTCTTTAACCTGCTCATGCAGCACTGCTTTCTCGTGGTTAAGTCGCTGCAACTCTGATAAAGCTTGAGGTAGTAGACTCGTTCTCTGTCGCAGATCAGCGTTCTCTCTTTCCATCCGAGTGGCTCGTTGGTGCTGATCTGTGTAGTTCCACCTTGCTTTATCCAACTCAGTAGGAGGGATGGGACTAGTTCTGCGCTGCGGCGGATATCCTCGTTTCCCTGTTCACGTTCCCTGTTGGCGTTTAACTGACTTCTATTCATTTCAGCCCGGGTTGTTGGTAACTGGTGGAATGAGCCACTGGAGATAGAAGAAAACGCAGCTTCATGAAGAGCCTCTTCATGTCTCTGTACAGGGGGTGCAGCGTCTGCTACTGTGTGGGACATCAGTCGTGCATTGCCTGGGCCTGTGAGGTCATAGTCGGCTAAGAAACTTGAGTGACGTATTTGTCTGCGGGGTCTAGCATCCACTTCTTGGTTCACAGGCTCAGCATCCATCCTGACTCCTGGGTCTGAGTTACGCCTTGGCCTATACTGTGGTAATTCCATAATCCGGCTCGAAGGACCAAATGTAAAATATGTTTGTAAGAGCTAAGCTCACTGGGGTGGATTTGGTGAATCGCCACAGGCATCCGGTTAAAGATGAGGCAGGTTGCGTATTTGTATACAGGCTTTATTGTTGTCCACACATAAACAGACTGACTTGCTTGGAATGTGTTAATTATAAGCTACTCATCCAAAACAAGTGACGGGAGCGATCTTTTCCCGACTGCACATCACAAAGCATCACTCAGTAATGCCGCTGTTGGCTGAGTCACGTCTTAACCTGAAATGCCCATATAGGGGATAAAATGGCCGCTCAACCACTACACAAAATAACCCATAGAGGGAGCCTTTTCCACAGATAACAAATCCAATAATATGCAAATTCTATGTGGGATACCGCAAGGTTCAGTTTTAGGACCGATATTATTTATACTTAACATTAATGACATCTGTGATGTATCTAAGTTACTGAATTTAGTTCTATTCACAGATGATACAAACTTTTACCTCTCTGAAAATGATTTAAATGAATTAGTAAAAAGGAACAAGAAATGGTCAAACTGAAGGAATGGTTTGATATTAATAGACTATCTTTAAATTTAAAGAAAACGAAGTTCATGCTTTTCGGTAATAGAAAAAAAGATTAAAGTACTGTACTATCTATAGCAGGAACAATCATTGAAAGAGTTAAGGAAATTAGGTTTTTGGGTGTGCTCCTAGATGAAGGGTTGACGTGGAAACCACATATCTCACACATACAGAAAAAAATATCTAAGAGTACTTTTGTATTAAATAAAGTAAAATATGTGTTAGATTATAAGGCATTGAGAACCCTGTATTGTGCACTAGTGTTGCCCTACATCAGCTACTGTGTGGAGGTGTGGGGAAACACATACCAAAGCATCACAAAGTCACTCTATCTGCTACAAAAGAGAATAATAAGAATTATATTTAAAACTGTTTATAGAGAGCACACAAATATCTTATTTTTTCACTCTAAACTTTTGAAATTTTAAGAATTGGTCGAATTACAGACACTTATTGTTATGTTTAAAGCAAAAAATAAAGTACTGCCAGCAAATCTTAAAAATCTGTTTATCCTTATAGAAAATGAAGGAAGAAGAAAAGGACACTTTAAGCATCAAGTTGCAAGGACAACAGCAAAACAAATGTGTATTTCAGTGGTAGGAGTGAAAGTATGGAATTCTCTGCAACGTGAACTACAGCAATGTACAAATATATTTCAGTTTAAAAAATGATTTAAAGAGAAAACAATGAATTTGTATGAGCACAGAAATTTATGATTTCTATATTGATGGTTGTGATCATGGTTTGCTTTGTTTTGGAATCAGTTTCAGATTGATGTTTTGGTTTCTATTTTGTTTCATTTATTATCGTCATGCACTGACATGAGTTGACATGTAGAGTGTTTTTTTTTGTTTGTTTTGTTTTGAGGGGGCAGGAAATATAAGATATTCTTCACCCTGCCTCCTTTTCGTCATGGTTTTATGGATTGTACATGTGAGAATGTTGAAATGAGTTTTGTTGGAAGACATCCATGGACGAAATAAATATAAATCAATCAAAAAAAAAAAAAGGTGCTGGTGGAGTTTGGTCTAGGGGCCCCTTTCATGTCATGGGTGCGCTTAATATATGCCCATCCCACCGCCTCCATTCTAACAAACCAGGAAAGATCCACACCCTTTGCCCTTCAGAGGGGCACGCGCCAGGGTTGCCCCCTCTCGCCGCTCCTCTTTGCGTTGGCCATCGAGCTCCTGGCTATTAGCATAAGAGGGCACACACTTATAAAGCCAATACCACTAGGTGGGATGGACCATAAGATTTCTCTGTACGCAGATGACATCGCCCTTTTTGTAGCCGACCCCGAGAATTCCATCCCTCACCTACTCCAGCGAATTAATTCTTTTGGCGACGTCTCGGGCTACACCATAAATTGGCAAAAAAGTTAACTCGTCTTTAACAGCAGATCTGGACTCAACATTCCTAGCCAATACGCAGTTTAAAACAAATCTGGTCAGTATAAAGTACCTGGGCATTAAATTATCTAAAAACCCAAAGACACTTTTTAAGTAAAATTTTACAGAAAGATTGATTAAAGGAGAACATAGAGAAATGGAGAACATTACCAATCTCCCTTATAGGCCGTGTGAACGCAGTAAAGATGGTTTCCCTGCCGAGATTTCTGTATCTATTTCAGAATGTGCCAATTTATATTCCTAAATCTTACTTTAAGTCAATTGATTCCATTATAATGCCTTTCATTTGGGGATATAAAGCACATAGTGTTACGGTCGGACAGGGAGGACACAGGCGCGGAGACAGCACTAGTTTAAGAAGGTTTATTGAACCAGAATCAGCTGGGGGTTGGGTCAGGATCCGGGGGGGGGGGGGAATCCAACTGTCCTGGGGAGGGTTCCAGGGAGAGAGCAACGGAGAATGTCCAGGGCTTGGGTGAGAAGAATCCAGAGCAAGCGGGTAGAAGAGTTCGAGGTGGAAGTGCTCGCTGGTGCAGGTTGGAGCCGTGGGGAGTCAGACCGGGAGAGCTGTGGCAGGAGAACAACAAAAATTAGTACGGGGAAAAAAGGCAAGCGGAGCTGCAACAGGTAAGTAATGAGAAGTAGAGCTACTGACTGCGTGAACTGAAACTACAATCTGGCAGTATCTGGAAGGTCGGACCGGGTATATGAGAGGCGGTTGATTGGTGATTGCTGGCAGCTGTGAGTGCTTGAGCTGACTCCCCACACACCTGCTCCAACCCTGCAATAAGCCAGACAAGCAAAAGGGCAAAAAAGGCAAAAAACAACACAGAGACAAAGAGGCCCAGGCAGGATCATGACACATAGGATCTCAAAAGCCCACCTTCAGAAATCCAGGGAGCATGGCGGCCTGGGGTTACCGTGTTTTTTACATTATTACTGGGCCGCCAATGCTAGAGTCATGATGTATTGGCAATTTACATATGAAAAAGATGTTAGAATTGAACTGCCCCCCTCGTTGGCCATTGAAAAAAGCCTGGCCCCAAAAACTTCTCTTACTGCCCTCCTTTTCTCCTCTCCCAGACCACCTGCCTCCTTTAGAGGAGACCACTTTATTCTATCCAATGGCCAGAGAATTTGGAACCAAATTAGGAAGGCCTGTGAACTACCGAGCACGACCATACATGCCCCGATCTGGCATAACCATGCCTTCCCCCCATCGTTCACAGACTCCGCATTCAGAGATTGGAGCCGGAAGGGAATAGTAACAGTTGAGGACCTTTTATATAAATGGTCACTTTGCTTCATTTGATCAGCTAGTATTAAAGTTTTCACTGTCAAAAGCCCAATTCTTCAGGTATCTACAGGTGAGGAATTATGTCAAACAGAATATATCATCCTTTGAGTCCCTACCCGCAGATGATTCACTGTCCAAAATGTTGCTAGGCCCATCAGAAGCTAAAAACCTGATTTCATCTTTTGCAGGAATATTTTTAGACCAGCAGGACAAATCCACTTTAAAAATAAAGCAAGCCTGAGAAAAAGACTTAAACATTGAAATAACTGACAAAGTCTGGGAGGGAGCACTAAAAAGCATAAAATCCTGCTCTATAAACTCGAGGCTTCAATTAATTCAATTTAAGGTCACACTCAGACTGCACTATTCCAAGGTTAAACTGCATAACTTTTTCCCAAATCTTTCACCTTTATGTAACAGATGTAAAATTGCCGAGGGTACACTGGCTCACCACTTTTAGGAATGTACAAGTCTTCACAACTTTTTGTGTCTTGTGGTACTCTATTGTTTTAAATGTTTCATTAACTCCTGACCCGGAAACAGCTCTGTTTGGGTATTCAGCAGCCTTGGACAAACTGGACTATAGCGCTCGCACAATAATAATTTATGGCATGGTGATTGCAAAAAGATGCATCTTAAAGGGGACATATTATGAAAAACCAAACATTGCCGGTGTTTGGGCACACTGTTTAGGTTATTGGCGTCCCTACCAGCACACACAAGCTTCAAAAAGACAAATATGTCAGTTTCTTCCGGGACACTTATTTCGAAAAGGGGGGGATTTGAAGGTTTCTTCCAAAAAACACCGACTGATGACGAAATCGGTCGGTTTTCATTATCATAAATACTCCCACGGGAAAGCTCACCAGAAACTCGGCAGTTGATTGGCAAATCAAGACGCCCCGTTGGTAACCACACACACCTGGCTGAGCCTCCACTCACTCATGCAACAACAGAGGAGAAGTAAGCTGCAGTGTGAGCTCAACCTCAAGCTACCATCACACCCCAGCCTCGAAGCACACTAGGGCTGAATGGATTTACTTCATTTTTTGTTAGGCTATCTCCAGCAAAGGTTTGCAATCTGTTAGTGTGATCAAAGCCTTTTTACTGGAGTGTGGAGGAGACTGTGCCAGGAAGACTGAGAGACACCATCCGTCCGAAATGTAAGTAGTCCTATTTTAAAAATAATTCTGTCCGTTTGTTAGTTCAATGTCTGTAATGTACTTTATTTTATCCCTCCTATAATAACCAACACCGACTGAAATGAGAGAATGCGGGGTTTAGTCGTTAGCATTAGCGCCCGCTAGCTTTATGCTAACGGGCGCTGATGCTAGCTCAGCTGTGATTCTTTTGCAGTGACTGTTATTTGGCTCTTTTGTGAGCTCACGTTAGTCCTGCCGTGACAGCCCCTGAGTGAAAAACAGACGGTGAAACTGTAGGGTGTGTTGGAAACTGAAGAGTATTTATTTAATAGCTTCATCCTGCTACCTGCTAGCTGTCTGATTGTATAGCTCAAGTACACACCGCAATAAGTCTGCGGACAGTGTGTAGTTAGGGTGACCAGATCCCAATTCACCAGATGTGGGACAAAGACTACGTTTGTGCGGGAGAATGCGGGACAAAGTGCCGTTTTTTTTAAGCAAAATAAACCTGTAGTACAAGCAGCAATAGGCCTATTACATGATCTCCAGTGTAATGTACACATATACAGGAATAATGTAAGTTGTCTCTGCTGGTGTTTGTTTTCTGTCCATTATATTTCAAAAAGCACACAGTATCACTCAGACCTTGTTGCTTATCGAGCCAGGGCTGTACTGAATTTGTTGTAGCTTTGCCATAACAGATGTATGATGTAGGCCTATACATGTCAGCTAGGCTACATGATGTAACATTGAATGTGCCATGTTTTACAGGTGTCTGAGTGACCTGATGGAGCCGGAGCCACCAAGACCGTCACACTATCCGTTCCTTCAGAGGAGGATGTGTTCACTGGGTGGGACAGGTGGTCTTCTTCAGGGCCCAACAACAACTGGACAGTTACATAAAAGTTATGGCTTTGCTTCTGTTTGATATGTACACTTCATATTTTCATTCCACTGGCTATGAATAAACTGCTTTATTTTTAAGGATGTTTTTGGTCTTTTAAAAATGTAATGATACTGTTTTATCAGAGAAAATCTTCAGCGAGATGAAAATGTGAGTTTCAAGTAATCCTTTACTACAGGTAGCAAACAGTGACAGTAAGCAACACAATACATTTTTTAACGGTAACTTTATTATGAATGAGTGATCACAATACAAATGATACATTATCTACTAGATATTGAAATGTCAGATAATTTGCAGCTCTGACAAACCTAAAGCATAATTATTTCAACCATACATTTTACAAAAGATAATACCTTTCCAGTGAATCTTGACATGATTCAGGATACATTCTTTTCCATTATGGTTACTGTACATTTGTACATGTCAACTCAGTATCGGTTCACAACCAAAGCTTTTTCACTCCACTGGGCTGTAGATCATTCCACAGACCTGTAAAGACAAATGTAAAACAGGGTGTATGTTACCAGTTTAGAGAGTTTATGCATAAATACTTGGCTCAAATTATGTTATTGACTGTGACATAATTAAACAGTATTTAACTGAGGATAATGTCAGGGAAATCAGAAATCTTGATGCCATTTTCACAGTTTTCAGCTCAGACTCCTGTCTGAACAGGTTCAGTTGTACATCTTTTAGTTTAGAACTGGTTAGTGTGCCGATATTTGTGGTAGAAATGAAGCTAAACATGTTTACATTGGTCTCCATGCTGCATTGGCCAAAAGTAAACAAAACTGACAGCTGGGCGTGTGCCATGCCCATGTAGGTAGGTATAGAGTAAATGAGCAGGGCGGTGCATGCACGCCCATGTAGATCTGACCAGTCAGAGCAGACTAGTATTCTTGCGAAGGGGGGTAAGCTGTCAAAACCTACCTTTTGAGATAGAGGGCAGAGAAGGCTGGAAAAGGCGATGAAGAAATGGGAAATGGTAGAAAACTATTGGGTTTTTTGAACAATAAACCATGAAAACCTTTTCTAGTAGACCTTGGAAATACACCTTTAAAACCGAGATTTTGCATAATATGTCCCCTTTAAGGATGTGGAAATCGGACCTGGCCCCGAGATTTGACACTTGGCTAGGGGAACTAGTGGGCATCCTTGATATTGAAAAACTCAAATATGAGCTGTCCGGCAGCACGCTGGGTTTCACTGCCGTGTGGGGCCCGGTGCTCCAACACATCGGGCCTGAAGTGCCTGACCCCCCCTCAACAAACAACAACACATGTAGTGGACATGAGAGGTGTGCCCCAGTTTTGTTTATTTTTCTCTTTTTGTTTCTGTGTGTGTATTTATAGCTTGTTTTCTTAATAGTTTTGTCTTATTTGCTTATTTAATTTTTTTATTTATTTTTTGTCTGTCCGGGTGAGGGAGGGGGTGGGGGGTGGGGATTGTGTGTGTATTGTATGCGTCTACTTATTTTGTCTTTTTGTCTGTATAAAAAAAAATGAAAAAACCCATTAGAATATAAGTTTTAAAAAAAAATGATGATGATAATGAGCTTTAATGGAGAGTGTCCAGACCAACAGGCGCAGCAAATTTAATTTGCCAGCGGCAGGTCTGGATTTACAGGTTAGGGTGCTGTCCTAATTTCAGCAGATAAGTCTGGTCCCCTCCATGTTTCCAAAGCTCAAACAAAGTCACTGTTAGCAACTTGACATGTTGTCTTTGTACTAACTCTGAGCAACAGTAAAGTTTTTCATATCAAAAGAAGAACTGACTCTTTAAGCTGAAAAGTTAAAAGAAAACAAATCCACCAGTAATGTGTGACTAAACAATTGTTTTCCAACATTGTTCTCTCATGGTATGCGTGCACTTAACTGAGTTGGTTGGTGTCATGGAATTGAAATACCAACCTTTAAAAGATGAGAATTTAGTCAATTAATACGAGGTGACACAATGTTTAAATACAAAAATAGAACAGATCTTTAATGTTTGCAAACATGAGTCAAGACAACAATCAAGCAATGGGATTGTGTGAAATGACCACCGATAGGCGGTCATACAGAGAGTTTATAGGGAAATCTAATTACGCACGAACATTCCAGCCTACGTACAAGATTCTCCTCAGTCAGAGAATTGTTAGTTATCTTACAGACAGAGCTCCGGAGCCATCTCAGTCAAAACATACATTCCCGTGCGCCGTTTGAGTATCTCAGAACATAATCAGAACATAACAACCTTCACCATAAGGTCAGAACCTTCACCATAAGGTCAGGTCAGAACTTTTGTTGATTAGCTTACGAATATTTAGGGTCAAGATGGCACTAGTCCATATAAACTTAATTATTATGACTGTAATAAACAATTCCACAACATTCCCTTCTCTTTACAATAAATAAATAACAAATATAATTATTCTAAAAAAAATGGTCTAATAATTAAAGGATAAACAAGTTTATATGGAATGGCAAAAGCGTATAAAAATTCTACAGGATGGCCTGTGATATTGTCCGCCACGGCCTGAGTGGCCTTTCAAGTGTTTTATCCCCTTGAGCAGTGTATTAAAATTAGACGGACAGAAATCACAGGTCATCATCACCTATACACATAGAAGCAAACACACCCCCTCACAATTGGCAAAAGGAGGTCAAAATAATTCTATGCACTAACTATACTTACTATAACAGAACTTATCATTTGGAAAAAAACCTCATAGATCGTTAAAGAGGAAAAAAATGTTCAGACAGTTCTGTTTAACAAAAAATTAAACAGCTATGCTTAAAAGATTTAAATCAAAAGTAATGTTATATGGCAGTATAATTCTAAACAAAACTAAATAAAATGTTGTAAGAAAGAATTAATGTTAACTATTAAATGTAGATTAATATACCGTAAGGGTAATGTTAAATTGCAGGATATAATTAAAGGTTAGCATAAATCAAAGGCCTGGTGTTCAGGTGTCATTATTTTCATTGTAGCCATTCTCATCATGGGATGCAGAGGAACACCCACATGGCAGGATGTTTCTTCGGGCTCGGGAGTCAGCATGCTACCTGTGGGTATACGTACCTGGGTCAGAGGTTCCAGAACATGACCCTTCGTAGGGGCGGACACCTTTACCGTGAGCCCTTGTTGTCATCCTTCCGGGATTTCTTTAGTCCAGTAGTCGTGGGTCTGCCTCAACCCTAGGCTTGAAGCATGCACATTCGGTAGAGTGGAGGCCTACGAGCTTCCTTCGGTCAAGAAGTGCAGCTGCTCAATGTCTGGGAGTGAGTCGGCCACATCCCAGGGATCAAAGGATTCTCGTCTGGGAGAACGGAGGAGAGCATATTGCTCCACCTTTCCTCCAACCACACTGGCTATCCATCTGTGTAGCAAGGCTCTCATGCAGGCAAGGGTACAAGTACAGAGACACAAGAAGGCACCAAACATGATTAGGAATGGAAAAAGAACTTGAAGGGCAACTGCTCCCCATGGGCCTAGCCTGTCCTGCAACCATTGTTCCTGAGACAAATTAGGCACTTTGAACAAAAAACTCTGTGAGTAAGTATTGAAGCCTGTTGTGTACCAGTACCTGTTAAAATCAAAAGGGAAAACTGAAACAAAATCATCATATTTTAGATCAAAGTTTTCTAAACAAATGTGTGAACACATTTTAACCAGACAAAGAGGTGATGAAGTGAGCTAAAGAAAAAAAAACAATACAATGGGTATTATTGTGTATCGCTATGGTGGCTTTTAGGTCGCAGGATTTTATCAAATCTAAAAATTTTATCAATGTAGATCTTCTTTCTTCTGGCGGTCAGAGGTCCTAAACCTGTTGAAAGAGTGATTATCAATCTCTCCTTCCTCTCACACACATGCATGCAGTCAGTCACACACACACACTAGCACACACACTCACTCACACACACTCACTCACACACACTCCCTTTCTCTCTCTCTCTCTCTCTCTCTCTCTCTCAAAGGAATCCAATGTTAAACGCTGTAAAGGACACAATACATACTTTAAACAATAGTTTAAAATAGTTTTTTGAAGCCTAGTTAAAACAAATTGGTGCTATTTGTAAATAATTCATTTCTATTCCCCCCCTTCTCTTACTCCCATGTCAGAATCAGAATCAGAAAAAGCTTTATTTATCCCAAGAAGGGCAATTTAGTTTACAGTTCCAGTTCGTAGTAAAAAATCATTTGAATAAATACTATAAAAAGCAGTACGAGGTAGGAAATAATGGCCTGGGACAAGTGCCCATTTACAGAGACCCTCTGAGTTCTGTCTGTTAAAGGGGACATATTATGCAAAAACTCGGGTTTAAATGTGTATTTCCGAGGTCTACTAGAAAAGGTTTTAATGGTCTATTGTACAAAAAGCCCATTAGTTTTCTACCAATGCCCATTTCTTCATTGCCTTTTCAGGCCTCTCCCTAAAAAATTTGGTTTTGACATCTACCCCCCTCCTATCTACATGGGCGTGCATGCACCGCCCTGCTCATTTACTCTATACCTACCTATATGGGCATGGCACACGCCCAGCTGTCAGTTTTGTTTACCTTTGGCCAATGCAGCATGGAGATCGATGTTACCATGTTTACCTTCATTTCTACAGCAAATATCAGCACACTTATCACTTCTAAACCAAAAGCTTTACAACTGAACCTGGTCAGGCAGGAGTCTGAGCTGAAAACTGTGAAAATTGCATCAAGATTTCTGGTTTCCCTGACATTATCCTCAGGTAAATACAGTTTAAATATGTCACAGTCAGTAACAGAATATGAGCTAAGTATTTATGAATAAACTCTCTAAACTTGTAACATACAACGTTTTATGTATGTCTCTACAGGTTAAACTGGGGAATGATCTACAACCCAGTGGAGTGAAAGCTTTGGTTGTGAAGCCATGCTGTAAATGTACAGTAACGTGGCAGGAAAGGAATGTATCATGTCAAGATCCACTGGAAAGACATTATCTTTTGTAAAAAAAAAAATATATAGAAACAATTACAGTCAGAGCTGCAAATTATCTGACACCCTTTCAATACCTAGTAGGTAATGTATCATTTGTATTGTGATCACTCATTTATAATAAAGTTTTACTGTTAAAACATGTATTGTGTTGCTTACTGTCACTGTTTGCTTCGTGTAGTAAAGGATTACTTGAAACTCACATTTTCATAGTCAGGATGTTGGACTAGTTTTCAGACCGATCTACATGCATTGACTTATACGTTTTTTAATTCAACCCTTTATCTCTCTGAAGATTTTTTCTTTGAAACAGTATCATTACATTTTAAAATGACCAAAACCATACTTAAAAATAAAGCAGTTTATTCATAGCCAGTGAAATGGAAATATAAAGTGTACATAATTCAAACAGAAGCAAAGCCATATTGTATGTAACTGTCCAGTTGTTGCTGGTGGGCCCTGAAGAAGACCACCTGTTCCACCCAGTGAACAGTCCTCTGATGGAACAGATAGTGTGACGGTCCTTGTGGGTCAACGCTCAGGTCACCCAGATAGCTGTAAAACATGGCACATTCAATGTTACATCATGTGTAGCCTACATACATGATACATCTGTAGTTATGGCAAAGCTACAAACTAATGAAAATATATTTTTTCTTTATTAAATAAGATGGGCCACTAATAAGTTCAGTATAGCCCTTGCTCAAGGGCTATACTGAACTGTTTTCACACAGGGGCTGTCACGGACAGACTCACAGATCTAACCGTTAGCATAAAAGCTAACGGGCGCTAACGCAGTTTCACTGTTTTCACACAGGGGCTGTCACGGACAGACACACAGATCTAACCGTTAGCATAAAAGCTAACGGGCGCTAACGCTAACTACTTAACCCAGAGACATTCTCTCGTTTCAGTCGGCGTTGGTTATTATAGGAGGGATAAATTAAAGCACATTACACACATTGAACTCATAAACGGACAGATTTGTTTTTAAATAGGACTACTTACATTTCCAGAGGAGAGATGGTGTCTCTCTGTCTTCCAGGCACAATCTCCTCCACACTCCAGTATAACAGCAGATCACACTAGATTGTCAACCTTTGCTGGGCATAGCCAAACAACAAAAAATGAAGTAAATCCATTCAGCCCCGGTCTGCTTCGAGGCTGGGGTGTGATGGTAGCTTGAGGATGAGCTAACACTGCAGCTTGCTTCTCCTCTGTTGTTGCATGAGCGAGTGGAGGCTCAGCTGTGTGTGGTTACCAACGGGGCGTCTTGATTTGCCAATCAACTACCGAGTTTCTGGTAAACTTTCCCGTGGGAGTATTTATGGTAATGAAAACCGACCGGTTTCGTCACCAGTCTGTGTTTTTTGGAAGAAACCTTCAAATCCCCCTTTTTTCTAAAAAAGTATCCCTGAAGAAACTGACACATTTGTTTTTTTGAAGCTTGTGTGTGCTAGTAGCGACCCCAATAACCTACAAGGGTGCACAAACACCTGCAATGTTTTGTTTTTCATAATATGTCCCCTTTAAGAAATTTAAAAGCAACAGCAGAATCTGATGGGGTAACTCAAACTCTGCAGCTAGTCTCTCAATTAAAATATGCGGCTGCATCTTATTAAAAGCAGAAGAAAAGTCTGCAAATAACAGTCTAACATGAGATCCAGGCTTTCCTAAATGTTTATACATTGTATCTATAATAAAGAGCTTTGCATCATCTACACTTTTTCCAGTTTGATAAGCAAACTGTAATGGGTCAAGTTTTCCACTAACCAGAGACATGATTTCATTCTTAATTTGTTTACCTTAAGCTCTAAATGCAAACAGATACTGGCTCTCTGGATGCAAATTAAAAAGACAACACTGTTGAACCTAAACCATGACTTTGTGGTGCATTAATGGCTGGACTCAAGAACTTTCTGAAAATAATCTGAAGTGAACTTGAAAAGGTAGCTTCTTTGATATAAATATATTTTGTGGCGAAATGTGTTTACTCAGATGTAGCTCGTGTGCTTGTCTGTTTGAGAGGCTGCTATGGCTGCTCTCAAGGTCTGCCACCTTATCTATTGTTTTTACTCACTGCCATCTGTGACTGCATGTAGAAAGAAACCTTAGAATGAGTTACTCTCTCCTGTGTGTGAGACTATTTAACTGATAAAACACACATTGTAGAATCATAAAGTAAATGTTCCTTGCTTCTTTCACTAATCATGTGCATTTAAATGTCTAATAGTCAATAAGCTAATTATCTGAGTCAAAAGGAAACGTTTATTACAACCAAGTTGAAATGAAGGAAAACAACATTGATAATATCTCAAGATCATGCAACGTAAATAGTTTTAGGATACTTTCCAGAAGGAGTCCAAGGGTCAATCTCCTCTCATAATTGTAGGCACTGTATTGTATGTAAATGCTTCTCTGTATCTCATAATTTGTTCCTCAGCAACAGCTCTCTCTATAGAATCTCTGTGTCTGAGCCACTGAATAGGCAGCAGGAACAAGAAAATATAATAGATCTCAACATTACAGCTAATTTGCACAACAATTTATTTCGGCATTTTACTTTTTAACTTTTGGATTTACAAAATCAAAAACTATAGTCAACATTCAACAAAGATAATCAATTCTGACTCTGGTGGTAACATCTTGCTAGTCATATCTCACAGCTGTCTTATATTATCACTGCAAATAAGAGTGTTCAATTTCAACATCAAACAGCATATACTCTTTGAAGGGGTACTATCAACCAAAATAGACACTGTGGACCCATTTATTTCTACTGGCATTAGTGGGTCTTCAATAGGGGAAGAAGAAAGTTTAATTGTAGCTGCTTGAATTAAATTTGTATGGTCTGACCATTTTTTCCCGCAGAAGTTACACTGTCCTTTTCTCCAATTGTTTCTGGAGTTATTGTTTTGTGAGTAGTGTGGGGAAGTGTGTGCTTTGCTCTGCCGGCTGATGTACTTTGGTTCTATCGCACTCACTCCTCCCTTTTTGATCCCTGACCCTCCTGCTGCATGCAAGTCTATCTCCCTTAGTGCTTGAACTGCAGCTGCTAAGAAAAGTAATTCATCCTCTTTATTTCTACTTACATGTTGTATTGTAGCTTCTTCTATCTTCTGAGTTACTTTTGGGTATGAGGAAACAATAGGCACATCAATCATGGAAGACGGGAGCGGTAGGCCGGCCTCTATCAGAGTGGCCACCAGACTTTGTGGTGAGGGGGGGTACTCTGCCGTTTCACCCATTTGAATATCATGGCTTTAGCATTTTGTGTGGGGTTTGATCCATGACACTGTTTTATCTTAACCATTTCCTCAGCTCTAGTTTTCAACGTAGTTTCAAGCAGTGGCACATGACGTGCACTTACATAATGCAACACATCTATTAATCAATTCTTTAAGTTCTTCAGAAACTCGACATATTGTTCGTATGTTCTCAAAGTTTTACCCAGGTCACATTTATTGTGTAAGATAAACTAAATTTGGTCAAAACACGGGTTGCCCTTCTTGTCTAGAAACAAACGTTGTTTTGGGAAACATTCTCCTGAGCTCTTATCAGCTCTGCTGAGAGGGAGAAAAGACTTATCTATTGCATTTTTTTGTCTGTAAGGAGAACGCAGTGAGAGTGAATTAGGAAAAGGTTGTAAAAGAATTAAACAGTCAGTCTTAGTCAGTCAGTCCATGATCATGTATAAAGTTTGCTCTGCAGAGGCTTGACTAATTTTTAAAATTCTGAAGTCATTTAAAAATGATTATCCCTTTTTGGAAATCTGTGTGGCTTGGGAATAATAACATCCCGTCTTACACACTGTTATTTTTTAGAAAATTCTGCTCACAAACGATGCTATAGCGCAATATTAGAAGTACTTTTCTATCATTAAATAATTGTTTCGTAATTGTGTGTGTATAAAGGAAACATGCTCTCGTGTTTAAACCAACACTACTTTAGTCACTGCAGTCACTTGCTCGGCCTATAGCCGTGTTTTGGGTAAATGTCCTTGTGGAGTTTTCACCTGCAAAGATAGGTATGTAAATATAGAGACCTTGGATACAGTACAATACTCAGTTGTCTATCAAAACAAATTAGATATACTATACCATAATTAGCCAAAAATGTAATCACCTAGCGTGACACTAACAATTCTGGTGTAGACAATTCAGATGGGAAAATTAAGCATATAATAATAATATTACTGGACAGTGAGAGTCACTGCATGTTTGGTGCACCTCACCCTCCTGTGGACCCCTCTCTGTCTCTCCTCTCCGTCCAGTCAGTCTCCCACTCTCTCACTGCCTCTCCGCACCTGGGAGCGCAACTGCAGTCCATTCTCTGGTTGTTTGTTCAGGACATTCCCTGCCCAGTGCAAGTTGTCTCAACACAGAACCAGCCATGTTGATGTTCCTGGTGTTTTAGCCATCTGCTGGCTCTGTCTCTCCCTCTGGTCCTCTTCGTCCGCCCTTTCCATTTGTCCATAGGCCTTCAGCTGGGCCATACAGAGGTTGTCCTTGTCACAGAGTTCACATTAGTTCTGTCATAAAAGGATCTATTCTTTAGGCCAGTCATGTTGAACTGGACCCCATTTAAAATGGAATAAGGTGGTAGTTGGAAAATACTCATCTGGCAGATGCAGGGCTGGATTCAGGTGTAGATGTGGATACAGCTTTAGTTCGTTGAGCTGGTTTTGGTCTGCAACCGGAGGTGTGAGAGAGGAGATTCTGCTAGGCCAGAGACGAGAGTCCAGGTCTGGGATAATGTGTCCTGTGAGGAGCTTAGCATACTTTGGTTAAAGTTATTTTACCTTTAAGCTAATCACTGTCTCTGTTCACTTTGCAACAAAGGCTTGACAAAAAAAACAAGCTTTTTATTTATCTAAAATTTGAATAATTGCTAACTTAGTTTTCCTATCTTAATGAGCCTAAAGCTCACATTTCCTGGAAAGACCATATTCCTCCCATAAATTTACCAATGCACATGTATAGTGAGTCCCCATTCCTATCACACATTCTTTGCACAACATTCAAATTCAACTTCCAACTCCTTTTGTTTAAACGGACTGTTCCCTTTTTACAATAATATTGAATTTTAGAGAATGCAGTGGAGGACAGATCCAACAGAAGACACAGAGACCTTAAATAAACCACACACAATTAGTACTTGAAAATATTTTAACTATTTTAGAACGTTCTTAATTTTAGATTTATTTTAGCCAAATATTTTTTATGGATCCTACGCACTGTCCCTGACAGTAAAGATATCTTTGTGGTCCCTGACCCCTAGTGCCCGGCACTAGATAGAATAGTTTAACCCGGTTAAATCTATCCTATTCCTCGAGTTTGGTCCCTGACCCTAGTGCCCCTGGCGCTAGATAAAATAGTCTAACCTAGTTAAATCTATCTTATTTCTCGAGTTTGGCCCCTGGCCTGTATAATTTTGGTCCCTGACCCTAGTGCCCGGCACTAGATAGAATAGTTTAACCCGGTTAAATCTATCCTATTCCTCGAGTTTGGTACCTGACCCTAGTGCCCCTGGCGCTAGATAAAATAGTCTAACCTAGTTAAATCTATCTTATTTCTCGAGTTTGGCCCCTGGCCTTTATAATTTTGGTCCCTGACCCTAGTGCCCGGCACTAGATAAAATAGCTTAACCCGGTTAAATCTATTTTATTTCTCGAAAAGCTCGTCAGCTAATGCGAGTTTGACCCCTGGTCTTTGGCCCCTGGCCTTTAGTTCAGCTATCAAGCCATTGTCCTAAACCAACTTGTAACTAAAGCTAGTCGTCCAACATACCCTAAGCTTACTTTTATAGTTTATAGTTTATTGACCCCTGGCCTTTAAAACTTTAATTAAACATTGTGTTCTCACCTTTTTAGTCTTTTTGAGTTCTTGGATGCCGTGTCGGGAGATCCCCTGAAGCACACCTGATATAGGCGCCAACCTGCATCTCCTGAGGTCAGTTACGGTCCTCCGTGGGGAGAGGTTTAGGCTCCGGGACCCAGTCTCCGGCTGTGCACAGTTAACCTGTCAGAGGGTGCTTCAGGAAATCCTCGAGTTAGACATCCCGGACGAGCCCCCAAATTGTCATGGAATTGAAATACCAACCTTTAAAAGATGAGAATTTAGTCAATTAATACGAGGTGACACAATGTTTAAATACAAAAATAGAACAGATCTTTAATGTTTGCAAACATGAGTCAAGACAACAATCAAGCAATGGGATTGTGTGAAATGACCACCGATAGGCGGTCATACAGAGAGTTTATAGGGAAATCTAATTACGCACGAACATTCCAGCCTACGTACAAGATTCTCCTCAGTCAGAGAATTGTTATCTTACAGACACAGAGCTCCGGAGCCATCTCAGTCAAAACATACATTCCCGTGCGCCGTTTGAGTATCTCAGAACATAATCAGAACATAACAACCTTCACCATAAGGTCAGAACCTTCACCATAAGGTCAGGTCAGAACTTTTGTTGATTAGCTTACGAATATTTAGGGTCAAGATGGCACTAGTCTATATAAACACATAATTATTATGACTGTAATAAACAATTCCACAACAGTTGGCTATATTGTTCCTTAAATACCTACTTCACCGGTTGGAATATGGTGTATTGAACTCGGAGATCCTATGTAGTATAAATGTGCAAAAAAAATTTAAATCAGATCATCCTAGCCTGAGAAAAGGCAGAAAGAGTGTTTTATGGTCTCACTGTCTAACCCTACATTTTCCTTCTTGTGACATCACAGTAAGGGTCAGGATTAACAGGACAGCTGGGCCAAAGGAAGACTGAGGGAAGACTGAGGAAAGAAAAACCTCATTCATTATATTATAATAGTGATTTTATAATGATAGAACGCTGGTTCCGTATGGGTGAAGTATTCCTTTAAGTTGTATGTCATAATGTCATGTATTTGATGATACGTTAAAATTGTAATCATATAATAAACATTTTCTTCCCATTTGTACATGTTTCAAGATAAGATAAATCCACCAAGGGAGGTATTAACACTTCTGCCCCCTTTATGTGTATCAGTGACATATAGATTAGTCTCTTGTGCGCTACTCCCGATCATAAAGCTGTGCTTTAGAATCAACGACCGGCTAGTCAAAGCCACTCTCATGTGAGGGCTCTTCTGGACGCTTCTACTGGAGTTTCTTGTAACAGTGACAATGGTATTTCCTCCATAAACACATCTCAAATTAGTATAGCTGTTAACTTGATCTCACATGATTTCAGGAAATCATTGATGTGTGTGTGTGTGTGTGTGTGTGTGTGTGTGTGTGTGTGTGTGTGTTAAAATATATAGATGTCATAAATCGCAAGTGCAAAAACTTACTAGTTGGCAATACTGGCCAGGATTCTTTCTTTCACTACAAGTAGTAAAACATGAATGAGCACAATAAGCAAGCATGATACTATTTCATGCTAAAATGAGGAAAACATGTAATCCTACACATTTAATACAAATTTAAAAAAAAATTAACATCACCGCAATACGAAGATTAAATAATGCATGATTAAGGAAAAACAAAAGAGATATGGATAATGTCAAAGCTGACAAATGCGTTTCATAACAAAGACAATACTGTAATTCATTTTAATTAAGAATTGTATTTACAACATTAAAGGTGTTTGAATTAACATTTAGATGGTCAGCTGTTCCCACATTTGATTCAGAATAATTTCGATAACATTGTACAATTAACATTAAGATGGTTATAGGACCAAGCTCATCATTTGCTCGATCATTTTGATTGGATTGGACTATTCTGCTACATTAAACTGATTTTGACTAATATTTAAACAAATATATTTCTTTTTTTATTCAGATTCTTGGTAGATCATTCTCTTTTTATAGAATAAGAAATAGGGAGAAACAAGTACAAATGCTGATTAATTCCAAAATGGGATTTAAGAAATTGTTTGAAAAAAGTTTAATCCAAAGTTATTGTTCAATCAATTTTATGTGTGACAATGATACATATCCTTTATAATTTGTATGATGCCTTTTAAAGAAAGCTAAAGGCAAGATCTGACTAAAAGCAATAAGGATTTCTTATATTCATCTGTAACAGTGTAACCCAGTTTGGACATCTACACAGCGCACACACAATCACAAACAGTCACACGGACCAGGTTACTCATCTCTTACAGTCATGTGAGAGTCATTTTCACATAATATAGCTAACCAGCTTTGGCTAAATAAGATGTATTTTATGGGTGTACTGCCAGGTCAAGGTCTTAGCAGGGATCCTTAGAGTGTGGCAGGACTTCCAACCTGAGTAAAGTGGTTTAGAGTTCCCAGGAAACACATCTCTATGGCTGGAACACGCTGGCTCTCATGGCTATTCTGCACACTCATATTCCTTCTGGTTGGACTGCAAGCTGAGACAAAGGACACGGCACAGGGACGGATCAAGAGGGACATTAGCAATGAACAGTAAGTCTGTAGAGATCAAACCACATCTAATTCTCTTGTATCACGTAAGGGTGTTTTTTTCTTGCAGGGCTCCCACTGAGTGTCCTTAAAGGAAATAAGCGAAGATTATAAATGATCTAACTATATGGAGGTCATTGTTTTATTCCTGACAGATTGTGTATTTTTGTTAAACCTGAAGAAAAGATTAGTAAAAAAGTCTTGATTAGACATTGTTGATTTGTCCCTGTAGGCCTCGTATGCTGTCAGATAACGGTCACCTTGTCTTCACAACTGGTAGCAACAAAGAAATTCGCTTTCAGACCTCGGCATCTGGCAGGGTTAAAGTGGATAATGAAGACCTCACAGAACTTTTAAATCAGGTAAGCTTAGACTTTTTCCAAGTAACAGTATGTAATGGTAATGGTTAACAAGAGCGAAAAGGCTTTCGCACAGTAAAAATCCCCTTGATAATGGTTCATTGCAATACAAGAAGAATTATTTTACATACTAACAGACAGTGATGATAGGTTGGAAATCCAAAAAAGTACACGATCGCCTTAAAAAGTTGGAATAAAACATTTTTAATAATAATAATTGCTTGGATTTATATAGCGCCTTTCATGATACTCAAAGCGCTTTACAGGGTTCCAGACAATTCGTTCACACACAGTCATACCGGTGGTGGTAAACTACCATAGTAGCCACAGCTGCCCTGGGGCAGACTGACAGAAGCGAGGCTGCCATTCAGCGCCATCGGCCCCTCCGACCACCACCTCAAACATACAGCAGTCATACACATTCACACGAGGCAAGGTGGGTGAAGTGTCTTGCCCAGGGACACAACGACCATGACACAAGTGGCCGGGCTGGGATCGAACCGCCAACCCTAGGATCATTGGCCAACCAGCTTAACCACCTGAGCCACAGTCGCCCCTTTTTGACCTCTTCTCATGAAATGATTGTGATAATGTGATTTATTCTTGATAGACAAAGTGTATATCTTCTCAAAGCATTATTGATCAATCTCATGCAAACATATCACCTTAGTTATGAAACGCGCACACTATATAAGTGATCACTGTATGAAAATAGAGAGATTTAATACGTATTTTAACATAATTAAATTGCTTACTTCACCTTTAATTGTGGTTTAATTTTCACTGTGATATTTTTGGATGAGATTGATCAATAATGTTTTGAGAAGATATACACTATCACATTATCACAATCATTTCATGAGAAGGTCAAAAATTATTTATTCCAACTTTATGGGCGACCATGTTGTCAACTGACTGTATTTCAGTTTATGCAAATTAGGTTATATAAGTGCTGACCTGTATGGTCCAAGAGGCTTTATTGTGGGGCACCATGAGCTGTGTAAGTCAATAGCCTCGTTCGAGATGTCGCAGTCTTGCTAAGACCTGCGCAACTATGACGCGAGTCAGGGGGCGAGGGGCGTGGCGAGATGGTTTTCACGGCGTTGCCTCTCAAACTTTTTTCATTCGGAGCTTAATACCAGCGCCACCTTGTGGAAGCATACCCCATACTCTCATGGTGTCTTGAGAGGGGATATGTAAAAAGACACATTTTATGTAGCAATTGACTATAAAAGTAACTTAACCTGACTTCCAAACAAAGCATGTTTCTTAAATTGTTTCTAAAAGAGTTTCTTCAGTCGCTTTCCAGTTAGCCAATATAGATTTGGTCCTAACATTATACTATTGTTGTATTGTTACTGGTGCTCATGTTCTAATCAATGAGGTTTGCTTTATTTGATCAAAAAGGGACCTGGTTATACTCTCAGAACCTCACACAGCATCTAAACAAGACAGAAAACAATCAATACTGAACAAGGAACTGGCTATTCATAACCTCTTATCAGCTTTTACACAACCTGAAACCTCTTTTTATGTGAATAATTAACAAGTTAGGAAGCAGTCACAGCAGTTTGTAGAGGAGCAAAGATTAGGGGTCAGGTGTATTAACCCTCCAGTTGTGTTCCTTTGATTGTTAAAAGCATACTATGCAACATTTTAATGAAAAGATAAATTATAGTCACACAATACACTCACCGGCCACTTTATTAGGTACACCTGTTTAATGGCTTATAAAAACAAAAAGCTAATCTGCCAATCACATGGCAGCAATGTAATGCATTTAGGCATTTAGACGTGGTCAAGACCAGTGTTGCCACAGTTACTTTTAAAAAGTAACTTAGTTACTTTACTAGTTACTTGGTTTAAAAAGTAACTAAATTAGATTACTGATTACTTTTTTGAAGTAACTAAATTAGATTACAAGTTACTTTAAAAATGACTTTACATGTTTTGAAACCCATGTATCTCAATTTAAAACATGCACATATTATGAATCATTGAAAATATAAAAAATTAAGCTTGTACTAGGCTAGTAGCATAGGCCTACTGTTTTCAAAATAATAAAAATTATGGTTTAAAAAATGTAATAAAAAAAAACGTTTTCCCCCCATGAAATTAAATGCATCCCTCCAAAGTGCAAAGACAGTAGCAGTGTCTTTAAACTTAACTTGCTTGGCCCTTCACTTCATGCATTCATCTGACTTTTATCTGCGCTGTCTCATGTGATGATAGACTGGGTGTGTGTGGCCACCGGTCACCACGTGACTAAGTTTCCAAGTTTTAAACACTTCTATCTCTTCAACGTCACCGTACTCGAATCCTAAATATCCCCATAGCAGATGCTATATTTCATGGGGGGAAAAACGTTGGCCACAGTTCAGCTTAGAGTCGGCCATAATGCTGCTGCACACACACACACACACACACACACACACACACACACACACACACACACACACACACACACACACACACACACACACACACACACACACACACACGCAGACACACGCAGACACACACACACACTTCATGTCAGAGGAGACGAGGGGCGCTACCAAAAAGACGAGAGGAGCGGTTGGAGCAGTTGGAGAGTTTAGAGACACATGCGCGCACATTTATTTACATTAAATTGCAATCGCAGTCTCGTTACTGAAAAAAGTGGTCCGATGCCGGTAACGCGTTACTATGTGCAACCCACATTTAGCTCAATTTTAACCCCTCCTCGATCTGCGAGCTGCAGTCGGGGCTTACTCTAAAATCCTCAGCTGTGGTACTTTCAACAGACATTCCTAGCGGTATACTACGCGAGAGTTGGGAGCATGTGCAACGTGCAGATATGGCACGTTGCACATGCTCCGCATGCAGCAAAGTAGAATTTTTTTTAAATAAGTAATAAATATATATATATATATATATATATATATATATATATATATATATATATATATATACACAGTATATATATATATATATATTGTAGTGCTTTTACATAATTCACCTATGGAACTGAAGTTCCGGGGTTCCGGGGGGACTGTTATGACTGGGGGAATTTCCTGTTTTGTCTTGTTGGCGTTTTGAGACTATCAGGAGTTTACTGTCTGCTCCGTTGTTGTTACTCGACAAGTGTATTAATGTCATTAAAGCAGTTAGCTCCGTCTTTTGACACTCCGCCTCCGACTCCCGTCTTTACACGCCACATTGGTGACCCCGACGTCAGTCCCGCTGAAGATTCCGAGACTGATTTGAATATCGATCGCAACAGCATGGCGCTTTCCATCGTTCTCAAATTGCCGGAGTTCTGGGAGACGTCCGCGGCAACGTGGTTCGCACAGGCAGAGGCTCAGTTCACCCTCCGTGGGATTACAGATGATGCCACACGCTATTACCACGTCGTCTCAGCACTGGGGAGCTCCACTGCAGCCAGGGCAGTAAGCTTTATTACATCTCCTCCTGCCCAAAATAAATATGCAGGGCTCAAGGCTTACCTCCTCAAAATCTTTGAACTGTCAAGATCGGAAAGAGCCTGGCGTCTTCTTGCCATTCAAGGCCTGGGGGACAGCAAACCCTCCGAACATATGGAAATGATGTTAAACCTGCTGGGCTCGGAGGTACCAAATTTCCTTTTCATCGAACTCTTCCTGCGACACATGCCACCACACGTCCAGACAGCGCTCGCGAATACATCCATCACGGAGCCACGGGCTCTGGCAGAGGAGGCAGACAGGTTCTTTCTGGCCACCCAGCGTTTCGCCCCGGATGTGCTGGCCCCGACACGCAGTTACACTCGTCCGGGCGGCAGCGCTCCCCTTGGCGGAGGACACGCGTCCACCGACAGCCTTACCGCTGCGGGCCTATGCTATTTCCATGCACGTTTCGGGGCCAAGGCCAAAAGGTGCCGCTCTCCGTGCACTTTCAACGCGGCGGGAAACGCCAAGGCCTGCGCTCAGTAGTGGCCGTGAGCGCAGGCACAAAGGGCCGGCTGCTGTTCATCGTGGACACCCTCTCCAGGCGTAAATTCCTTTGCGACACCGGTGCACAGAGGAGCGTGGTGCCGGCTACGGTGGACGACGCCGCCGGCGGGTTGCACGGCCCTCCCTTAACATCTGCCAACGACACCCCGATCCGAACGTATGGCACGAAGTCTGTGGATTTATGTTTTGGAGGTCAACGGTTCACATGGGATTTTGTTACAGCCGACGTCTCCTTCCCCCTCCTCGGCGCAGATTTTCTGTGCGCACACGGGATGCTGGTTGATGTCAAGAACGAGCGCCTGGTGGACGCATTGACCTTCTCCTCGTTCGCATGTGTCTGCGATGAGGGGACATACGACGGCCTTTCTAGCTCGCTCTCTGAGGGTGACAAGTACCAGCGACTGCTCAGAGAGTTCTCTAGCCTGCTGCAACCAACCTTCTCGTCTACGTCGACGAAACACGGTGTGGAGCACCATATTGAGACGAAAGGGCCCCCCGTCCATGCCAGGGCCCGACGGCTCGCTCCGGAGAGACTGGCGGTTGCTAAGGCTGAATTCGCCAACATGGAGCGCCTGGGCATCATTCGCCGTTCCGACAGTCCGTGGTCCTCGCCACTCCACATGGTTCCGAAGCAGGATGGCGGCTGGCGCCCATGTGGAGACTACCGCCGCCTAAATGATGCCACCACGCCTGACCGCTATCCAGTGCCCCATATTCAGGACTTTTCCGTGCATCTGGCGGGGAAGTTCCTGTTTTCCAAAGTCGACCTTGTGCGGGGCTACCACCAGGTTCCGGTGCACCCTGCGGATGTCCCGAAGACAGCTGTGGTCACTCCGTTTGGGTTGTTTGAGTTCCTCAGGATGCCATTCGGCCTGAAAAACGCGGCCCAGTCCTTCCAGCGGCTGATGGACTCGGCGCTGAGGGACATGCCTTTCATCTTCGTCTACTTGGACGATGTCCTGGTCGCCAGTTCCTCGGAGGAGGAGCACCTCACACACCTCCGGGCCCTCTTCACAAGGCTCGACCGCCACGGCTTGATCATTAACCCGGCGAAGTGTGTTTTTGGGGTGCCGTCCATCCAGTTCCTCGGGCACCTCATCAACAGGGATGGTGCCGTCCCCCTTCCGTCGAAGGTGGAGGCTGTTTCCAACTTTCCCCGCCCACGTTCGGCCCGGGGGCTCCGGGAATTCCTGGGGATGGTCACCTTCTATCACCGATTCATACACCGGGCGGCCCACACTATGCGCCCGCTGTATGAGGCCCTCAAGGACAAGACGCCCGGCCAGGACGTCGACTGGACTGCGGAGAGGGACAGAGCGTTCGAGGACACTAAGACTGCATTGAGCCGGGCCGCATTGTTGGTCCACCCGTTGCCCGGAGCTCAGGTGGCCCTCACAACCGACGCGTCCGACTACGCGGTTGGCGCAAATACAGTACTTTCGACAGGGAGCTGCTCGGCGTCTGGCTGGCAATCCGCCATTTCCGCTTCGCCCTGGAGGGCCGTCAGTTTACGGTTTTTGTGGACCACAAACCCCTCACGTTCTCCATGTCCAAAGTAGCCGAGCCGTGGTCCGCCCGCCAACAGCGCCAGCTGTCATCCATCTCTGAGTATACCACGGACATCCGGCACATCGCTGGCAAATCCAACGTGGTCGCGGATTGCCTCTCCAGAGTGATCGTCGGCGCGGTGCAGCTGGATCTCGACTACTCGTGTATGAGTGCGGAACAGGCCACGGACCCTCAAAGACTCGGACACCGGGCTGCGCCTGGAAAAAGTGGCGATCGGCGACTCAGGGGTCAGGTTGTGGTGTGACCTCTCCACCGGCCAGCCCAGGCCACTGGTCCCTGCCGGCTGGCAGCGGGCTGTTTTCGAGGCAATACACGGCCTGTCCCAGAAGTTCGTCTGGAAAGGACTGAAGAAGGACGTACGGGCCTGGGTCGACTCGTGTGTGTCCTGTCAGCGTGCAAAAGTGCACCGCCACACCAAGGCCCCGTTGGAGCCATTCGTCGTCCCCGGTAGGAGGTTCGACCATGTCAACATCGACCTGGTGGGGCCACTCCCCCCTTCGCATGGTTTCACCCACCTCCTCACGATGGTGGACAGGACGACGCGTTGGCCTGAAGCTGTGCCACTCACCTCGACATCGTCTTCCGATGTGGCCCGTGCGTTTATCGGCACGTGGGTCGCGCGCTTTGGGACACCTTCGGACCTCTCCTCCGACCGGGGTGCACAGTTTACCTCGGAGATCTGGAATGTGGTTGCCAGGGATCTGGGGGTTAAACTGCATCGCACCACCGCATACCATCCTCAGGCTAATGGTTTGTGCGAGCGGTTCCATCGCTCCATGAAGGCGGCCTTGCGTGCCAGTTTGACGGACGGCAACTGGTTGGACAAACTTCCCTGGGTGATGCTGGGGCTCCGGACGGCGCCTAAGGAGGACCTGCAGTCCTCGTCTGCCGAGTTAGTCTACGGTCAGGTGCTGCGAGTTCCAGGGGATTTCATTCCGAACGCCACAACACCCTGGTCAGCGGCCAGGCAGCGGTCCTCTCTGCTGGAGGTCGCCAAGCAGTTCGCACCCGTCCCCACTTCGCAGCACTGCACCCCCGTTTCCCTGGTGCCACCCAATCTGCACACGGCGGAGTTTGTGTTCATCCGCCACGACGCCCACCGTGGACCGTTGCGCCCCCCCTATGACGGGCCGTTTAGGGTCTTGCGACACGGGGATAAGAGCCTGGTCGTGGACATCGGTGGTAGGCCCGAGACTGTCTCTGTCGACAGGATCAAGCCTGCCCACGTGGACATTTCCAGACCGTTGGAGTTGGCCCAGGCTCCGCGCCGTGGACGCCCCCCGTTGCCACGCCCCGCTGGGCTCCCTGCCGCCTTGTCGGTGCCGTTGCCGCCCAGTCCTGGGCTTGGTCCTGCTGCGCCCACCACGCCCCTCCCCTCTTCGGCCCCTGCCACTCGTTCTAGTCGCGGCCGGGCCATCGTGCCTTTCCGGCGCGGGGACTTTGACTATGGGTGAATTCTGGGGGGGCTTGTGTAGTGCTTTTACATAATTCACCAATGGAACTGAAGTTCCGGGGTTCCGGGGGGACTGTTATGACTGGGGGAATTTCCTGTTTTGTCTTGTTGGCGTTTTGAGACTATCAGGAGTTTACTGTCTGCTCCGTTGTTGTTACTCAACAAGTGTATTAATGTCATTAAAGCAGTTAGCTCCGTCTTTTGACACTCCGCCTCCGACTCCCGTCTTTACACGCCACAATATATATATATATATATATATATATATATATATATATAATAAAAAATTATATTCGGGGCTAATTAAATTATTTCCGGGTCTTGAGCCCCAAATAAAACAGCCTAGTGACGCCACTGGTTTGGAGGCAACTCAGAGTAGGCCTATGTTCACTCTGTGTTAGTGCTAACCTGTTAGTGCTAACCTGTTCAGGTTCAGCACAACTCACAGTCCGTTACTGCGGCTTTCACTGTAGAGGACTTTTAAAAGACTTTTAAAAGACTGTAGACTGACACCCTCTCACATCTAAAGACAATTAACTTACACCTGAAGAAAATTAGTTCTCTGAGTTTTCAGTCACAGAATGAGATTTTTAAAATACAGGGTTTCATGCACGCCGCCAGGATTTTTTCTCCGCCGGGGCTAAGGAGGGGCTTGACCAATATGTGGGGCAGTGTTAATTTTGTTGACTAAGACTATGACGAAAAATATTCGTCAACAAACCTTTTTCACAGACGTAAACTAAATAAAAACTAAATAAAAAGGCAGATATGATGACGAAGACTGAGACGAATATAACTGACACTATAGTCTACGAATAGGAACGAGACGAAACTGTTAGGGCGGGACGAATGGAGAAGAGATCCAATCAGAACTACTCTTTTTGTGGGACAAGTTGGGAAGAAATCTAATCAGGGCAAAGCAGCGAATGCAACCCTGTGTCAGTGAAAATCGACGGGAGGCCTCGCACTGTGAGCAGGTGGAGTGAGCCGCTGTGCAGAAAAACTCTGCGGTTTGATGGACAAAAATGATAGTCAGGGATATCCTACCCGTTAACGTTGTCTAGGGGAACGGCAAAGTTACGCGATCTGTTTGTAGTAGGCTATGTCTCGAGCTTGAATACACAGAGCCATGTCCCCAAACTGACTGCGCAACTATATAGGAAATTAACTGTGAAACTGCCGCCTCCCTCCGTTAGTTTCTGTTTTCACCCGAGTAAGTTACAATCAACTCCGACGGACAGCGTTCAATTAAAACCTCTAATTGTATTATCAAAATGGCTTTGATGCAAAAGAAGTCCGAACACACACAGCGGCAGCAGTGTTGCTTAAAGGAAAGCGCAGTTGCTCAATTTTATCAGCACCTGAACTGCGTGCTGCTGCTGCTGCCCAGGGGCGGCCTTAACGATCTCAGGGCCCGTTTCAAGACCTAGTGTGGGGCCCCCCACTTTTTTAAAAATATTTTCTTTATTTTAATTTTTTTATAAATAATGCTTGTGCATGCTCCCCGCAAAAAGAAAAAAGATTGTGGAATCCAGTTGGATCATAGACAGATCATGAGCTAATGGGCCCCCGGGCACAGGCTCTTAAAGCCCCCCCTCCTCCCTATCCAGTCAGTTACACTGATTTTATGTGAGATTATTACGAATGAAATAGAATACATGTTTTGTACTATAACCATTAAATCTGTGTCTGTATTGCATATTCAAAACTTAATACCATTAAATGAAGAAAGAAACACTTAATCGACTAAGTCCGCTGTAAATTTAGTCAACTAAAATCTGCTTATATTTAGTTGACTAAGACTAGACTAAGACTAAAATATTTCAGATGACTAGAATAGGACTAAGACTAAATAGTGTGATATTCAAAAGACTAAGACTAAATCAGAATTTGCTGCCAAAATTAACACTGTGGGGGTGCTGCACTATAACGTAGCCAGAAAAGAGATTCTGCGTGTGTTTCATTAAAACTCGGTGTGGCACGTTTATTAAGGGTCTGTACAACAGCGTGGGGGTCCTCCCCCAGGAAAATTTGAGCCTCAAAGACTTGTTTCTTGCGTTCTGGCGACTTAAAAGCACAAACAAGTTGTTCACATCATCATCAACTTTTGCCTATTTTTGTTGTTCCAAATAATCTGCTTTATCAATTTGCCATCTAATCTAAATGATAACTGACCATTATGTTTGTTTATCGTCTCTCTTGCGTGACATTTTATAATAACAATAGTAGCCTAAATATATCTCCTTTGCTGTGCGCTGGGGAGAAACAGACACGCTGGCAACTTTTCTGGTATCAAATTGGGGATTGTGGGATGATTTGGATGCAGCAGCCTATTTGAATGACATGCTGTCGGGCTGGCTCCGCCCGGCAGAGCTGCTTGACTCTCGGCCGGGTGCGAGGCAAAAATAAATAAATAAAAGGACTCTGCGCACCACTAGGCTACATAATAGGCTGGCCTGATGTGAAACTTCTCTAAAATATAGGCTACTTACTCAGGCTCGCCAACATAAAACAGACGCGCACATAGCTGCGGGTACATATTCTCAACAGGGGGTGCTCAGCCTGCACTTAACTCGCTACATTGATAAACACAAACTTCCCCAATGTAATAGTGTTACATGCAGCGGTGATGGTTTTAATATAAGACTGGGGGTTTCCCCTACAAATAGGTCGTAAAAAGTCGGTCCGTCTTATGTTTGGGGTCTAAAATTTGGCGTCCAGTAAGGGAATGCCTGTTACCAAAGCGATAATTCAGCTTAAGGGCCTGTGTCCACCTTGTTTATTTTCTTTTTTTCGGGTGAAACACTGGTTGTGCGCTCTGAAGCGGCTGGGACGTGCGTTTGTGCGCTGGGAGAGAGAACGCGGTGGGCTGAGACTAAAGTAGGCTATAAAAAGGCACGGGAAATCGCCTTAGAGGTCAACATCCCCAGTATTGAATTCAAAGCCTCGAATCATTATGTTGCGAGTCGACGTGTCAGAGGCATGAATCGACAAAGCGATCAACTTTTACTGTGGCTTTTTTGCTGCAGCACTTGCAGTGCTGAGGAGAGCTTGCCAACTGCGCTGTCCTTTACACACCATCACTGCCACCGTTATGTTGGGTGACTGTGGCTCAGGTGGTTAAACGGGTTGGCCAACGATCCAAGGGTTGGCGGTTCGATCCCCGCCCGGCCACCTGTGTCATGGTCTTTGTGTGCTTGGGCAAGACACTTCACCCACCTTGCCTAGTGTGAATGTGTATGATTGCTGTATGTTTGAGGTGGTGGTCGGAGGGGCCGTTGGCGCTGAATGGCAGCCACGCTTCCGTCAGTCTGCCCCAGGGCAGCTGTGGCTACTCTCGTAGTTCACCACCACCGGTATGACTGTGTGTGAACGAATTGAACCAGGAACCCTGTAAAGCGTCTTTGAGTGCGTAGGCAATAAAGCGCTATATAAAACCTATCAATTATTATTATTATGTTTAGATTTCATAATTTGCATCAAAGCTCTTAGGATAATAAGAATTAGAGGCTTTATTTAAACGCTGTCCATGCCGTGGTTATATTAACTATGTCGGCTGTAGACTGAAACTAACGAGGGAGGCGGCTGCTTCACTGTACAGTTCCATAGTTGCACATTCAGTTTGGCAACATGTCTCTGTGTATCAGGGCTCGGGACACGCAATCGGATTACGGATGCCTTTCTTCTCGACAACGTTAATGTGCAGGAATCCCCGGTGATAATTTTAGTCTTCTTAAACCACATAGTTTTTCTGCACGGCGGCTCACACAGGCGAGGTCTCACCGTGAACTCATTGCCACAGGTTTCACCGGGTGGATGCGCTGCTTTGCTCGGACAGAGGCTTTGAGTTTTCTTAAAGTGATTTAACATCCCGGTCTAGATGAGTGCTTCAACGTTGTGCCTTATATTTCGAATAGCTTGAATGTGTGATGTGTGTGTGCAGTACCCCTACTTCCCGCGGTAGCCAACTGTGTGCGACGAGGAATGCTACATTCAGGTGCTCCTCAAAAATCCAGAATTTTTATTTAGGATTGCGAAATTGTTCTGACTTTGATAATCATTAACTTTTAAGATGTAGGGAAATCCTAAAAATAAGAATAGCAGTAGGCTACAAGGACGATTTAATTGTTTGGAGCATTTAAAGAAAATATTAACAGCTGTTCTATTTCGTTCCTACTGACCGCCAGAGGCGGTGCTTACAGCACTGGATGTTCCATCGCGCGCATGCGCAGGTCGAGATCTTTATACCAACAGTCACCTGTGACACCTGGGTGACTCCGGGAATGTATATATTCCGGAAGTCACCAGAGGTTCTGTTCCTTCTATTTTCTCGCGGACTAGCAGGTCTCACACATTGTCGTGTGATAATATACCATTAGCTTGTCGCAAGCAGCTCGTACCTAAGGGTTGGTGCTTCGATTTGACTTCGACCACCAAGGGCTGCGACTTGCAATTCGTTCGATTTGGCTGCGGCCGGTAAGGGGTGAGTAAAGTGTGAAGGCTACGCGTAGCCCGAGGCTACCGCGGAAGCTACTATCACCTTTCCACCTTGCTTGATTATGATCAGGCGGCGGCTGGGTTCACAGTCGCCGTGTTATTCTTTCGTTCGCCGTTGCTTGCGTGTTTTTCGCTAAGCCCGGTTGCTAATTGTATGCTCGAATGTAGGCTGTTGTCTTTCTAGCATTGTTGCACTGTTGATCGGGTGATAAGTTCGCCTAGACCGATTGCTTACTTTGATTTAATCGACAGCGAGCGGCTTGGGAAGCTCCAAGCCGCCGCCACAGTAGCCTACTTTGTAGCATTGTCGCTGTGAGTAGCCTAGAGCGGTTGCATGGGCTACTTAATTTGCTCGTCAGGTGGGCGGCTTCGGGTGCAGAAGTCTCTTTCACTGTTGTATTTGAGCTGTGTCGCACCAATCGTGTGCGTGCCACACACTGGTATGCTGTTGTATACACTGTATGCTGCTGTATTGCTCGCCGGTGGACGAATTAGTTTCCTAAATCGCCTTCACCGTGTTATTTAGCCGTGTCACACTGTTGCTCGTGTGTAGGCTGCTGTAGTGTGGCGCCAGTTGGCAGCTTAGTTTCACACCGCTGTGTTATTATAGCCGTGTCGCACCGTTGCGGTAGCTCATGCGGCCGTCACTGTGTTATTAAGGCGCATTATTGCTTGGGCTCTCGCCTAAGGCTCAATGACATGCTGTCCACAGTGCCTATAGTGATTGCTCTCCAGTGGGCGGCTGGGGTTACCAAGAGCCGCTGACACTGCCAGGGGACTACAGATAGAGAATAGCTTAATTGGCTAATTCTAGCATTTTTTTAACCCATGTATGATCATGTGGTTTATTGATTTGCACTGTCCCCTTCTTAATAGTCCAGGCAAAATAGCGTTTTTCATAGAATAAATTGTAAAAGAATTTTTTTCAGCTCAGATAATTTCTATGAGGTGTCCAGAACAACATACTAAAAGTCCTAAGAAATCCTAGTTGGGGAAATATGTTTAATTCTCATCAATCCGAGATGTGTGCCAATAAGGCGAGACACCAATAAATCCCAATGGGGCTATTTTTTTCCTTTACTCCTATCAAAATGAAACTTTACACAATGAAAGTATCCATGAAAATTTAAATGTTTTGTATTAAAAGTTTCTTTGAAAATGTATTTTAATATGCAAATGAGCTATACACTAATCGTACATGCCCAAAATAAACCCAAATAGGTTTAATTTTTTCCTTTACTCCTACCACAATAAAACTTTACATAGTAAAAGTATACTTGAAAAGTAAAACATTTTGTATTACAAGTTTCTTTTTAAATGAATTTGAATATGCACATGAGCTCCACACTTATTGAATATCCAATCATCCTACTGCCAATGGGTGATGGCGATGCTGCTTTTAGACTGGCCTCTAACCTGAAAAACTGCCTGGCTTACTTATTACAGGTGCCTCTCATGAATTAGATCCCCCCCCAGCTAGTGTCATTTTTTACTTTTTTCAGTGCCATTCCCTTTCCAATGCCAAATAGACGAGACGTAGAATCACAGCCTGAAATGGCATGGAGAAAGAGGAGATTGTCACACACCTTGGGACCAATTAACTCACCTTTTGGAATTTTATTTATTTTGACTATCATTAATTAATTTTTATCAATACCAGTATTTTTTATATGAAATAACAGATTTTTGTTTATCAATTCCACATTTTTCTTTACCGGAAATCAATTGTTAAAACTGATAAAAAATAAATTATTTGACAAATTTTGTATGTGCAAAAGTTTGTGAACCCTGAGCTGCATTGCTTAAATGGAGCAGGTAAACACAATCAGGTGGGCCAAATTGAGTGATGAAATGGACCAATGTAATGAGAGATCTTTAGGGAAGTAATTGGGCGGCACCAGATAAAACAGAGATAAAACCAGGTCAGTGTAGGCCCACCAAAGTGAACCTATACAGATCAGACTTGCCAAAAGGGAAAGACAATCTCAGAGGATCTCAGGAAGAGAGATGTGATGTTGCACATTTGTCTGGGGACAGCTATACATTAATTTATTTGGTTCTTGTGCCATAAACAGCTTGTGTGCATTCAGATCAGTATGATGCAACAAGAGTACTAACAAGTCTGTGTCATCACCTACTGAGACTGTGTCTTTTGTTCTGGCAGAGGCAATGGCAGTTTGGACAATGAGCACATCTGCATCGTGCTTTGCATGGTTTGTGATACACCATTTTTTGTCTTACAAGTTTCTTTGAAAATGAATTTTAATATGCAAATGAGCTATGCACTAAATATAGGCTACCCAAAATATATCTGCATAGGCTTCATTTTTACCTTTACTCCTACCACATTAAAACTTTACACAATGAAAGTCTACATGAAAAGTAAAACATTTGTATTAGAAGTTAACCTATAATGGTCAAGGCTTTCCAGAAGGGGTTGGTCGAACGTCAGAACAGGGGTCACATCATACTGCAGAGCTTGAGTTGCCACACACCTCAATGTTGAGTATATGCAGGATTCATCACTGGGATCAAGATCAATCATTGGAAGTAATGTTACTGAAGCTCTCCCAGGGTGTTCATCTAGAAGATGCAGGATCTGCATCATACCAGACCATGATGGCCTTTGAGAGTGAAGGAGTAGGGATGTCTTCCACAAAACATCCAGCTGTGATGTTTTGTTATCTGCTGGCAACAGAGCCAGTGGCTGATACACAATAGGTTCACATATCGGAGGAATCATAAAGTACTGAATGTGTATGCGACCAACCGCAGCAATATCTGCAGCAGTCACTTGGATCTTTAAAGGAAAAAATTAAGCCTATGCGGATATATTTTGGGTAGCCTATATTTGATAAGTGTATAGCTCATTTGCATATTAAAATTCATTTTCAAAGAAACTTGTAAGATAAAAATGGTGTATCACAAACCATGCAAAGCACGATGCAGATGTGCTCATTGTCCAAATTGCCATTGCCTCTGCCAGAACAAAAGACACAGTCTCAGTAGGTGATGACACAGACTTGTTAGTACTCTTGTTGCATCATGCTGATCTGAATGCACACGAGCTGTTTCTGGCACCAGAACCAAAGAAAGCAACAAAAACAAGACGGATATGGTGCATAAAGTAGACAAAGGAGTTACTTGGTCCCAAGGTGTGTGACAATCTCCTCTTTCTCCATGCCATTTCAGGCTGTGATTCTACATCTCGTCTATTTGGCATAGGAAAGGGAATGGCACTAGCCTGGAACTCCAGACCTGCCACTAGGGCCAGGCGCTGGCAAATTAAATGTGCTGCGCCTGTTGGTCTGGGCACTCTCCATTGAAGCTCATTAAATATGTCAAGAAATCCTGAGCTGCGTTTTAATTGGTTCTATCTGATATGGGCGGGCCAGAGCCCTATGTATGGTGCTCTGGGGCCTCGACCCTTTACAATTTGGAAGACGGCACTCAAATCTTTCATTGGCAAGTAAGAGGAATGTTCTGTTTTGCCGACCGACCACGGCAAAAGTTCAATTCAACAGTTAACCCCGCTGTTCGCTAAACGAACGGGGCTTAATACGTCACATTGGTCATTGCTCTGATTGGATGTAGTGCTATCAAATTGCGTGCAGTGGTATTTGAAGAGACAAATCTAATTCATGAGAGGCACCTGTTATACCCCTGGCAGGTAAGCCAGGCAGTTTTTCAGGTTAGAGGCCAGTCTAAAAGCAGCATTGCCATCACCCATTGGCAGTACGATGATTGGATATTCAATAAGTGTGGAGCTCATGTGCATATTCAAATTCATTTAAAAAGAAACTTGTAATACAAAATGTTTTACTTTTCAAGTATACTTTTACTATGTAAAGTTTTATTGTGGTAGGAGTAAAGGAAAAAAATTAAGCCTATTTGGGTTTATTTTGGGCGTGTACGATTAGTGTATAGCTCATTTGCATATTAAAATACATTTTCAAAGAAACTTGTAATACAAAACATTTAAATTTTCATGGATACTTTCATTGTGTAAAGTTTCATTTTGATAGGAGTAAAGGAAAAAAATAGCCCCATTGGGATTTATTGGTGTCTCGCCTTATTGGCACACATCTCGGATTGATGAGAATTAAACATATTTCCCCAACTAGGATTTCTTAGGACTTTTAGTATGTTGTTCTGGACACCTCATAGAAATTATCTGAGCTGAAAAAAATTCTTTTACAATTTATTCTATTTTTGGCCCCAAAAGGCCTTACTTTGCCTGGCCTATAAGTAAACTGAATTCATTTGAACTGTGTGGGTGCGCTCTCGGCTTGGGTGCTCTCGCCTAGAGCTCGATTGCCTAGCCTACTGTAACTTGCTCGCCAGTGGGCGGCATAGTTTACACCACCACTGTATTATTCTAGCGGTGTTGCACCGAGGCTCGGTTGCTCTCGCCTAAAGCCCGGTTGCATACATTAGTTGCTAGCCAGTGAGCGTCTTATGTTTCCAAAGGTCGCCTTCACTGTGTTATTGTAGCTGTCACACAGTTGTCGTGTCTGCGCAGGCTACTGTATTTGCTCGCAAGTGGGCGGCATAGTTTAGCGCTGCCACTGTATTATTCTAGCGGTGTCGCACCGTGGCTCGGTTGCTCTCGCCTGAAGCCCGGTTGCATACCTTAATCGGATGCAACAGGTTGCATTGTTGCTTGGGTGCTCTCGCCTAAAGCTCGATTGCCTAGCCTACTGTAATTATGCTCGCCAGTGGGCAGCATAGTTTTGCACAACAGGTCGCATTGTTGCTTGGGTGCTCTCGCCTAAAGCTCGATTGCCTAAAGCCTACTGTAATTATGCTCGCCAGTGGGCAGCATAGTTTTACACAACAGGTCGCATTGTTGCTTGGGTGCTCTCTCCTAAAGCTCGATTGCCTAAAGCCTACTGTAATTATGCTCGCCAGTGGGCAGCATAGCTTTACACAACAGGTCGCATTGTTGCTTGGGTGCTCTCGCCTAAAGCTCGATTGCCTAAAGCCTACTGTAATTGTGCTCGCCAGTGGGCAGCATAGTCTTACACCGCCACCGTTTTATTCTAGCGGTGTCGCACCGTGGCTCGGTTGCTCTCGCCTGAAGCCCGGTTGCATACCTTTAACAGATGCATATTTTAATTGGCTCGACAATGGGCAGCTTAGGCCTCGTAAGGTCGCCGTCACTGTTACTTTAAGGGTGTCGCTCCGTTGCTCTGGTGCTTGCACCTGAAGCTCGGTTGAGTAGGCTACAATTCATTTAGCCTAGCCTGCTAAATTGCTGACATGCTAAACAACCATAATTGTGACGCCTTCATGGCCTCCCTACAGTGGAGTATGGCCATGAGAAGTGCCCTGCAGGTCTCGGGGTGAGCACCTGAGGAAAGCACTGTCAGATAACCCATGCATGAACCGTAGTTTCATGCCTCAGGCACTGAGGCTTGCTAGGTAGAAGCTCTCCTGCTAGCCTCCAACCAGCTCAGGGTGCCAGCGGCAGTGAGTAGCCTTGCGGCTGTGCATCCTTCCTACTCAGGGGATGACATGCTGTCCACAGCTGCGTCCTGTAATGTTATACAGGTGGGCAGCTCGGCTAGAGGGTCAGTGTCCGTCCGTGACTTGCCAAGTATGGGGTTAGATGAAGCTCTGGTTTCATCTGCACCCACGAATGCCCTCTGAGCCTTATTCCACAGAGCTCCGTAGATGCTGGCCAGATTTAAGGGCTCTCTCCCATCACACTAGTGACAGCAGAGCTCTGGCAGCCATGCACAATGCTGATAGTTAGGGCTTGGACTGGTTAGCTCCAATTGAGCCTGCTATAGCATCCCTGGTTGTCTCCCCAGACGAGGCTCTGAGAGCCGATGTGCGCTGCCCTCGGCCCCAGTGCCGGATTTCAGGCGACCTCCTTACTAGGAGTTACGACATTGCTGCCTGTGTGGGCCATCTGGGAATTTGCTTTCTCACACAGTCCTGGCTCGGTCGCAAACCATACAGGGGTCAGGTGCTGGTCACTCAGCATGGACCCTCAGTGATGCTTCACTGCAGACTTTGCATTATGACTTAGGGAGCTAGGCAGGTTGATGTCAACTGTGGCGTCGTCCCAGTCGGAGGTGTGTCGACAGACCCTCCATTCTCTTCCAGTGATCCCAGGCCAGACGTTCGGCCAGCTGCTCTTCAGGCCCGGTGCGAAGTGTCCAGGTTGACCAGGCTAGACAGTAGTTGCACGCTGCGACGTGCACCTCTGCCTGATCCAGGCCGGGAACCTCTGTGGTACCCCGTGCCAATAGCTTCAACCACGTTCAGGTGGACAATCAAGGGGCCAGTGCTTCTCAGCACATTCTGTACAGTGCCGTAACACTGCGCTACAGCTGTATTTCAGGCGCCAGGAGGTCGGCGTCCAGCCTCCGCCCTCCCCCAGAGTCCTTGGGTGTGCTACTCGATGCTCGGTAGGTTCTACTCAACCGAAGTTCAGGTACCAGGAGTTGGGGCGGGGTCGCCCCGTTCTGGACTAAGACGGCGGAATCAGGGCCTCACGATTCTTCCTTTCCCCATGCTGCGTGTTGCAGGGGTCCTCCAGTCTTTCGCTCAGGCGGACTGGGTTGTTCATAGCCCTGAAAGTTGCTACTTTCAAGTCCCTACTGCCCAATGTCACAGGTGGCCCCCCCCCCTTTGCATTTCTGGGCAAGGTGTACCAGTTCAGGGTTCTTCCGTTTGGGCCGTCCCTGGCTCTGCGCATATTAAACAGTGTGTGGCAGCATCCCTGCCACCATTACAGCTCAGCTGGTGCTCGACTCGGCGGCCATACGAGCCTGCCTTTCTCTGTAGCGCGTAGATACCGTTCAGCAGCTACTCAGCACTTCATGCAATGGAGGCTGCTGGAGTACAGCCTCTTCCTTCGACTGATAAGTATGCTGACCTCAGCATTATCTAATCATCATTATCTAAGCTGTCCAAGTTCCAGGTGTCCGGAACACAGCGATAGAAAAGGGCCACCCCCGGGGAGTGGAGACTCCATCCGGAGGTGGTGGGCATGATTGGGACAAGTATGGCAGGGCGGTGGCATATCTATTTGCGTCCGAAGAGAAGACCCACTGTCCCCCTGGGTTCTCCTAGATGGAGAGGACCAGTCCCCTAAGGCAGGATGCTCTGGCTGATGCTTGGCCAGTCAGCCTGCTTTATGCATTTCCTACAATTCTTTTGTTACTGACAACACTGGATGGGGTCCAGCATTGCAGTTACAGCCTACGTTTGGTGGCTCCACATTGGCCAGGAAGGCCATGGATCCCAGCGTTACTAAACTCCTCAAGGAGAGCCTTGGTGCCTTCCAGGGAGACAGGACCTTCTGTCTCAGGTAGGCGTACACATGTGGCACCCGAACTCGGGGCGCCTGCAGCTGTGCGTGGGGCTCCTGGTAGCCAGGACCCACTGTTGACGTATTGCGACCAGTCAGAGGTCCATACCGTTTTAACTTCAGGGGCACTCGCCACTACATGGCGCTATGCAGACAGGTGGAAGTTGTTTTCACAGTGGTGCATGGCACATGGCGAAGTCCCATGGACTTGTTCAGTGATAGTGATACTACACTTTCTGCAGTCTGTGTTGGGCAGCAGGACAGCTGCTTCCACCCTGTGCGTCTATGTGGCTGCGATATCGGCCGCACATGCAGGGGTGGACAACCAGACGGTAGGGTCCCACTACCTAGTCAGGCCAGAGGCTTCATTCAGCCACCATGACCCCTGAGGGCACCATCATGGGACTTACAAGTAGTCCTGAGGGCCTTAGGTCTACCCCCATTTGGGCCGCTGAGTCAGGCAGACCTGACGCGGCTGTCTATGAAGACGGCATTCCTCCTTGCCATTGCGACTGCAATCGGTCGGTGAACTCCATGCCTCGGCAGTGAGCCAGGCGTGCTTGCTCTGGCATGCAGAAGGGTCAGGAGTGGTGCTCTCGCCAAATCCATCCTTCCTATCCAAACGATTGTCTCCCCACCATGTAAACCAATCGATCGAGTTGGCTGCTTTCAATCCCCTGGGCTCACCAGGGGGTGCAGAAAGAACGTCAGACCCACTGTGCCCGGTGCGGGCGCTTAGGGCATAGGTTGTGGCAACAACCAGCTTGCGTAAGACAAATACCTCTTTGTCTGCTATGGGAGCTGCAGGAAGGGGGCTGCCCTGTCCAAACAGAGACACTCCCACTGACTTGTGGAGGTGGTCTTGAATGCATATAGAGCACAGGGGCTCCCCATGCCTTGGCCGTTGAGTGCCACTCTACCAGGAGTATGGCTACATCAGGGGCTGCCTTGAAGCGGATTTCACGGCAGGACATTTGCGCCACGGCTTCATGGTCTTCATCATGTACGTTGCGCGGCTCTACAGAGTAAATGTTGCTGCACCTCATCCGGTGGGATGACAGCTGTCTTGTTGATGGCTGCAAGCCCTTAATTGATGAGTACTCTTCGTGACCTTTTTGGTATAAGTCATCCAGTGCTGTAAGCACCGCCTCTGGCGGTCAGTAGGAACGAAATAGAACGATAGTTACGTATGTAACTACGGTTCTATGAGTTCCGGATGACCGCCAGAGTTCTCTGTCACTCAGACTTCTCAGACACCGCGAGAAGATCCAGTTGGAACAGAACCTCTGGTGACTTCCGGAATATATACATTCCCGGAGTCACCCAGGTGTCACAGGTGACTTTGTTGGTATAAAGATCTCGACCTGCGCATGCGCGCGATGGAACATCCAGTGCTGTAAGCACCGCCTCTGGCGGTCATCCGGAACTCATAGAACCGTAGTTACATACGTAACTATCGTTTATTGCAATACAGTGTAAGGGACTAGAATCCTGGGGGGGGGGGGCTGAACCGGGGCTAACCAGATTTCTAACGGGGCTTTAGCCCCGGTGTAGCGCCGTCACTGCAGGGGTTGTATTGCAAGACTACAACTAGATTCCTTTTGAGATTAATATTATTTCCAATCCTGATTAAAAGTGATTTCAGTCAAATAAAAAGTTTTTTTTTAGCAGGTAAAATGGACTGGGTAATAAATAAATGTAAACAACTCTATGCCCTTATCACGTAGGCTAAATGTCATTCATGATCACGTTAAAAACTGCAAACGCGATTGTGATCATTTAATTAAAAAGTGAATTCAATATTCCGAGCGGACATCAGATGAAGGACTTCTTTAGGAACAGTTTTGTCTTCAGCTTTAGTATACTGAATTTGTACATGAACTCTTCTTATTTCAGATCAAAACTAACAAAGAAGACATTGTATACATTAAGTCTCACGGAGGTGGAGTTCCAGCTGACATCACCAACAAACTTACCCAACTTGATACAAGGGTAGGGCAATTAAAAACTAGGTCCTGTTACTTTTACCCTTATGTTTTGTACTTTGTTTCATTTAGCTTGTTTGCATTTCCATCTTTGTGGTGTTAATCACTTTTACTATTAGACTAGACTAATGCGTCTTTACAAGTGAACCCTTTAGAATATATCTATCAAAATAATATTTTCTCATTGTCAAAACACTGTCATAAAACATATTTTCCATGCTTCTTTCCATGCTTTACAGGTGTCAACACTTGAGACTAAAGTGAATTCACTGGAATTGGTAAGACCTTCAAGAAGTTGCAATAGCTGAAGCCTGTAAGACATATGCCTTTCCTCATTCCATATGCCTCTCCTGCCCTCTTCTCTCCTCAGACAGTCCAGAAGGTGTCCTGCAGCAGTAACCCCTGCCAGAATGGAGGAACATGTCTGAACTTACTCAGTTCATATCACTGTGTGTGTCCCAGCAACTGGGCTGTGAGTTATTTACTATTTATTACATCATTTGGTTGCATAATACAGTTGTCTATATGTTCATTGTATGCATTAATAAATACCAATTGGCAGAGGTGGAATGAACAATTCACATTAACAAAGTGATTTTTGTGTGCTTGTACTTTTTCAGTCTTTTTTATCTAGTTAAAGTAGTATTATTCTACTTTAACTAGATATTTTAATCTCAAGAATAATACTTCAATTAGCAAATTAATGAAAGAAAGGAGCTTTTTTCATCAGCTTCAGCACAGAAGAACCATAAACTTGTGAAAACTAATAAGTACGTTACAGGCTATATTTACAGGCATCATCTTAGCTTAACTAATGTCCCAAAAACACAATGTTTCAAAGCATGCTAAAACTCCACCCACACTTTGCTCCATGGCGAATTAATGTGTTCCATGTTCGACCTGTTGGAATGCAATTAAGGCCACGTTTACAGAGGGGTATGCTACGAAGCGAGATTAAGGGCTGAGCGAGGTCTGTTCTAAAGCCAGAGTTTTCAGTATCACGAAAGGTGGCTCTCTTTCTACCTGGCAAGATCGCCGTGGTAACAGAGGCTGCACGGCTAACCTGCCCATACCAGTTTTTGTTCCAGAGTTTGAGCTTAAATTCGGCTCTTAGAGCGCTACCCTTTAAGGAAACTACACCTTTTGAAGTCCCGCGGACCTGACTATGTTGTCTGAGCGATACCTCTCACTGAGTAAACTAGTTAAATCAGTAAACTTATTGATCAGTAAGTTAATGAACGAAACAAAGCCGTGACTTACATTAGAGTGAACTGTAACATCGCGCTGCAGCTTTTTGCCACATGCATAGTTATTGATGCAGAAAATGTAAAATAGCCTAGACCTACTGTAGGCCTATGCAGCGCCACTCTATGCTCTCACCTCAAATGATTTTACCTGGCGATCTACACACACTGGCTCTTAATGAAGCGTTCGATAAAATCACAGGTTGCAACATTATTTCACTGTAGGCTTCTTTCTTTTCATCAGTAGCGATTACAGTTGGGACGTGACAGGTGACAGCTGTCACAGTTCGGACATCGCTGTAGACTCGCAGGTTAAGTTTCTCACAGTAGATTCATATTTGTCCGGAAAATACAGACTACAAGTTTTGTATTTATTTTAATGGTATATAAGATGCAAATAAAGGGCTATTAGCCTAAATCAAAATCAAAAGTGTATTAATTTTGATGTGGCCCAAAACTAAAGTGATTTTCCACATATACAGGTCCTTCTCATATAATTAGCATATTGTGATAAAGTTCAATATTTTCTGTAATGTACTGATAAACATTAGACTTTCATATATTTTAGATTCATTACACACAACTGAAGTAGTTCAAGCCTTTTATTGTTTTAATATTGATGATTTTGGCAAAAAAGTAAAGAAAAACCAAAAATCCCTATCTCAAAAAATTTGCATATTTCATCCGACCAATAAAAGAAAAGTGTTTTTAATACAAAAAAGTCAACCTTCAAATAATTATGTTCAGTTATGCACTCAATACTTGGTCGGGAATCCTTTCGCAAAAATGACTGCTTCAATGCGGCGTGGCATGGAGGCAATCAGCCTGTGGCACTGCTGAGGTGTTATGGAGGCCCAGGATGCTTCGATAGCGGCCTTAATATCATCCACAGTGTTGGGTCTGGTGTCTCTCAACTTCCTCTTCACAATATCCCACAGATTCTCTATGGAGTTCAGGTCAGGAGAGTTGGCAGGCCAATTGAGCACAGTAATACCATGGTCAGTAAACCATTTACCAGTGGTTTTGGCACTGTGAGCAGGTGCCAGGTCTTGTTGAAAAATTAAGTCTTCATCTCCATAAAGCTTTTCAGCAGATGGAAGCATGAAGTGCTCCAAAATCTCCTGATAGCTAGCTGCATTGACCCTGCCTTTGATAAAACACAGTGGACCAACACCAGCAGCTGACATGGCACCCCAGACCATCACTGACTGTGGGTACTTGACACTGGACTTCAGGCATTTTGGCATTTCCTTCTCCCCAGTCTTCCTCCAGACTCTGGCACCTTGATTTCCGAATTGCATGCAACATTTGCTTTCATCCGAAAAAAGTACTTTGGACCACTGAGCAACAGTCCAGTGCTGCTTCTCTGTAGCCCAGGTCAGGCGCTTCTGCCGCTGTTTCTGGTTCAAAAGTGGCTTGACCTGGGGAATGCGGCACCTGTAGCCCATTTCCTGCACACGCCTGTGCACGGTGGCTCTGGATGTTTCTACTCCAGACTCAGTCCACTGCTTCCGCAGGTCCCCCAAGGTCTGGAATCGGCCCTTCTCCACAATCCTCCTCAGGGTCTGGTCACCTCTTCTGGTTGTGCAGCGTTTTCTGCCACACTTTTTCCTTCCCACAGACTTCCCACTGAGGTGCCTTGATACAGCACTCTGGGAACAGCCTATTCGCTCAGAAATTTCTTTCTGTGTCTTACCCTCTTGCTTGAGGGTGTCAATGATGGCCTTCTGGACAGCAGTCAGGTCGGCAGTCTTACCCATGATTGCGGTTTTGAGTAATGAACCAGGCTGGGAGTTTTTAAAAGCCTCAGGAATCTTTTGCAGGTGTATAGAGTTAATTAGTTGATTCAGATGATTAGGTTAAGAGCTCGTTTAGAGTACCTTTTCATGATATGCTAATTTTTTGAAATAGGAATTTGGGGTTTTCATGAGCTGTATGCCAAAATCATCAGTATTAAAACAACAAAAGACCTGAACTATTTCAGTTGGTGTGCAATGAATCTAAAATATATGAAAGTTTAATTATTATCATTACATTATGGAAAATAATCAACTTTATCACAATATGCTAATTATGTGAGAAGGACCTGTATGCTATTCATTAGGGGACAGTGTCAGACTTAAATCAGATTCTTAAGTGTATGATTATCAACTAGGCTAAATGGTGTACTGTTTAAATCCGAGTTCAACTTTTAATTGCTTTATAATGTCACGTTAGGCTACGCACTGCGAGAACGATCTGTAAAATAAATTAATCAATTCAGTAGCCCAATTTTCTGACAACATTCCACTCTCTCCTTATTGGCAGTAAGAGTTTTTTTCGGCTCTCTGTTTTCTGCTGTTCTGTGATCATTCAGACTGACAAACTCTTCCTCTTGAGTCAAGTCAGCGACGCACTTTTTTTTTTTTACTCAGCTGCTCGCAATCAGTCCATTTGTTTAAAGTTAGCGGCACAAGATCAGTCCAGTCTGTGCAGAAGCAGAGTCAAATGACGGGTCAAACGCCCCCTTTCATGGGGACGCGCACAGAGCCTGAAGCCGAAACCCTCGTTCAACATAATAGGTTGATAACTTCCTTCGTGATACCAGTTAGCTCTGAGCGAGGGTATGTGTCATGCTGAACCAGATCAAAAAAAGAGAGCCGGGCTCTGTTGAGTTTGTTTCGTAGTATTCCCCTCTGGTCTCACTAAAAACGTTTTTTATTTACTTTTTCAAAAGCTTCCACGTTCAGACGCAATTGTTATGAAAACTTTCAACATGCACACATTTTTTTTTTAAACTGGGCAAAATCGTGCATGTTGTCTTCTAACTTCTCAATAGCTTGTGTGTGGCTATTTTGACAGAAAATGTAATGGGCCAATGTGCGGAGTGGAGCCGAGATGTCACCATTATAACAGGAAACAGCATTGCTATTCACATGGTGACGCTGGAGTTGCATTTTGAAAAGATTTCACTCTGGAACCTGGCTTCAAAACTTTACCTTTTTCAGACTGTAAATGCTGTTATCATGTCAATTATAGGCCCCAAACTTTAAAATACTTTTGCGTTTGTGTCCAAACCATGTATAAACATTGCCTAACTTGCCTGGTGAACCTGGTTCAAATAAGTGAGACTGTGTGAGCTTCAGTAGACCTATATGTAACTGCTTAAGCCTTGACTGATTTGTTAGGTTGATTCAAGACTTGTGTAAAGCCAGGCTGTTATGTAACAGCCCTCATGTTTTTCTCATCTCTTCCTCTATTGCTCTGTGTGTGTCAGGGTCCGAACTGTGCAACAGATGTGAATGAATGCCAGGGGAATTCAGGATCATTTCTGGGTTGTCAGAATGGAGCAACATGTGTCAACACGCCTGGATCATTCACGTACGTCTTAAAATCCCCATATTTATATTTAGCAATTAATTGAATGTTCAATTTAGTTGTGCTCATTTCTTATACTCTTAATATTAGCCAAATTAATTTGTGTTATGTAACAATGAACTTTCCACCAAAAAACATGATCGCAAGGCAAACGATTCATATTGAAATGAGAAGACCATATTATGTGAAAGTGCTGTCCTCAAAATCTAGTGAATTTCAATAACAGTTGAAATGCCCAGCTGCATGTTAGACACTAGCTCTGAAGCTCTACTTTTAAACAAAACAAAGAGATCGGTAACACTTTACAATAAGGTACACAAAATTGTAGTAGCTACTACATACCTACTACATAGATATGTGTTACCTACTACATAGGTTTTATTTTTTTTGTGTTACCTACTACATAGGGTTTTTTTTTTGTGCTACCTAACACATAGGTTTTTTTTTTGTGTTACCTATTACATAGGTTTTTTTTTGTGCTACCTAACACATAGGTTTTTTTTTTTGTGCTACCTAACACAGGTTTTTTTTTTTGTGTTACCTACTACATAGGGTTTTTTTTTTGTGCTACCTAAAGGCCAGGACACACCGGCCCGATAATCGCCGTCGTAGAGTCGGGAGGGGGCGGGGACACGAATCTCTTTGGTGTGTGCCGTGAAATCGGTCGTCGTAGATGTCGTCGGGCTTCTTTTGGCAGCGGGCAGTATTTCAGTGGGAGCAATTTGATTTGTGGAGGGCTAGCGAATCAGTGAAGCCCGGAAGGGAAGCGGGTAGCACAAACAGCTAACAACAGTTAGCCATCGTTTTAATGTGTTTGTTTGTTTCGTTTAGCAAGTACTCACATGCATCAACCCTTGTTGACTGCTCGACACCATGCTCGACACTCTCTGCTAAAAATGGTGCTCTTTATGGTCCATAAATATAAATACGTATTTCTACCTATGTTTATGGTCTAGAGAGCCGTCCCATCATTTCCGGCTTCCGTATTTTTTCGGGCCACAATACAGATTAGCGCCGCCTGCTGTTATGGAGACATTACGTCCCGCGCAAGCGCAGAGCGTACGGAAAGTCAGCAGTCGGTTTGGTGTGTTCTTTGCACTTTTTCGGTCGCGACGGGAAGACTGGAGCTCCCTGAATCGGCAGTCTCCATTTTCGGGTAGTCGGACTGGTGTGTCCTGGCCTTAACACATTGTTTTTTTTTTTGGTGCTACCTATGTAGTAGGTAACACAAAAAAAAAACCCTATGTGTTAGGTAGCACAAAAAAAAAACCTATGTGTTAGGTAGCACAAAAAAAAAACATATGTAGTAGGTAACACAAAAAAAAACCCTATGTGTTAGGTAGCACAAAAAAAAACCCATGTAGTAGGTAACGCATATCTATGTAGTAGGTATTACAATTTTGTGTACCTTATTGTAAAGTGTTACCAAGAGATCTAAGAACTGAAAACATACATCCAATAACCTCCATTGTACCAACCCTAGCTAGATGAGATCAAAACTTAATGTACTAACCGAGTTTTAATATACCTGATTAAGGCCTCATAAATATTCTGCTTATTACTGCGGTGTATTTTCTGGGGTCCATTCATAAAAGGTGTTAGTTTGAAAGATAGAAATTAATCTGCTGAGACAGGATGAGTGAGGTGGATAAACCTGACTTTATTAAGATAAAAGAACTCGGCGCCTGCGTCAGTCCAAGCCGGCCATGCCTGGTTAGCCAATTGCATTATCCCAACCTACTCTCTGCCTGTGTCCGTGTCTCTTTTTAACCCCGAAATGTGGTGTCCTGGTTGGTCAACATTGCTCATCAGGATCTGTCCCTCGTTATCCCTGATTGGTGGACTCTGGCTATTCTTAAAACTATTACCAAATGGGGCTTAGCTGGAAACATCATCTCCACCGGAATGCACCTATGTGTGCCTCCTCAGAACTTCAGAATAGTACGGTTTAACAATCCCACATAAACTAACTACTGTTGAGCTCGTAAAACAGTCATTCCTGAGTCTATTTTAATGTATGCAAGCTAACGCCCACATTCCTAACTCTGCACACACACATACACAAGAGAGACATTCAGAGACATTTTACACTGATTGACATTCGTTCAAATTAAATGCAATGCTTGATTGTCTTTTCAGGAAAATCCACCTCGTTCAATTCTAATTATTAACAACTTTAGAGTCCTATTTTGAACTTCAATTTTGGGGATCAATGTGTTAACTATGTCCCATTTACTCTATATCACATTACTTTAAACTTAAGTTAGACTGGGAAAGCTAATTGCTTACTGTTATTAAGGTCAAATTTGGCTACTCTTAGCCTCACCTGCAAGACTCTATCAGGTACACCTCTCTCCAAATTCAGGAAAGCAATTCTTCAAGTCTAACATTTTTTGATTATGGCTCCTACGGTGTGGCTGTAGAGTCTTGCAAATTAGCTGATATCTCCCACTCAAAAACCACCCCTCTAAGGGCTGGCCAAAAAGAGATGGCAGACTAGTCTTCCACTCAAAGTTTTCCTCACCATCCGGCCAATCCAGGCGGGGAAACTCCTTTTAAAATGAACAAATATCATTATCCATTATCCTAAGATTAAATGACCATGTGTCAATCGGCCATTAGACTCTAAACCTATTTTAGAATATTTATCAAAAAATATCTGTATAAAAGTAAAGACAGATTAACCTATTTGTTTTTAAGATTATTTGCTGAGTATATTTGCATAAATCACAGAGTTACGATACATTCATAACAACAATATCACAGGTTCACATCAAACAATATAAATTCCACATTGTAACATACTGTGTCTACATATATATAAGAACATAGACATGTATTTCATTCTGTATGATAACCAAACTCCTTCTTCAGCAACGTTGCCATCTGGTGTGGAGGTTCTTAGTGTCCTTTATACCCTGAACCAGTGTAATCTCTCTCAATCGGGGCTCTGCCCAGGGCCCAACCATCATGACCTTAGTCCATGTTTGAGTCTCTCAATCCATTTGATTAGTCCATTTGGGAGCCCTGGACAGGCAGTCATTCTCCATCATAACTCTGAAGAGAGAAAGAGGAAACAACAACCAGTATCTTGTGCAACAATTTCTTATGTGTTAAAGTCAAATATGTTCAAAATTTGATTCCGGGATCAGAAGCAGTGCAATGACTGCTCTTTAATTTGTCTCCCATTCAGGCAATTTAACACTATTTACTTTAAAATGTTCTGATGTCAATTAGTACATCCGATTTTATAATTTTGTGATCAATTTAATATCCATCCATTCCCCCCTTGTTCACACTGAAACCCATTACAAGTTTGAACAAATCTGCTCCAGGCAACGCTGCTGCTTCCTAGTCATAGGTGTAGAAAATAACACATCTGTTGTTGCAACCAATTGTCAATCTGGGTAATACAAACTTCAGACAACAAACGTACTTCCAAGATTGAAACAAATCTGATTATTCTATTATAACAATACGTACATGGCATTGTCAAGCCGGCCACATGCTGAAGTCCTTCCTCTGGAGGGTGTCGTTGGTGATGCAGCCAAGCTGTCAGCCGATGATGTTGGTCAAGCAAAGTTGATTACATGATGTTGCAGCCTGCCGTTCTGGAAGTGGCTACCAGGTGACATCTCCTTGTGCGTATTTCCAGCTTGCTTCCAAAGCTGTCTGACAATTTTTCCTCCACCCCCCTGGAGCCTCTGTTTTGCTCAGTGGGACAGAGAGACCTCTCTGGTTTCATTCACCTGCCTGGTCGTATTCTACGAGAAATGAAAGTATTTTTCCACAAACACAGTTAAAATTGCAAACAACATTTGTTAAAGGGATCCAACGCCGCGTTCCAGGATCCAAGATGGAAAACTGCAATTCTCAAACCTTGTCAACAACAAATAAAGTTACACAGACATTTGTCTGGGCCATATAAGATTATAAAGGACCGGTCCACAAACATGCAAAACATGCAACTTGACATATGACAAACAAACAATCAAACAAACCCCAGCAGGCCTGCATTTACCAGAAAATGTAGAACCGGTGGTGTCTTCGAGCCCATCACATTCAACAGCCTAGTTTGTCAAATCAACTCCTCACAATTTCTCAAGGGGAACACCAAGCCTCCATCCGTGTTCACCAATATTACAAGACTCCTGTCACTTTAAGAAATGGCAGAAACATATGACATTACTGACTTGATAACTACGAAAAAGATATCATGATCCATTTGTATTCGGTAAAGAAACCAAAGCAACCTTGTGCACATTAATTCTACCTTAGTTAAAACTGAAACACCTTGTTGACCTTAAAATAACTGTTACCTACATATGTCCAACCTTTGCACATCATTCTGGAAGATGTTGCACTGTGACAGCTCTCTGTTTAATAGTGGTAGTGTGTTCTGCATTACTCACTTTGGCCCTTCACATTAAAAATTTCCACGGATGTCCAAGTATCATATCCGATAAATGATTTTTGAAACCTCTACACCAGTGTTATTTCATGGATATTTTGTCAATTTCTCAAAAGGCTAGTGTAAGATAATCTTCCGAAATGTAACTGACACTGCACTACAACTGTTTACAGAATAGATACAAATGCATTGATTACTCATTTCATAGTACAACTGTGTGAAAAACTTTTCTATCAAAATATATCCAGAAGTTAAACTATATAAAGAATATCCAAATTTGTCATTTGTCAATTGTCATTCTTCCATTGTGATATTTATAATATCTAAATAAAAATAGCTAAATAAAAATGGTTATGATCAAACAAAAAGTTGCCAAACTAACTGAAATTCTCTCAGAAAACCTCCAAATATATCCTGTATTCTGTCAGTATAATGTTGTGATCCTCTATAAAATTGATATTTCACTGTATTAGTTACTCAAAAAGATGTTTAAAAGACTTCATAATTGAATGGGTTAATGATGATATTTTCTATATGTTATCATTTGTTTTTTACATAAATACCTGTTTGCACCATAGTGATCCAATTTTAAACTCGTATTTGCAAATTGCCATTACATTTACACTCAACAAAAATATAAACGCAACACTTTTGTTTTTGCTCCCATATTTCATGAGATGGACTTAAAGATCTAAAATTCATTCCAGATACACAATATTACCATTTCTCTTAAACATTGTTCAAAAATCTGTCTAAATGTGTGATAGTGAGCACTTCTGCTTTGCTGAGATAATCCATCCCACCTCACAGGTGTGCCACATCAAGATGCTGATCTGACATCATGATTAGTGCACAGGTGTGCCTTAGACTGTCCACAATAAAAGGCCACTCTGAAATGTGCAGTTTTGTCACACAGCAAAATGCCACAGATGCCACAAGCATTGAGGGAGCGTGCAATTGGCATGCTGACAGCAGGAATGTCAACCAGGGGCCGTATTCACAAAACATTTTAAGGCTAAGAGTAGGTCCTAACGTGCTGATTTAGGAGTAACTCTCAAAAATAAGGGGCGTTTCACTCCTAATTTTAGGACTCCTAACTTTTTAAGATAAGTGTAATTCACAAAGCATTTTAGCGCTAAAACTAGCTCCTAAATCTATAAAAAGCTAGGAGTCCTCTCGAGGACTCCTAGGTCACTAAGAGTACATCACAGACAACCATTTGATGGTGTTTTGGAGAGATTTAATGCTAGTGAGCTTTATAAAAGGTACCTTTTAATAGCTGTAAGGGTTTAATGATCTTAGTAAAGCTATATTTAGAAAGTATAGACACATTTATATTTATTATATTGTTATAAAAAAATATTTATCAAGTTAATTTTCCTCCAGTTGCTTTGGGTTTATGACGCATTGAAAGTTACTGTTGGTGTCACGTTTGGGTTTAATTTCCTACTAGAGTAGGCCTATATGTGGCGCTTCGCAGCATCTCCTCCGTTCCACAGATCCGCTACTGTATAGTTGCACGTCTCGCCTTTTTCCTTCCGCATGTACTTTACTTTACGATTTCGCCGGCTGTTGTTTCTAAATTGTGAATTTCCTGGTTTGTCGCTGTCTGACTATTGCTGCATAGTCCGCCATTGAGAGAAATACAGTGAGAATGCATGGCGTGCAGCTGTTCAATGAGGATATTTTTCCGATTCAAATCATTGTAAAATTTAAAATGCATAGACCTATGTGGCGCTATTGTAGGTTAATTGTGAACAAATGTGTGGGAAACCCTGCAGTATCTTGGTTGCATGTTAAATCAGTGTCACTTGTCATTAATTGTATATAAAAACTCTTTACTTTAATACAGCGACACGATATGGATATCTCCCACAGTGTTTCCATCATAAATTCACTCTTAGCTCTCATTCCCTCTCAGCCAATCACTGTGGGCATAGAAGGTATGAACATGACATCATCCATAGCAACAGGGTCAACACCGCCCTCTAGTCTTAGCTAAGGAGTCCCTCCCATTCGTTAGTAAAAGTTGGTCTTATCAGCTTTGTGAATAGGTTTTAAGAAATTACTCCTTACTAAGAACTTTTAGTGCTCCTTAGGAGTACTCTTAGCGCCAAGATAAAATGTTTTGTGAATACGGCCCCAGATCTGTTGCTCGTGCATCGAATGTTCATTTCTCCACCATAAGCCGTCTCCAAAGGCGTTTCAGAGAATATGGCAGTACATCCAACCGGCCTCACAACCGCAGACCACGTGTAACCACACCAGCCCAGGACCTCCACATCCAGCAGGTTCACCTCCAAGATCGTCTGATACCAGCCACTGAGACAGGTGCTGAAACAATTGGTTTGCATAACCAAACAATTTCTGCACAAACTGTCAGAAACCGTCTCAGGGAAGCTCAACTGCATGCTCGTCGTCCTCATCGGGGTCTTGACCTGACTCCAGCTTGTCGCCGTAACAGACTTGAGTGGGCAAATGCTCACATTCGATGGCGTCTGGCACGTTGGAGAGGTGTTCTCTTCACGAATGAATCTCGGTTTACATTGTTCAGGGCAGATGGCAGACAGCGTGTGTGGCGTCGTGTGGGTGAGCGCTTTGCTGATGTCAATGTTGTGGATCGAGTGGCCCATGGTGGTGGTGGGGTTATGGTATGGGCAGGCATCTGTTATGGACGAAGAACACAGGTGCATTTTATTGATGGCATTTTGAATGCACAGAGATACCGTGATGAGATCCTGAGGCCCATTGTTGTGCCATACATCCATGAACATCACCTCACGTTTCAGCAAGATAATGCACGGCCCCATGTTGCAAGGATCTGTACACAATTCTTGGAAGCTGAAAATGTCCCAGTTCTTGCATGGCCAGCATACTCACCGGACATGTCACCCATTGAGCATGTTTGGGATGTGCTTGACCGGCGTATACGACAGCGTGCACCACTTCCCACTAATATCCAGCAACTTCGCACAGCCATTGAAGAGGAGTGGACCAACATTCCACAGGCCACAATTGACAATCTGATAAACTCTATGCGAAGAAGATGTGTTGCACTGCATGAGGCAAATGGTGGTCACACCAGATACTGACTGGTTCTGAGTCCCCATACCCCCAATAAAGCAAAAAAAATGCACATTTCAGAGTGGCCTTTTATTGTGGACAGTCTAAGGCACACCTGTGCACTAATCATGATGTCAGATCAGCATCTTGATGTGGCACACCTGTGAGGTGGGATGGATTATCTCAGCAAAGCAAAAGTGCTCACTATCACACATTTAGACAGATTTGTGAACAATGTTTGAGAGAAATGGTAATATTGTGTATCTGGAATGAATTTTAGATCTTTAAGTCCATCTCATGAAAAATGGGAGCAAAAACAAAAGTGTTGCGTTTATATTTTTGTTGAGTGTATCTTTATTTTATGAAAAAGGCCCCATAAAAACTTTTGGTTTCCAATCTGTCATGTATTACATGTTTCAGCCTGTGTACATGGTTAATATGGTCATGTTATACTGTAGAACTCTATTGTTTCCCTAACCTGTACAGGGCTGTACGCTTATTTTTTCAGGTGGTAGCACTGGTGCTAGCAAGCAAAAAAATTCAGTAGCACAAAAATAAATTTGGTAGCACACAAAGTATGATCCAAAACTTGCATAACCTTAACCCTTGCATTTCGCTCTAATTACCTTTGAGCATGTTATCTTGGTCTCATTTGAGATTCTCAATTAATATTATATCCTAGTGTGTGCAGTAATAATTATGGAAAAATTAATAGGGTTGCACTGATTGCAATTTAGACAAAAGAATCTAATCTGCCAATTGCAATTTTTTGCTGATTCAGAATTATTATTATTATAATGTCCTTCTGTTAATTAAAACCCAACTTTAAAACATTAAACATAGCCTATTAAATAAATAAGTATACATATTGGTACAATTTAGGATAAATTAAATAGGTTGTTGTGAATGTGTTGGGAGTAGCTTTTCAGTGGCTTATTTAAAACTTTGTTTAAATAGACTAGGCTACTGTTGACTGCTCGCTGCAGCTGAAGGAGTTGCCTTTCAAGCTAGAAAAAAGCGCTAACTTCCTGTTCTTACCAGCTTCATTAATAAAAGTCAACTCACGTTTGGCTAGTAACAGGCTTTTAATGTGAAGGCGCACAGGAAATGTTCTGTTTGTACACGCACTAACTTAACTGCGGTAATGTGCCGTCTCCTTCCGGTAATTACCGTTGGTGAAGTTTTTATACCTAGAATCGCTGCACGAGCACAGATCCCGAGGACACATATCTTTCACCAGCCAAAGTGGAGGGTGGACTCAATAACTTACTTGTCTAAGTCTACATTTACCCCCATTTGGAGTGTTAATGTAGAGCCCTCTAAGCAGTGTTGTAGTGTTGTTTGTGTTTCAAAGACAGCCTCTCCTCATTAGCAGCCTGTCGCACGAGTGCGAATGGATTTGTATTCATCATCGCACGTGATCAATTTTAGTAGCAAATGCGATCAAAACTGTCGCACTGTACAGCCCTGCTGTAGTTTATCTGCAACCTTCAACCATTAATTACTCTAATTAATCCTCCATATCTTTACTTTTGTATTAACATTTTTATTTTTGTATTACCTTGCAACCTTTCAATTAGTAGACCCCTAAACACTGCCAAAACTAATTTTGCATTGGAAGAGGATGTCATTACCCTAAGGCAGGGGTGTCAAACTCTGGCCCGCGGGCCAAATCTGGCCCGTTTCAATATTTAATCTGGCCCGCGAACCAATTCGGTAATTCCATTAAATTCGGCCCGCGGGGGAAAAAAAAATTAGATTTTTTTTTATTTTTTTCTCTCATGCGGAGCCTGTGCCATATCCGCACGTTGCACACGCTCCCAACCGTTAGGACACTCGCACAGCTTACCACTAGGAATGTCTGCTGAAAGTTCCACTGCTCAGGATTTTAAGCCATGAATTGATGAACTTGCATTGAAGAAAAGATGCCAGTTTTCTAATGGCTGTGAATAGGCCAATCTATGTGGCTAAATAGCATGCTAATATGATGATTGATTGTGTCAACTATCTAAGGATGAATGCTAACATTATCTGGTTTCTAACTTTTGCCTCAAGTTACAATATAGCTCACTAGCTAACGTTAGATAGCCGCTGATAGCCCACCCCTTTCATTTCCAATGGTGGCTTTGCATTTCATTACCAATGTAAAGTGTCATAAATAGTTAACACTGGTGCTGGGTCATGATTCCTATAAAACAATAAAATAAAAAAACGTGATATGTTTTGAAAAATCCAAGTGAAAACATATTGTCGCTCAATCCAGGATGCCTGAGAGCCTTACTGCATTATAGTCCTTTATAATTGTTTCACCAGGAACCTGAATGTTGTCTTTTCCTTTAGAAAAATAAAGACATTTCCACAATAAATTGATGCAGAAAAGGCACAGAAAACAGAAACATCTACCAGAATACAGGAAATTAAGTGTTTGACACACAAACATTTCTGGGGGAGCACCCCCATACCCCCCACCTATAATTTGTCCCCCAAAATATGTAAACGAAACCTAACCTATGCCCCGTATGTACGCAGGTTATATACCTAGATATGTTGTTTGATTTTTGGAATAAAAAGAAGGCATGTCAGTAAGCGACATGTCTGGCCCTTCGTGTGATTATCATGTCGTAATTCGGCCCTTTGTGAAAATGAGTTTGACACTCCTGCCCTAAGGAGCATGCTTCTCTTCAGTCAGAAGCAGATAGTGAAATATTATAATTAAATTAGAAGAAGCGTGGAAAAAACATGTGGCTTTACTTGTCAATCTTTTCAAAAACTACAATTTGAATTACATGAAATTTTAAAGAAACCCAGGTGTCTTTGAAATTTGTGTTTTAAATTAAATATAAACCTTCCTTTCCCTCTGTAAGTGCTAACAACAAAAATAATACTCAGAGTTATCCCTCTATTAATCAATAATTTAATGTCTATGGAAGCTTAAATTTGGTCTGTTTAAGGCTGACTCTTCACTGCATGCACAGAAATATTTTTTTGGGGAAACACTGGGTTTTAGAAACTCTCCACACAGAAAGGGATTGTAATTTCCTGGTAGATGGATCTGTATTCTTCTCTGGATGTGCTGGCTGAAACATTCCCGTGACAGACAACAACACAAGTTTTGACATTAGTCTTCCATTGTTTTTAAGTTCCTGGTTTTGTACCATCGTTTGAGCCATTTGCATCCCAGAACAGTCACTCTTATTGCAGTCCTCCGTGTCCCAGGACATTTGGCATAGGTTGGCAGGATGCCGGAACCCTGTTCACTCATCATTCAAAAAGCAGTCCATCAGAGTTAGTGAGCCCCTCCTTTTGTGTCTTTTCATTGTCATTTGCTGCCATGGTTGGCTAGGAAATATTTACTTTACCCTCTGTGTCAAGAGTCCACAGACCCTTGCCCTGTAATTCCAAAATATCTATAGAATGCATACAATTATGAGTGAGCTAGCCTTAAGTATCATATCTTATTCCTGACCTGAGTCAAAACTAAACACTGAGAGGAAATAAGACCAAAGGCACATTACACTATTCATCAAAAATGGTCTACCAAAGTATCAAAATACCTATTCTTACTTTTGAGATCTCATGAGGAGACAGTAATATTGTACAGATTAAATAATTAACTTACTTCATTCAATTTCCTCCTATCAAAACTGCAGGGAGTGGTAGTGTAAATGATTTACTGAATGTATCAACCAATTCTTAAATTCACCTTAATTTAAATACTTTTTCCTAGATTATTAATTTACTTAACCATCTAAATTGTCCTTATTATATACTGTCCAGGTCTAAACTCAGTCAGCCAGCTTTCCCTCGTGCTGCCTGAGATCCTTCTGCTTCTGTGGAGTCAATGTAAACACAAGCTTCCTGCTTGAAAAAGAAAACAGAGAAAGGAGTTAACTGCAGACATCAGATTTATGCTCAGGGTGTCTCAGTCTATTTCCAAGCAAACTTCTGATCTTCATTTATTTTTGTTTACCTAAACATAACTGGTATGTTATAAAATAAACCATTTCATGTGAACTAATTTCACTCTTTCCTCAAAGAAATGTTTACTTTATTTGTGTGAAGTAACTCAAATTATTCAAAACTGTAAACATTAAAAGTTTGTCATTTGTGTATTGGGGTTTGTGTTTGGGTGTTGTGTATGTATTGTATGTGTTTACTTATTCTGTTTTTTTTTGTCCATATGTAAAAAAAACATAAAACCACTAAAATAAAAGTTTAAAAAAAAAATTACCCAGTAATCAATTTAAAAGACAAACATAAATGATTCTCGAGATCTCACAATAAAAATATTCTCAATACCCACGGGCCGGCCCCTCAAAGACTCTGTTTACACATGTGACACCCCATTATAGGACGAATCAAATCCCCTTCTAAGCCATTTGTTCATTTAACCCCTGTGACACCCCATTAAATCGAAATTGTCCCTTTGTAAGCCACTTGTTCCTTCCCCGTGGCACCCTATAGTTCGCCACTTTACCCTGAAACCCCATGGCACCCACATTAAATCCCATTTGTTTATATTAAGTCACAAACTACCCAGGAACACCATAGCACCCTCTTATAACCCTGTTGAACCCGCTAAGTCACCACTTTAAAAATCCCAATACAAGTCAAAACGTCACAGCAGTCTCGTACTGCATCATCGAGGCAACAGCTGCCCAGACTATTAGTCCACAAAGTCTAAGTCCCTTGTTACCTTAGCATTTACATCAAATTAAACCTTTTAAACCATAATTTAGACAGACTCCTATCAAACAAACTGAACCACCTTGTTGCCCACCCCGCATTTAAGTAATTTTCAGCCCGACGGCATTGGAAAACACACGCAGATAGACCAGGGCTCGAGTTTGAACCCCATAGAGCCAAAAATGCTCACCTTGCCAGCCGTTGGCTGGCGTTGGGGGAGAAAGTCGAGCTCTGGTCCGCTGCGGGGCCCAATGAACTGTCCAGAAGCCCTATGTTCAACGACGCCAATTGCGGTGTATTTTCTGGGGTCCATTCATAAAAGCTGTTGGTTTGAAAGATAGAAATTAATCTGCTGAGACAGGATGAGTGAGGTGGATAAACCTGACTTTATTAAGATAAAATAACTCAGCGCCTGCGTCAGTCCAAGCCGGCCATGCCTGGTTAGCCAATTGCATTATCCCAACCTACTCTCTGCCTGTGTCTGTGTCTCTTTTTAACCCCGAAATGTGGAGTCCTGGTTGGTCAATATTGGTCATCAGGATCTGCCCCTCGTTATCCCTGATAGGTGGACTCTGGCTATTCTTAAAACTATTACCAAATGGGGCTTAGCTGGAAACATCATCTCCACCGGAATGCACCTATGGTGCCTGTGTGTCTCCTCAGAACTTCAGAATAGTACGGTTTAACAACCCCACATAAACTAACTACTGTTGAGCTCGTAAAACAGTCATTCCTGAGTCTATTTTAATGTATTCAAGCTAAAGCCCACATTCCTAACTCTGCACACACACATACACAAGAGAGCTGCTCTTGGCTCCCCTTATAGTTAATTATGTATGTAATTAAGCAATCTCCTGATTATCAGTAATCTTAGAATGTGTCATAACGAAATACACTATATTACTTATCAATGTATTTAAGAGTCATACTCTGTTAGTCTTTTCATTACATATTGCTTGCTACAGCTACCATAATGGTATTTTATGCATATCTCTTTTTCTGTCCAGTTGTACCTGTTCTCCAGAATGGTCCGGGACTTTTTGTACTGTGCGTTTTGATGACTGCAGGACTGCAGGACAGGACCTGTGTGTTCATGGCACATGTATTGATGCAGAGCGGGTTATACCTGGACAGGTAACCAGTCTACTTAACATGATCAATTAATCTATAGCAGAATCCACTGTATCAATGAAACGGAGTGTGAAAATCCACCATATAGATTTAATTTATACTTCTGGTAGTTTTTATTATCTCTCAAGTGCACCTCTCAGGGGCGAAACATAATAAAATGTAATAAAAACTGAAAAACAGGGAGACATTTTGATTTGTACCTTCTTTCAAGGTTAAACAAGACAATGACTGTGTTTTTAGAGTACCTATATGACACAGTATACTGTAGTGGAAGCCTTTACAAGGATAAATGAATGCAGATGCATATATTTAGACATTTTCATTTGAAAGGAGCACAATAACAGAAGATACGTTGTTAATCTAATATATAATTTGTCAATATTTCAGAATAATTTGTCAATCTTCAAAATTAATAATGTATGATAAGGTATACAAAACAGCAGACTTTATAGCATTCATGTCTTTCTTCAAGTATATTACCCTTGTGTGTGTCAAGGTTTTTTATTCTTTTTTGCAACTACATGCAAATGAAGATACAATGTTGTACCTTCATTCGCATGTATTTCCTTTTATTTGTTGTATTTCCATGATTCTGTTGTATTAGATATGATTTTGGTTAACAGTTTTCATACTTGAAATGCTTACTCTTTGTTTTGTTTCATTGTTGAAAAAAACCAACAGCCTAAATACCAGTGTATCTGTGAGAGTGGCTGGGAGGCTCCACCTGGAAACCCAGCCTGTGCTGCTGATGTTAACGAGTGTAACCTACCGAACAAACCTTGTTCCACCAACCCTGCTGTGTCTTGCTACAACACTCAGGGTTCCTTCTACTGTGGAGCCTGTCCTGCTGGTAACTATCAGTTATAGACCTCATACTACTGACCTTTATTTTACATGCAAGAGCTGGGATTGGCTTACTGATTGTTTTGACTTTGAAACCAGAAAGACATGTGGAGTTTTATCACACTATTGAAATCTAGAAAATAGTGTTGAAGCAGGAACATTTGGATGCTATCGCAATTCAAATTTTGTGATACTGAGCCGACAAACAAAAATATTTTACAATCGGCCCATGTCTATGTTCGGTTTGCAGTGAAACACAACTGAATTCATGCATATTCGAGACAGATGATTTAAAGTAGCTAGAAACCAACTATGCTTATACGTTCTGTATTGTCCCTGTCAAATAAGTTGATAAATAAAAAAGTAAAAATAATTCTGCTGACAGTAACAAAACATTCTTATTTCAAGTTTCAATAAACAAAAGTACCAGTTGTAGCCAGTTCTAAACTTACAGTATGTGTAAAAGGAAACACAGTTACAGGGGACCGCTTCTTAGACTCACACGTCTCCTTCCACTCCAATCAAACACAAAGTCTCTTTCTCTGTTTACGTTGGTTCATTTAGACTTTTCACAAAACATTTAATGTATGGTTACGTGAGGTTGAAAACAGTGTCGATCCCCCTGTTCCACTCTATCACTGGCTCAGTTTCTCATTACACACTGGCTCAGTATCCCACCCACTCTCTTCTCTATCAGCTGACCTTCATCCCTCTTATTACTTCAAAATTATACAACCTAAATCTAACATTTAAATCAATTAGAATAAAACATAAACATCACTTAGATCAGTGGCGTTTCTGTGACATTTTGACTGGGGTGGCCAAGATGGGACCCAGACCTAGAGTGGGGTGGCCATTGCAAACTTGAATGAATGGCATGTTATATGCAATATAACCAATGTAAAGATTATTTATAATCAAAATTCCCCAAATCATGTTAGTATCAATTGTAAACTTTGTTTTCAAGACTGGCTTCAAACAACCCAGAAGAGTGCTAACATGTAGTCACCATACTAGAAGGGGTGTCATGCAAGCCGAAATTCTGTGGGGGCAGAACAAGAACTAAAAACTAAACTCCTGTAGAGGGTCTGGGAGCATCGCCCGCATAAGATTTTGTTGTGTTTTAAACATGTAATCGAAGCATTCTGGTGCATTCTGGTGAAGAGAATTAAGGAAAAAGTCAACATTTATTTCAGTTCAGATGAATAGTAAAATTAGAAAAAGAGCAGCCAGATGCTTAACAACTGGACTGAGGGACGGATGACCACTAGCTTTTGCTAATGTTATTGGGGCTACTAACCAAATACAGAATCTTGCTAAAAAAATAAACCTTTATTTTTGAAATTCTGCCATTACTTAGAACATGTTTCACTTGCATGGGTGGCATGCGTATAACACGCACACTTTTGCTGTTTTCAAAACTTTTGCTGACCAGAGACCAGTTCCAGTGGTCACAGTCCTACCTTTACTTTAGTTTAGAAATTGCAAACTGTTCCTATATCAGTGAATTAGCTGTCAGCATTGATTTATAAGTGTTTGTGTGATGAACGTGACCAACTACCTATCATAAAAAAGTAAGAAAGAAAAAAATATACATCATCTCTGAACTAGGCTTCCTATCAGGAAAAAAATAATAATGAAAATTAAAAAAATTAAAAACTTATCCCTTTCAGATCTGACTGGCTTAGAGCAGATGCAGATACTGCTCATGAATCTCTCCTTCCTTACTTTTGAAATCAGTGTCTGTAAACTCTGAAGGGGTTAATTGTGTTGTTTTTGATTCTTCCCAAGTTTGTATGTGGATTGCCCTCTCCATTTTAAAGGTGATAATAGGACCTCTTTTGATTATCCAGTTTTGCCTGCCCAGCTATTTTTACTATCGAAATGGTATTGATCACGCTCAAGCCCTTTTCCTGATAGATTCATGGGCTGCTACTCTAGCACTGGAGTATTTTCACAAGTAATTTTAAAGCAAAGAACATTAAATGATGTATTGCGTAGTTTTGTGTATTGCCACTGTTTATGTAGCTGTGCATGTTAATGTGGCTTAATGGTTTGCCTGAACAAATGGACATTTGTAGTAATTACTTCTGATATGTCACAGGTTGGCAAGGAAACGGCTACAGCTGTTTGGATGTTGATGAATGTTTGACAAATAATGCTGGCTGCTCCATCGCTCCTATGGTACAATGCCTCAACACCATGGGCTCCTTCCACTGTGGCCCCTGCCCCCCAGGTAAGAAGAGAAACCAAACAAGTCATAGATAGATAGATAGATAGATAGATAGATAGATAGATAGATAGATAGATAGATAGATAGATAGATAGATAGATAGATAGATAGATAGATAGATAGATAGATAGATAGATAGATAGATAGATAGATAGATAGATAGATAGATGGAGAGAAAGAGAGGGAGAGAGATATTAGAGCTGTTAGTTAAACGCGTTGTTAACGCAAACCCATTTAAACAGCGTTAATTTTTTTAACGCAAGATTAACGTTCTTTTTGCCTAACAAACTTTGTAGGTTTTTTTACATGTTGCGACAACTAGTAATGTTAGAAAAACTATAACACCACAAACTATGTAATTCAAACTGAACATTTCCTACATTGTAACTTCAAATTAAAATCATTTAACTTGCAAAATGGCTAAACGTCAAGTAAATTTTGAAACCTAGCGGAACCTAGCGCTTCCAAGCCTCGCTGCTTTTCCGTCACTGGTAGCGTCTTCCATGTGCGACTCTGGGACTGTGCAGTGAAAGAACAGAAAAGAAAGCCTGTCATTTGTAATAGGACTACTTGTAACACTGCACTCACACCAAAAGCATAATGAACAGTTGTGGCAGCCGGCAGTCATTCATTTTCACTTTCATTTTCGCTTCCAAGGGCGACTGGAGCCTCAACTGCAGCAGCGCCATAGCAACCACCTGAGCGCACACAGGTGCATGTGTGTGAGTTCACACAATCTGAATTAAGCCGTGGATGAACAACTCCCAAAACATTTAGGCAGCAAACAGTTTAATTTAGCCCTAATACTTAATACTAATTAAGTACGGGCCCTGGGCCCGTAATTATTACTCTCCACCATACTTCTTCTTACTTCATATTTCTTCTGCCACATTTTCGAGCTGCTACTCCTCCCACACCGTTTCACTTAGAAACGCAAAAATTTCACAGAACGTCCGTCCCTACCCCGAATGGTGTGCTATTATACAGTTTTTTGAATTTCCGCTAGGGGGCGCTGTTATTAAGCCCCGACTGAAGAAAGTTTGAGAGGCCACGCCCCTCACACCGTAAGTCCGATTGACTTGAAATTTATCACACAGGTGTATGTTAGGGTGCTCTACAAAAAAGCCTCTTGGACCATAAAAGTCAACCTGGAAATATTTTCGGCTATTTGGCATAAACTGAAAAACAGGGTTTTATCCACAACTTTGTCAAGTTTTACTCTATCAACACCAAATGTCTCACAAAGCCCCAGGGGACTATGACGCACGTCTCCGGAAAATATTATTAGGATAGCTTGGAAAACATGGCCGCCATTGACTATAACGTTTACGCAGGGGCGGGGCTTAATAACAAATTGGCCATAACTAATTGACCACAGGTCCTATCATCATGAAACTTGCAGGATATGTGCAGAAGACATGTGGTAGCATGGCCCTCTAAGCTTGTCGAGATTAACCCATAGGGGGCGCCACAAATGCGGCAATGAGGGTGAGATGGGGGAGTGTAACATCTGATCCCTTCCATGTTACCAATGGTGTTCGCCAGGGCGGAATTTTGTCTCCTTTTCTTTTTAATATGTATATGAATGACTTGTCTTTGATTTTAAATGCATCTGGTACAGGCTGTAGGATTGGGGACTCGCTCATTAACCACCTTATGTACGCAGATGATCTGGTCATCTTTAGCCCATATAGTGCTGGTCTACAACAGCTTCTGAGAGTATGCACACAGTATGGTGATATTTTGACATAAAATACAACGCAAAAAAGAGTAAGATCATGATTGTCAGAAGCAGAGGAGACAGTCAACCTTCCCTGACTTCTATCTGTCTGGCACTGCACTCAGTGTGTGCAGTGAAATTACATACTTGGGCCATATTATGTCTAATGACCTGTTTGATGACAAGGATATCTATAGGCAGCGTCGGAAGCTGTATGCACAAGTGAACATGCTCTGCCGTAAGTTTAGTATGTGCTCTGTACCTGTCAAAATCTCACTCTTTAGAGCGTATTGTACGCCGCTGTATACTGCCCACCTGTGGTGTCGTTATAAACAAGGCAGCATTAGAAAGCTTACAGTGGCCTATAATGATAGCATGAGGCTGCTGCTGAGAGCTCCAAGAAGCTCCAGTGCAAGCCAAATGTTTGTAAGTGTTGGGGTCCCTACCTGCTCTGCTGTGTTACGTGGCCTGATGTATGGATTTATGTGTAGGGCATCTGAGTCTGAAAATAACTTAATTGCAGTTTTGGCCAACCCTCTATGCAGTTCGGTCAGATTTTCTTCCAGACTGTGGAACCATTGGCGATCATGTCTGTATGCTTGGCACTGAATATTGTGAAAGGCTGTGTATTTTTTACTCTGTGTTTGTGTATTTGTTTATGTTGTTTGTGTTGATATGGATCCCCCTGGGTCTGAAATAAAGAATTATACATAAATGCGAAAACTATCATTCAAAAATGCAATGTTTGACAGGCCACGCCCCTCGCCCCCTGACTCTGATTGACTTATTATTTGTTAGACATGTACAGCTCATGGTGCTCTACAATAAAGCCTCTTGGAACATAGGGGTCAGCCATGATTTTTTTTCTTCCCTAATGTATATGGGCGGCCCGTACTTTCAAAGTATCCGCGGGATTTTCTAGTTTGTTTTATGTTGCCTATGTTGTTTTATAGTTTGGTTTTCAATAAAATAAAGGAAGTTCCAATTATGTTTGTCTATGCTGTTCTAGGGGTGGGGGTTCTACATTGTGGGCTATTTGCACTGAATTGAAAATTATGATATTTTAGAAAAAATACACTGAATTACAAGGGTGTAGAGAATGTGTGTGATAAAACCATCAAAATCAGAAAAAAATTATGGGACATAAAGAAATCAAGGGACATTTAGAATAGATAAAAATGTGCGATTAATTGCGATTAATCACAAGTTAACTATGGCATTAATGCGATTAATCGCGATTAAATATTTCAATCGTTTGTCAGCACAAATAGATATGCATTACTAACTTAAAACAATAGGTTGAATTCTTCATAGCTATCTTAAACTTTAAGGTGAATGATGCATTGAAAGCAACAAAACGATGCAAAACTGTCATCATCAGCCTGATTTCAAGATAACTTTTATTTCTGCAGGATATGAGGGGAATGGGAGAACATGCACCCAGACCAATATCTGTGCCAACAACAATGGGGGTTGTTACCCATTAGCTACTTGCTCTTCCAGCACAGGTAAAAAAAATCAACAAATGCATGATTGTATTACCCTGTCTTCATATGGCGTAGGACACATTACCTGTGGTTAAACTGATTAAAGAGAATTAAAGCCAGCGATGACACAGAGATTTCTAGGTTTTGGAAATCTAAATCTACTACTCCCTTTAGGGTAAATGATTTAGGTTGTTTTACAAGGGATTAAATAAAATAATAGCAGTGAACAAGAGTGTTGTCAATAGATTTGACTTATTTAAGGTATCTATGTTATGCTAAGAACTCAAGATGTTTTGGAGAGCTCAAGGACCACAGCATATGCAGAGGTGCAAACTGAGCCTTTAATGAACTATAAAAACACAAGTATTAATCTCTACAACATATGCAGTAAAGTATATTTAATACGCTTTTGAAGTTCAGTTTAAGAGTTAAATATGTTCTATTTTGGACATGACCATTTCTTCTTCTAACTGGATTATTCCACTTCTCCAAGGCTCTAGCCTCCCTGCATGTACCTGCCCTCCAGGATACATAGGCAATGGTTATGGATCCACTGGTTGCACCCAGACCAGCAACATCTGTCAGACCAACAACCCCTGTGTCAATGGACAGTGTGTGGTAAGTGTGTGGCAAAGACGTTGCCTCTAACTTTTATCTGCAATTAGTGATTTTAAAGTCTATGACTTGTACTATTAAAGTATTCAAGTATTGTAAGTGTATCTAAAGCTGTCCTGTGTACAAAAATGACATCAAATGACATTTCCATGAACGCATTTTTTTTATTTCTAGTTCCTGTGGTAATAATTCAATTAATCGTTGAATGCATGATAAGTCCTAACTGGCTTTGTGTTAATGACATTCTCAAGAATAGAAACACCAAAAATGAAATAATTTTGTCACAACCAATTCATCAATGTCTCACTAGTGAACTATTTCTACCACAGGCCACCACCTCAGCTTCTGGCTACATCTGCAACTGCAACTCTGGCTGGCAAGGAGTAAACTGTGACCAGAATTTTAATGAATGCTCCAGTAACCCGTGTCAGAATGGAGGAACCTGCAGCGACAGTATTAATGGATTCACATGTACTTGTACTTCCCAGTGGACTGGCCCACTCTGTCAGACCCAACAGCAAGGTATTGGCCAGACAAGACCATAAGAACCGGAGGGTTGAAGAAAGAAGGGGGGACTGCAAGGACAAAATTAGTCAAATTTATTTCAGAGACACAGGAGGAAAAGGTTGAGGGACTGGATGGGGTAGTTAACAGACAATGGGAACTGCAATAAGGGACTGTCGGGACATTATTTTTAAATAATTCTTTATCAAGTCCACCTGCAATTAATGCTCTCCACCATACTTCTTCTTCTTAATATTTCTTCTGCTGTTTTTCTGGCTCTAATCCCTCCCGCACCGTGACACTTACTGTAGAAATGCAAACATTTCACAGAACGTGTGTCCCCACTCCAGGGGATGTGTTGTTATAAATGTTTTGTCCTCAAGGTGGCGCTGTTATTAAGCCTCGAATGAAAAAAGTTTGAGAGGCCACGCCCCTCACACCGTAAGTCCGATTGACTAGAAATTTCTCACACAGGTACACGTGAGGGTGCTCTATAAAAAAGTCTCCGGGACCATATTAGACCGCCTGGAAATATTTTTCGCAAATTTTGCATAAACTGAAAAACAGTTTTTTCAAAATGTTACGCAATGAGTGGCAAACGAGTGGCTCGCCGCTTGATCATATTGGGTCATATATGCCTAACGCCGCTGCCATTTCTGAGATCAGACCCGTCCCACTTAAGTTGCAACAACAACATGGTCCAGCTGTGCCAAAAGACAGATGTAGGTACACTATGAAACCAGCAGCAGTCATGGCACAATAGCATTAAAACAGCATGAAGACGCAGGGCCGATGGACTGGGGGGAAAAGTGATACAGTCGTTTTTTTTTTTTTTTTTTTTTTTTTTTAACAAGCTAAAAGTGGGGCCCGATCTTCGAAGGCCCTGAACAATGCCATTCCAAAAAAAGAAATAATTGACTGGCTCGTGATAGGCCCCTGACCCTTGCAAGGAGATCAGGGGCCTACGCATGACTAAGGCATGTGTGCGGGAGAGTAAGCAGGAGCAAGCCAACATTGAATTGAACTGGTGGCGAAAATAAACGCAGCGATGTTTCTATGGGGATATTTAGCTGTACAGAAATAAGTGCTAGCAAAGCTAGTACAGTTTAAAGCTCCCATATTATACACTTTTCGGTTCTATTATACACCATATTATATGGTCTTAGTGGTCCCTAATACGTTTTTCTTTAATTGTTTGCTGAAAAAAACTTTCAGATAATTTATTGTACTATGCTGATGTTCAGCTAAACTCACAATGGCCTATTTTTTAAAAAGAGCTGCTGCGCCCCTCGTAAATATACAATATTTGAGCTCCCTGTCCGGAAGCGAAGCCAGATACGCCTCGCCCTCTGTCTGTCAGGGCCGTGGACCAATAAGAAATAGGGGTGTGGGCCGCACAGTGGAAGCTTCTGGCTTTCCAGTTTTTGAGGTCAGAAACGAGGAGAATTCTGACTGGAGTATATTGGGGGGGAGGGGTGGGGGTTTCAGAAAGGGGGAGAGTGAGAAAAGGAGAGATTGTTATTTTTTTAAATATTTTGGCTGTCTCTAGGCACACCGTGGACCCATGGATATGTTAGAACACATTTAAAAAGTGCATTTAGCATAATATGCGACCTTTAAGACTCCACAGCACTGTGGCAACACAACCTATCCATCAGCTCAGACAGCGCAAAGAAAAGTCTGATGAATACATGAAATTGATGGCCCATGCAAGTTTCAGTAAGTTTAAAGAAGTGCCACACTGTTACTGTCTTTGAAATGCATTTAGACATTTTAAGGGGAAAACACATTGTATTTATTATTTCAACTATTGAGTTATTTTTAGAACCGCATGCTAGTGTAGGCCAACAAGATTTATTTTCTGAATTTTCAATGCTGCTTTATTTTTATGTTTTAAATTGGGAAATACATGTTCCAAAACGACCTGTATTTAAAAAGACATCAAGCAAGTAGGCTAATAATAACCATTAATGAATTATAGGCTATCGCATCACAGTAAGCCTATTGTCCACAATAATCACAGCCCCCCATCCATAAAGGAACTTTAAAAAGTTGAATTTGCACTTGATGTGCATACACAAGTGTATGGTCTATTATTTGTATTTAGTGTGTCTGCATAGTATTGCACCAAAACAGTAGAAGTTTTCTTTAATTGTGTTTTGTACTGTCTGTAAAATTTTACCTGCACATAGCAAACAAAATTACACAACTGTATTCAAATAAACAGTTGTTTATTTCTATAGTGCGCATTGGCATCTTTGAGCAAAATACCCCCAAAATGTTCGCGCCTCCTGTGACTCTGGCCAGTGACCACCTTGACTAAGACATATTATGGGGGTAATACCGGTAAAAGTAATGATTTGGTCATTCATCAGATGAAATATTGTGGAGTTGTCTGGCTCAGAGAGCCATGTGTATTGTAAGACCGCTTTTCAGGGGGCCCATCAGGACTTTTTGTATAGGGGCCCAGAATTTGGTGCTAAGCCCCTGTGAAGACGCACCCCGCTCGCAAATACACACACATTTACAGCAACAACAGCATTGTGTGCTCAGCGGCAAAAATAAAGGCAGACATCTGCCTACCTGAAAGTGAAAGTGCGCTGGGTCTGGCAGAAGACAGCACCGATACTTAGCTGTACTATATTGGAATTCCACACGGAAACTACCGTCAAGTTTTGGTTTATATTATCCTCTGGAACAGCAGACAGCTGGGTGAGTTTCACTATGCTAACCGGCGCTACCTTGGCTAAAGTACAACCAACAGCGAAACAGATGCAAAATACACAAATTCGCAGAATGTATTGGAAGCACAATGTCCTCACTCTCCAAAGGCCCACCTTGTCTTGCAGACCACAGGGCAATCTCAACGCTGATTGGCTATCGCGGCGCGTGGACGCCAAAAAGTTAAATATTTTCATCTTCTGCGTTCGCGGCAAGGGTTCACAGCACTGCAAATTATGCGCATTCGATGACGCGCGTCTACGTGCCGCACAAAACGCTGCCGCTTGATGCCGATTCGTGGGTCCACGCACGTCCACTCACTTGTACATTTTGCAATGTGTAGTGTGTTCGCACCTTCACGCAGGGCTAGGGCTTAGCAGCTAATTAGCCATAAACGATTGACCATAGGTGCTATCATCATAAAACTTGCTGGATATGTGCAGAACACCTGTAGTATCAAGTCCCTTAGGACTTATAGGACCCATAACAAAACCCATAGGGGGCGCCAGAAACGGCAAAACCATTTAGCTAAAAAAAAAAAAAAAAAAGGTACTTTATGGATTTCCAACCTATCATCAACAGATTTTGTATACAGCCTTAGGGGACCAACATACACAAAAACTACCAGGGAGAATTAATATGAAATGTTCAGAGAGATAAAGAGGAACCACCGCCCCCAAAATACAACTTGTGGCCAAAAATATATTACATCCGTAATGATAAGGACTTCCAATAGAGAATCCATGGGAAAATACGGCCCAGGTTTGAAGTTACAAATGGTTAGACTTTATAAAAAAAATATCTTAGTACGATTGACTTGAAATTTCTAACACAGGTACACCGGGTGCTCTACAAAAAAGCCTCTGGGACCATATAAGTCAGCCTGGAAATATATTTTGCTTATTAGCATAAACTGTAAAACAGGTTTCCACATATAGTATATAAAATGGATGTAACATCCTGGCCTATGCGCATCGCCATCTTGTCAGATTTTTACTCTGCCTCATTTCCTCTGACCGAAAAAGGGCATTGACGTATGCCTCCGAGGCCTGTGAGGGCCAGCGGGCGGCTAGCTGTCACTCAAGAGGCCGCGCCCCTAATTATTTGTACATTTTAACCTCCCATAGAATGAAATCTAGCGTGTTCCAAAGAAATTCACCTCCATCAGTGTTGTCATGAAGATATGTCCTAAACATACAGACTAGAATGTTTTTTTTTACCAGACCTTAAATAGGTTTAATAATGCTGTGAAAACGGCCTATTTACAATGTGAGTCAATGAGAAATTGCTCTGTTTTGGTACCACCTCTTAGTGGCCACTCGGTGAACTGCATTTTTTGCCACTTCCGCACTGGTAGAACTCGCGTTCTTTACGCAATCAACACCAAATTGATAAAAAAGCACCAGGGGAATGAGCTACAGATGTCCCTAAAAGATTAGTAGGATAGCTTGAAAAATATGGCCACCATTGACCAAAACGTTTACGCAGGGGCGGGGCTTTGCAGCTATTTGGCCGTAACTCATTGAACATAGGTCCTATCATCATAAAATTAGCTGGATATGTGCAAAACACGTTTTGTAGCATGTTTCACAAGGTTTTTCAAGATTAACCCATAGGGGTCGCCACAAATGCGAAAACTATAGCTCAAAACTACAAAGTTTGACAGGCCACGCCCCTCACCCCCTGACTCTTATTGACCTGAAATGTCTTACACACATACAGCTCATGATGCTCCACAATAAAACCTCTTAGTCCATGGGGGTCAGCCATGATTTAAATTTTTTCTCTAGTTTGCATAAACTGAAATACAGTCACATGACATCTACTTTATGGATTTCCAACCTATCATCACAAAATTGTGTACACAGCCTTAGGGGGCCGACATACATGTGTATACAGTTTTAGCAAGATAGCGCAAGAAAAATGGCCGCTCTTGACCAAAAACTAACATAGAGAATGAATGGGAAATGTTCAGCAAAATCCCACCTGTGGCCACAAATATATTACATCCGTAGTGATTAGGACTACCATAGAGAATGAATAGGAACACATTTGAATATTTCCAATACTTTATGGATTTCCAACCTTTCCTCACCATATTTTTTACACATCCTTAGGGGACCAACATACCTCAGAGAGGTTTAGGAGGTATTTTGTTCCCGCAGCAGCTAGGCTTTTTAATCAGGACTATTGATTTGATTTTTGTAAATTCTGCTGTATTAGTATTTATTGATGCTGTTGACCGGTTGTGGGTATATGACATACTGGCGAGGGTGATAAAATATTGCACATTGCTCGTTTGCACTTTGCTCATTTGCATATCCTACTATTGATATTTATTCCCTATTTTACCTTTTATTATTTTACTATGATAGTGGACCATACTCCCTCTGTGACCATGCTGTGTTGTATTGTATGTTCTATTTCGTACAGACTATGGTGGCAAACCAGTTTCCCCATTGGGGATCAATAAAGTAAATCCTATCCTATCTTATCCTATATGTAGAAGGTTTATGCCTCGTTTCCACCGAGTAGAGCGGGTCAGATCGGAGCGGTTCGGTTCGGGTAGTTTGGCTTTTCATTTGCCAAAAGTTGGGTAGGGTACGGTTTAAGCGCACCTAACCGCTCTGAGCCGCTCCCGATCTCAGTACTCCTCCGTAGGAGTACTAGCCGCCTGAAAGTGGGCCGAAACGGCGGAGCCGTCATTTGATTGGTCGAAATAATCATTTCCGCCATGTGTAGTCATCTCGGCAAGAGTGAAGAGAGTCTTGTGTATTGGTGAAAATGTGAGCACAGCAATGTTTATTGTGTGGTGTTTTTCCTCGTCAATAAATTAATCAGTTGGTTACACTGTGTCCCACTAGTCACTTAGCTGCCGCAGCCAGCGCTGTTCTCTCACTGTCTCTATCAGTTGCAACTTGCACCGAGCCGTCTCTGTGTGTTTTCGCCATAGATAGTAGGCTAGTAAATACACGCTCACAACAACACGGGGGGAATAAATAAAGAAACGGCTGGTTTGACCTAGCAAAAACGAGAGATCGCTGGCTTGTGAGCGCGGCACTGTTTATTGTGTGGTGTTTTTCCTCGTCATTAAATGAATCAGTTGGCTACACTGTGTCCCACTGCTACGATGTCACGTAGCTGCCGCAGCCAGCGCTGTTCTCTCACTGTCTCTATCAGTTGCAACTTGCACCGAGCCGTCTCTGTGCTCACAACAACACGGGGGGAATAAATAAAGAAGCGGCTGGTTTGACCAAGCAAAAACGAGAGACCGCTGGCTTGACCACAGTTGTTCCACAGCCCGATAGTTTAACCCACATTCTGGCGGCGGCTATCGCAGTCCAGCCTAAACCCCGCCCCACCAGTAAGGGTAGGGTCCGCGGTGGAAACAACACCGAGATTCTTAAAAGTGAGCTGTCCCGCTCTGAGCCGCTCCGACCCGACCCGCTCTACTCGGTGGAAACGAGGCATAAGTGAGATAGCTCAGGCCTGACTATGAAGAAGGCTTGGGAACAATAGTCTGGCAAACTTTATACACACGTTTATAAAGTTTTAGCGAGGTAGCTCAGAAAAATGGCCAATACTCCATCTGTTTACTAAGTGTTGTTTTCCCCATTCTTTATGCAGAGCATGTAACAGATCTAATGTGGTTGCGTGCTAACATAAGTGTGTCTGCCTGTTCCAGTGTGTGGAGGCTACCTCAGCGGCCCTGCTGGTTCTTTCAGTTATCCAAACACCCCGGGTCATGATGAATATGATCACCAGGTCAGCTGTGCCTGGGTGATCCGCGCTGACCCAAACAAGGTAAGTTGCAATCTCTTTTACAGGAGTAGAAGTGATGTTCTTTCTTTGGTTTACCTTAGGGTATACTACAAAGCGAGATTAACGGTTGAGCGAGGTCTGATGAATCTAAAGCCAGAGTTTTCAGTATCACGAAAGGTGGCTCTGTTTTTACCTGGCTAGATCACCGTGGTAACAGAGGCTGCACGGCAAACCTGCTCCGACCAGTTTTTGTTCAGAGTTTGAGCTTAAAATCTGCTCTTTTAAGCGCTGCCCTTTAAGGAAATACTTGTTTGGAAATCCCGCTGACGATATTCTCAGAGATTTAGGACTAGATTCTCACCAAGGAAACTAGTTAAATCAGCAAACGTATTGATCCGTACGTAAATGAACGGAACGAAGCCGTGAACTTACAGCAGAGTGAACTGTAACATTGCAATGCAGTTTTTACCAAATGCATTCAGTTATTGATGCAGAAAATGTTAAATAGCCGACTGTATGCAGCGCTACTCACACAAGTTGTTCTTGCTGTAACTGAACATGTTTGTAATTATACCTGGCCATTTACACACACTGGATAATAAAGAAGCATAAAACCACAGGTAGCAACATTAGTTCACTGTGTTTTTTATTTATTTATCAGTAGTGTCAAGTTTGGGACTTCCAGGTGACAGCTGTCACATGAGGACATTGCTGCAGACTTGCAGGTTCATTGAAGCTGCTGCACAGTAGATTCATATTTTTCTTAAATATTTACAGACAACACATGCTTTATATTTAGGCTTTCTATTTATCAAAAATAGGCTAGGTCTAATTCTACATTTTAATTTTCATTTGATTTATTTGGCCCACAACTGAAGTGATTCCCACATGCTGCTATAGCCTACAGTTCATTATGTGTCAGACCTAAATTAATCAATTAAGTAATTTTCTGACAGCCTTCTACTCTCTCCTTATTTGCAGCAACCGTTTCGCTTTCAGCTCTCGGTTTCTGCTGTTCTGTGATTATTCAGAATCCGTTCCCCGATCTAGCTCCCCGAGATTGTTCCATATTGTGCGGAATCAGAGTCAAATGACGCGTCCAGTGCCCCCTTTAATGGGGACGTGCACAGAGCCTGAAGCCGAAACCCCATTTTAACATATGAAGTTGATGTCAGCTCTGAGCAAGGGTTTAGATTATGTTGAGCCGGCTCAGGAAAATAGAGATTTATTCTGTAGATTTTATTTGTCATGGACATGACAATTTCATTGGACCAACCAGATGAATTGTTTTAAGTGTATTAGCAGAAATACTAGTTTTCAACACCTGTCCCGGCTATCTTGAGCTTGCTTCGTAGTATACCCCTCAGCACGAGCACTTACATTCACACTAAAACACAAGGCACAATACCACAGACATACAGTAGGCTACATCAAGGTAGACAGTATGCCCCAAACAAACAACATTGTTGGGACAGTATCAAGCAACACACAGCTAGACATAAGCCAAACTACCAGACCACAAAACAAACAAGGCGCAATAGCACGGACATACATGAAGGTAGACACCTTGTACAAAAAAATACAAACAAAAAACAACAACAACATTGCGTGGACAGTTACAAGCAACAGACGTTCAGCAAAGACAAGACAACATCACAAGCACAACCACAACAAGAAGTATAGACAAGGCAGAGCAGAAGAAACAAGATGGCAGCAGTACTTAGTTCCCTAATTTTAGAGAATTAATTTAGCTAAGTACTTATTAGCCACCTCTTTAAGTTAAGTTTAAAAGAGGAATACGTTTTAAATTTTTTAAAGTGTATTGGAATGGAGTTCCACCCACTGACAAAGCTGTGTGACTGAAATAACTTATTCTAAACGGGTCAATGCAGTCACCTCTTTCTGCACTGTGTAGATCTGTAAGCAGTTGATGCTGTGTTTACAAACTGGCCAAATACGATAAGGGGTTTCTGAGTCCAACTTAACCAAAGAGAGCAAATGTTTCTGCCCTAATGTCAAAACAAGCTAGCTAACACACAGCAAAGAAAGTGAGTATTGTGCGTTATATTTCAAACCTAGCAGATTAACAGATATATTCTTAAAGGTGAAGTAAGCAATTTAAATATGTTTTTATCATGTTTTATCACACTTAAGGATCTGAGATGATGCTAGATAACTCACTGCTTGAAGACTGCAGTGCATTAATGTAGGGAAGAGGGAGGGGACTGCTAACTGCAGTCACTGACAGGAAGTTAGCTAAACTGACCATTCCGCTGACTAAACCTTTAATTGTCTGACTGTGTCATCTCTCCTCTAGATTCTGCGTATCACCTTTCCTTTCTTTCATCTGGAGAGCAGCGCCAACTGCAACTTTGACTTCCTTCAGATTCATGATGGGGATAGTGCCTCTGCTTACATCATTGGAAAGTACTGTGGCCAAAATAACCCACAGGACATTTACAGCTCCCACAATTCCCTGTATTTCTGGTTTCGCTCCGACCACTCTGTCAGTGCTGGTGGCTTCACAGTTGCTTGGCAGTCTCAGGATCCAGGTAGGGATTTTTCATATATATTGGTTCAATAAATTAGTAATCCTTCAAACTAAATATATAGCCGTATGCTGCAAATGGCGGGCTCAAGCCTTAATTAAAATTTTTGTTAGTATAGAAATATACACTCACCGGCCACTTTATTAGGTACAGCGGTTCATTTTCTAATTAACACATATAACTAATCAGCCAATCACATGTCAGCAACTCAATGCATTTAGGCATGTAGACCTGGACGGGACAACTTATTGAGGTTGAAACCGAGCAACAGAATGGGGAAGAAAGGGATTTTAAGTGACTTTGAACATGGCAATATTGAGGGTGCCAGGAGGGCTGGTATGAGTATCTCAGAAACTGCTGATCTACTGGGATTTTCACTCTAAACCATCTCTAGGGTTTACAGAGAATGGTCCGAAAAAGAAAAAATATCTAGTGAGCGGCATTTGTGCAGACATAAAATGTCTTGTTGAAGTCAGAGGTCAGTGGAGGATGGGGATACTGGTTCAAGACGATAGAAAGGCAACAGTAACTAAAATAACCACTCGTTACAACCAGGGTATGCAGAATACCATCTCTAAACGCAAAACACGGCCAACCTGGAAGCAGATGGGCTACAGCAACAGAAGACCCCACCGGGTGCCACTCCTGTCAGCTAAAAACAGGAAAATAAGGCTACAATTCTCACAGGATCACCAATATTGGACAATAGAAGATTGAAAAATCATGCCTGGTCTGATGAGTCTCGATTTCAGTTGCGACATTTAGATGGGAGGTTCAGAATTTGGCGTAAACAACATGAAAGTATGGATCCATCCTGCCGTGCACCATCAACCACGCCATGTTCAAAGTCACCTAAACCCCCTTTCTTCCCCATTCTGATGCTCGGTTTGACTTCAGTACATTGTCTTGACCACGTCTAAATGCATAAAATTGCTGCCATGTGATTGGCTGATTAGCTTTTTGTTTTTATAAGCCATTAAAAACAGGTGTACCTAATAAAGTGGCCGGTGAGTGTATATACTGTATTAACACCTGTCCCACTGGTAACAATTGTGCATTAACAATAATGTACAGATCACCTTACCCCTAATGTTCACACTTAAGCTTGATGATGAAAAAAAAATTCTCAATAGTTCTACTGCTATGCCAGCTGATCTATAACATTGGTTGTCAATCATTGCAACTGAACATCACTTCCTCTATTTCCAAATTTCCACTTGAAATATCCTTTGCCTATTCATTTGTGGTTTGTGTGTAGTATCACGGTCACTGATGTAAAGAACTTAGTAGTTCTTTGCATTGGTTAATTGTGACCATAAAATCATGTATTATAATAACTAGTCCTTACCCGTGGATATGTGCAGTGCAGCTACATGTCAATGTTGGGAGGTGCGTGTGGTTAGATTTTTGTGAAGATCAGAGGCTAATATCTTAAAAGCAATATTGTCCATGAACATCAAATTAGAAATTGCATGTGGCTAACAAAGGTAAATCAAGAGTGAAAAAGTTACCAGGGTTTTTCCTGGCTCAGAATGGGCCTTTGCAACTTTGCAAAACCAACTTTTTGGGGGTTGTGACTATGTGCAACAGTAAAGGCAAAACGTTTGTGTATTTTAAGAGTGTGGGATTTGGATGAGACCAACATTTTTGTTTTTGGCCATAATGCTAAATGCTATGTGTGGTGGAAAACTCACACTGCATACCACGGATAGGAAGATTGATGGAGCCAAATACAGGGCAGATAACCTGTTAGTCTGCAACCGTCTTGAGACTGGGGTGGAGGTTCACCTTCCAGCAGGGATACTACCCTAAACATACAGCCAGATCTACAATGGAATGGTTAAGATCAAAGCATAGTCATGTGTTAGAATAGCCCAGTCAAAGTCCAGACCTAAATACAATTGAGAATATCTGGAAGGACTTGAAAATTGACGCTTTCCATCTAATGCGACGCTGAATCTGAAGCTTGAGCTAACCCATATTTAGTTTTCATTCCACTTCACAATTATGCGGCACTTTGTGTTGGTCTATCAAATGAAATCCAAATAAAATAAATTAACATGTTTGGTTGTAACGTGACAAAATGTGGAAAAGTTCAAGGGGTATGAATACTTTTTCAAGCCACTGTATGTACGTATACATATACAGGTCCTTCTCATATAATTAGCATATTGTGATGAAGTTGATTATTTTCCATAATGTAATGATAATAATTGAACTTTCATATATTTTAGATTCATTGCACACCAACTGAAATATTTCAGGTCTTTTGTTGTTTTAATACTGATGCTTTTGACATACAGCTCATGAAAACCCCAAATTCCTATCTCAAATAATTAGCATTTCATGAAAAGGTACTCTAAACGAGCTCTTAACCAAATCATCTGAATCAACTAATTAACTCTAAACACCTGCAAAAGATTCCTGAGGCTTTTAAAAACTCCCAGCCTGGTTCATTACTCAAAACCGCAATCATGGGTAAGACTGCCGACCTGACTGCTGTCCAGAAGGCCATCATTGACACCCTCAAGCAAGAGGGTAAGACACAGAAAGAAATTTCTGAGCGAATAGGCTGTTCCCAGAGTGCTGTATCAAGGCACCTCAGTGGGAAGTCTGTGGGAAGGAAAAAGTGTGGCAGAAAACGCTGCACAACCAGAAGAGGTGACCGGACCCTGAGGAGGATTGTGGAGAAGGGCCGATTCCAGACCTTGGGGGACCTGCGGAAGCAGTGGACTGAGTCTGGAGTAGAAACATCCAGAGCCACCGTGCACAGGCGTGTGCAGGAAATAGGCTACAGGTGCTGCATTCCCCAGGTCAAGCCACTTTTGAACCAGAAACAGCGGCAGAAGCGCCTGACCTGGGCTACAGAGAAGCAGCACTGGACTGTTGCTCAGTGGTCCAAAGTACTTTTTTCGGATGAAAGCAAATTTTGCATGTCATTCGGAAATCAAGGTGCCAGAGTCTGGAGGAAGACTGGGGAGAAGGAAATGCCAAAATGCCTGAAGTCCAGTGTCAAGTACCCACAGTCAGTGATGGTCTGGGGTGCCATGTCAGCTGCTGGTGTTGGTCCACTGTGTTTTATCAAAGGCAGGGTCAATGCAGCTAGCTATCAGGAGATTTTGGAGCACTTCATGCTTCCATCTGCTGAAAAGCTTTATGGAGATGAAGATTTAATTTTTCAACAAGACCTGGCACCTGCTCACAGTGCCAAAACCACTGGTAAATGGTTTACTGACCATGGTATTACTGTGCTCAATTGGCCTGCCAACTCTCCTGACCTGAACCCCATAGAGAATCTGTGGGATATTGTGAAGAGTAAGTTGAGAGACACCAGACCCAACACTGTGGATGAGCTTAAGGCCGCTATCGAAGCATCCTGGGCCTCCATAACACCTCAGCAGTGCCACAGGCTGATTGCCTCTTATGTTTATCAGTACATTACAGAAAATATTGAACTTTATCACAATATGCTAATTATATGAAAAGGACCTGTATACTCACATTGTTTGCGGTGGGGTGATATCAGTAGGGGAGAACGGGGGAATCTGAGGCATCGGGTAATGTGAGCCACCCCCTGTATCTAGGCAACGGAAAACATTTGTGGTCATGTGAGATATATGTTTTCAAGCCCCTCTCATTTCCCCAAGGCCCTGAAAGAGAGGACCTCATGGTGCTGTGGTAAGCATGTTTTTTTCACCAAAATAGGTATTTTGCATGTAAAAGTAAATTTTCTTGCTGTCAACTTAATCAACTGTTGTGCCAAAGCAAATGTATTCAAGTAGAAAAACTTCTATCATACGTGTTGATGAACTACCAACATATGAAACCATGTGATGCTGATAACTGAAGATTAGCCTGAAATGCTAAGAGAGGTAGTTTTTTCTTAAATTGTGGTGGTGGGGGAAAGTGAGCCAAATGCTGTGGGAGAAAGTGAGCCACTGTCTCACTTTCCCCCACCATGTGGCACAAGTTAAGTTTAGTCTTAAACATATTTTAATGTAATATTACATGACATATGTTTTATTTTAATGTCATACACATTGTAGAAAAGCCATCATGCCAAGGAAATACACCAGGAAGACGACCTGGGGCAACCACACGGAAAGAGCACCTTCTCATCTTTTCCTGTAACCTTCAGGGCTGGAATGTAGAGTAGGCCTAGTTGTAGAGTATGACAGGCTGATGTTATAATCCAGTTGGGTCTTCTCAACCCAACTGGAGTCCCAGACACTAGCTGGCTCTAAGGGTCCTGTGTTCTGACCCCCAGACTGTGTTCTAATCTAACTGGTTCTATCTTTCATTCGAATCTTATTAAAAGCTTTTGAATTATAATATGTTGTATTTGATTTTGTTCAGAGTTACTTTCAAGTGTTTAGAAAATTTGCTTTGCTTAATTGACCAAACCCCATCATTATTTTATTAGTCCGACATTAGTTCTGGAATGTGTGGCTAGCTTTCAGGATTCTTTCTGTTACAATAAGTTTTGTTATGGTAGTTTCAGAGTAGAAAAAGTAAGTGGATCAGTTTACCCCACAGCTGGGGTAAAGTGAGCCACATGACAACTTTTTTTAAAACTATCATATTTTCACTGCCCTTTGTCTTGAAAAAATTCTGCTAATGCCCATTTCTAGGAAACATCCTGAATTAATGGGAAATGTGTAAATTTGAGTGATAAATAATTTTAGCTCGCTTAGAGGGGAGCAAATGTAAAAAGTGTCTCAGATTACCCCGTTCTCCCCTACAGGAATAACGGGTACAAAACATTATGGAGCATTTTGCGTGTAGTTGAAATTATTTGTTGTCGTGTTTTACATTTCTGCATACAATTTTTTTTCTCGCCGTGTCTATGTTAGTGCATGCTGGGGCTGCTGCAGCAGCCTCTGGTTGCGCTGACTCGCAATAACACAACAACATGCAGGAGATTGTTTCCTCCCTTGCACAAAACAAAGCAGAAAATATAATTCCTCCTGTTGCTCCGACCGCAAATGGACCGGTGAAATGAGTCGGCCCAGTTGCGCATTCGCAGATTTTCAGCAGTGATCGCAGCACAAATGCTCCAGAGAAATCACAAATCAAGCTGATTGTAGCTCTGTCAGTCCCTGGCCAGCTATATACTGAAGGGCCATGTGACATTTCAGCGTGATAGGTCAAGCCGTTGAGGAGAAAAATTAGGAATGACAGACAGACTGACTGACAGACTTTTCTTAATTTATATAGTTAGATAGATAACAGTAATAAAGCATCAAACAAAACCAACAACATAGGACAATGTGAAGTAATTGTTCATCTTCCTCTGAAATCTCCTTTCAGTGTGTGGAGGCGAACTTACTGCCCCCTATGGCAACATTAACTCACCTGGTTACCCTGGAAACTACCCACCCAGCCGGGACTGCTACTGGACAGTGACAGTGGAGCCTGGCCTACTTATCACCTTTGCATTTGGGACTCTCAGTCTGGAGCAGCACCCTGACTGCAACTATGACTACCTGGAGGTGAGAAATACTGTGTTACATTCCAGTAATTTTTGCATTAGGTAAAATAAATAAATCAATTGCATTAAGGAAAATTAAATGTGGAGTTAGCGATCCCACCCATTTTAGTTTAGATGTATGTTGTCAGCTAGGAAAAATGCTCTTTTATGCATAATATCCAATAATTAAAGAATTGGCACTGCAATGGTGGTGCTTGTGTTGATGGCTATCTAATAAACAAAATGTGCAAATGAGTTCCCTGATGAAGGCGAAGTAGGAAAGCATAGACACTAAAGTTAGACACTAATGCTAGCGGCGCTAACGTTAAACAGGGTCGGATGTAGGCTTCAATGTACAAGTGGTACATCATTTGGTTTGTTGAGGAGTTGTACTTATACAAAGCTTCACAATGTTTAATGAACTTAGTTATTTTCGGTTATAAAGCTGTCCGATGCCAAACTTCGCCTTGACTTCTTTGTTTATGTTTTGACATAAGCCTGTTCTGTTGTCTCCTACTACTAGTTAAGTATCTCCCCCTGCTGGTAGGATGTTTAATTGCTGCCCATACAGTCTATGGTGCTGCCACATGGTGAAATTCATTGCATTGCATCGGGACTCAGACTGTGCAACACAACGGCTATATGATCGATAACAATTTCACGTGATCGATAAAATTCTTAACGATCAATGATCGATCATCGATTAAATGCCCATCCCTAACAAAAAGCTAATCTTCCAATCACATGGCAGCAACTCAATGCATTTAGGCGTGTAGACGTGGTCAAGACAACATGCTGAAGTTAAAACCGAGGATCAGAATGGGGAAGAAAGGGAATTTAAGTTACTTTTAACGTGGCATGGTTGATGGTGCAATGCAGAATGGATCAATGCTTTCATGTTGTTTATGCCAAACCATCTGACTTTCGCAACTGAAATCGAGACTCATCAGACCAGGCAAGACTTTTCAAATCTTTTATTGTCCAATTTTGGTGAGCTTGTGCAAATTGTAGCCTCAGTTTCCTGTTTTTAGCTGACAGGAGTGGCACCCGGTGGGGTCTTCTGCTGCTTTAGCCCATCTGCTTCAAGGTTGGTCGTGTTTTGTGTTCAGAGATGGTATTATGCATACCCTGGTTGTAACGAGTGGTTATTTGAGTTACTGTAACGTTTCTATCATCTTGAACCAGTATGCCCATCCTCCTCTGATCTCTGACATCAACAAGGCATTTTCGTCCACACAAATGCCGCTCACTGAATATTTTTTCTTTTTCAGGCCATTCTCCGTAAGCCCTAGAGATGGTTTAGAGTGAAAATCCCAGTAGATCAGCAGTTTCTGAAATGCTCATACCAGCCCTTCTGGCACCATCAACATTGCCATGTTCAAAGTCACTCAAACCCCCTTTCTTCCCCATTCTGTTGCTCGGTTTTAACTTCAATAAGTTGTCCTGTCCAGGTCTACATGCCTAAATGCATTGAGATGCTGCCATGTGATTGGCTGATAAGTAATATGTGTTAACAAGAAAATGAACCGCTGTACCTAATAAAGTGGCTGGTATAAATTATTGCTGTCAAACGATTAAAATATTTAATCGCATTAATGTCATAGTTAACTCGCGATTAATCGCACATTTTTATCTATTCTAGCCTAAATTTCCCTTGATTTTTTTGTCCCATTATTTTTTTCTTATCACACCCATTCTCTACACTCTTGTAATTCAGTGTATTTCTTCTAAGATATCATAATTTCCAATTCAGTGTAAATAGCCCACAATATAGATCCCCCCTACCCCTAGAACAGCATACACAAACATAATTGGAACTTCTTTTTTTATTAAAAAAACAAACCATAAAACAACATAGGCTATATAAAACAAATTAGTATTCAGGCTAAATTAACACTGGTTGTTGTAGGCCTATATGTTTTGGGAGTCGTTCATCCACGGCTTATTTTCAGCTTATTGTGTGTGGAGTGGACCCACTATTGTGTGCTGGTGGTTGCCATGGCGCAGCTGCAGCCTAGGCTCCAGTTGCCTTTCGTAGCGAAAGTTAAAGTGATAATGAATGACTGGCGGCTGCCACTAACGTTCGTAGGCGTTTTGGTGGGGGCGCAGGGTTATAAGTACGACTTTTGCGAATGACAAGCTTTCTTTTCTGTCCTTTTTCCGCATAGTCCCAGAGTCACACACGGAAGACACTACTAGTGAAGATCGCGCAGCTGAGCTAGGAAGTGCTAGGTTTCGGTGTCTACTTCAAAATAAAAGTCAGAATTGACTTGACGTTTAGCCGTTTTGCCAGTTAAATTATTTTAATGTGAAGTAACGCTGAAGGACATGTTCTGTTTGAATTAACAGTAACTTAACTGCAAGCCATATGTATAGTTTGTGGTGTTTCAGTTGTTCTGACATTACTAGTTGTTCCAACAGCATGTGAAAAAAACACAACGTTTGCTAGGCTATTAAGAGCAGTAATCGCGCAATGAAAAATGTAACGCCGTTAAAATAGGTTTGCGTTAACGCTGTTAATTACACGTTAAACTGACAGCACTAGTATATATACAGTATATATATTTTTATTTTACCTGGAAGAGGAAAAAGAGACAACCACTTAGTCAAACAATACACAAAGAGTCAGATAAAAGTAGTGCACTAGACAATCAATAATTTTTTCCAAAATAGATAGATGTAAATATATTTATATTCGTCACCATGCCATGCTGCATTAATGTAATAATTCATGCAAAATAAGAACCCAGACCAAGTATCTAGCAATGGCGGTGCCCATGGCGGCTGCTGCTACTTTGGCTCACGATAGTTTTCTCCAGCAAAGCGGAACATCGCTATACATATCTACGACCGCCAGTTTGTGTGTTTTTTTTTTTTTAATAAGTAAACACTGAAGCGCTAGCCACTCTTCACAACCTCGGACTGCAACGTCAGTTGGTCTCAGTGGAGTTTCCCACCAGCACAGACCGCCCCAGGGAGCGCCGGAGGCGGTGTGACAGGAAACAGACGTGTGGCTGGGATAGCAGCGAAGCTAAAGGCTAACCCGTTCGGATCCCCGCTTCCATCGATCCTGCTCGCCAATGTACGCTCTCTAGAGAACAAACTGGACTACCTGAAGCTGGATTTATCGACCAAACGGGAAATCAGAGACTGCCGTATTCTCATTTTTACAGAGGTATGGCTAAACACATCGGTCTCGGACGTTGGCATTAGCCTGGAGGGGCTTACTACACTTAGAGTAGACAGGTGCTGCGCTCTCACCGGTAAATCCTGAGGTTGGGGCGTGTGCGTCTTCACAAAAAAACAGTTGGTGTAACAACGCTACAATGATCGTAAGTCATTGGTCCACGGACATTGAGTTTTTAGTAATTAAATGCAGACCATTCTACCTCCTAAGGGAATTTTCAATAGTAATCATCACAGCAGTTTACCTACCTCCTAGTGCAAATTCCAAGAAAGCCCTGTCGGTTCTCCATAATGCCATCAGCAACCTGCAAACCTCTCACCCGGAGGGCGTTTTCATCGTGGCAGGGGACTTTTATCAGGCCAACATGAAGACTGTCCTCCCACATTTTTACCAGCATGTGGACTTTGCTACCAGGGGAGAGAACACATTCGACTTGGTATATTGTAACGTCAAGAAGGCTTTCAGAGCAGCCCGCTGTCCCCACCTTGGCTCCTCAGATCACCTCTCTGTTATGCTGATTCCATCATACAAACCTCTGCTCATCAGAGGTAAGCCCACAGTAAAACAAGTGAAAGTGTGGCCCGAAGGAGCAATGTCGGCGCTGCATGACTGCTTTGAGAGGACTGACTGGAACATGTTCAAAGAGGATGCAACTGACAGTGAACATACAGACGTGGAGTTGTATGCTTCAACCGTGTGTGTGTACATCCTGAAGGGCGCAGAAGATGTCGCTGTTACAAAGACTGTCATAACCAGGGCCAATGACAAACCATGGATGACCAGAGAGGTACGAGCAGCGCTAAGGGAGCGTGATGTCGCCTTCAGATCTGGTGACGCCGGGGCTCTCAAAGAAGCAAGAGCCAACCTGAACCGCACCATCAAGGCAGAAAAGCTCACCCAAGGCCAGCAGATCCATGTTTTTTTTCCAGGACCCGGGTAACACTAGATGTCTATGACAGGGCATCCAGTCCTTCACAGGTTAAAAGGCTGCCCCCTCCCCCTATCAAGACAACAACAGACGAATCAGTTCTTTGGACGGTTTGAGGATTTAAATACCACACCCGCAATAAAAGCTATCCCTCACCCAGACGAGCTGGCACTCAGACTTCAAACGGTGAATGTGCGGAGGACCCTGAGAAAAGTCAAAGCACGGAAGGCAGCAGGCCCCGATAACATTCCACCACGGGTCGTCAGGGAATGTGCTGACCAGCTGGCCTGCGTCCTCACTGACATCTGTAACACCTCCCTCCACCCTCCCATCCTGATCACCTTCTACAGAGGCTCTATGGAGAGTTTGCTGTCCAACTGCCAGAGCCCAACACATCTTCTCTGACTCCACCCACCCTCACCACGGACTGTTTTCCATGCTGAACTCTGCCAGGAGCATCCACAGTGGGACATCTAGGTTCAGTGACAGTTTCTTCCCCCTGGCCATAAGACTGTTGAACACCCACGGACAATAAATAAACCATCTATGCCCCCCGCACCCTCTACCCTCTTAGTATTTTAACCTTTTTTACGCCATGCCATCTTTTTATATGTTGTAAATATTTTAATTTGGGTTGAATATTATTTGTATGTGTCCACTCCACCGTGAGCCAAGGTAACAACATTTTGTTTAATATGCTCAGCTGCACGACCTTCACTAGTAGCGTCTTCTGTGGTGGACTCTGGGACTACGCGGAAAAAGAACAGAAAAGAAAGCTTGTCATTTGCAAAAGTCTTTCTTATAACCCTGCGCCCCAACCAAAACCTCTATGAACGTTGGTGGCAGCCGCCAATCATTAATTTTCACTTTAATCTTCGCTACGAAGGGCGACTGAAGCCTCGGCAGCCTGCAGCAGCGCCATCAACCACCGGCACACAAGCGTATAGTGTGTCCACTCCACACACAGTCTGATATAAGCCGTGGATGAACGACTCCCAAAACATTTAGGCCTACAACAACCAGTTTAATTTAGCCTTAATAGTAATTTTTTTTATATAGCCTATGTTGTTCTATGGGTTGTTTTTTAAATAAAAAGGAAGTTCCAATTATGTTTGTGTATGCTCTTCTAGGGGTGGGGGATCTACATTGTGGGCTATTTACACTGAATTGGAAATTATGATATTTTAGAAGAAATACACTGAATTTCAAGGTTGTAGAGAATGTGTGTGATAGAAGCATTAAAATGAGAAAAAATATGGGACAAAAATAAATCAAGGGACATTATGGCTAGAATAGATAAGAATCGCAAGTTAACTATGACATTAATGCGATTAATCGCGATTAAATATTTTAATCGTCTGACAGCACTAATCATTTTAAATACAGTATATTGGTGTGTTCATGATATCCTAGACTAGACATTAGCTAAACATTAGTTAACTAAGCATAGCTAATGCTTTAACAAACTAATATCTAACTGCTAAAAGCATTGACAGTTAGTTAATACTTAATAAGCATTAGCATGGCCAAACGGATATAGACAACTAGTATCGCGCTCGTGACAGATAATGTCGTCAAACTCCTCCCCTTCCCCGATGTAGCCTACCGTTGGGCCTATCTCCCACTACAGACAGTGCTGCACCGCCACAGGTGTGCATAGCCTATGCCGACTCATTCACCATCAAACAGAAAAAACGGCAACTTGATTGCGGGGCTAAAGCCTGTTACATACTCTGTGAGAAGAAGGAACAAAGTTCTCGGTGACAGAGCTGCAAGAAGAAAGTTCAGCCCGGACGATGTGTCGTGAACAAGCTGCGAGAAGAAAATGACGTAATGTTCTTCTCTCAGATCTGTCACGAGAACTTTGTTTTTCTTCTCGCGGAGTATGTAACTGGCTTTATCCTGCAGTAGGCCTAGTCCTACTCATAGCCAAAAATATTGACACACACACACAAGAGGAAAAAAGGGCAGGCATGGCTACATTGCTAATAAGGCACCCACTAAATCAATAATGCACGGACACAGCGGAGAATAACATAAGATGTCTTCCTACCTTCATTCTTATTTGCCCGAAGCATCCCATTAAACATCCATAGAGCCCTCGGCCCCTTTCCCCTGCTTCTTTCTTTACTCTTAAATCCCGTGCAGGCCGTGCCCACAAGCAACAGGTGCAATTGCGCTATCATCGCAACCCTTTTGATGCACCGGGTCAAAGGGCACTATAGAAGCGTGATTAATCTGCGTTAATTTTTTTTACGCGTTATTTTGACAGCCATGGTTTAAAGAAATTAAAACAGGCAAGCCCAGTTTTCTCCCCAATACTCGAAACAATTTAGCCTGTGTCTTGCTCTGCAAGACTTAATAAGGCATTAACTAACAATAAATAGCATTAACTAACAATCAATAGCATTAAATAAGCAGTAACTAACAGTTAATTAATGTACCCTTAAAGTAAAGTGTTACTATAGGAGCCACGTCCAATGTGTATGCTCTGTGGTTTCACTCCAGGGTGACCTGGTTGACGCGCTGTATTCCAATGTTTGTATAGCTGTGTGAAGTAATGACTGATCCGTGTGCTGTTTGCGACCTGTTTATCGTTCACCATGACACCAATGATACGTGAATACATCCAGACAGGTCCTCATTGACATTACACCAACTGTTTACAATTGAGAGTTACGTTTCGAGCGGTCAAAAACCGTGTGCCCTTCCGGGGTCCAACAACAAACAACTCATGAAGCGATACACCTTTTATACCTGTGCCCTTGGCAATAGGGCAGTGACACCTGGTGGACAACACATGACATGACAACATATTGACTTACCGAACGGGTTGCATGTTTTTTTGCAGATCAAATCCTGTTTGTACAAATTTTTATATGCAAACTTTTAGTACTTCAGGCCCTAACTGTCTGTCCCTCCACACGTCAGTTTAGCCATACATCTTCTTTGAATTGTTTTTCTATTACTTTTCTTTTGTGGCCAAATGTTGTAGATCCGGGATGGTCTTCTAGCTGAAGACCCAGTCCTGGGGAAGTACTGCAGTACTGCATCCCCTCCCCCCTTGCAGAGCAGCGGTCCAGCTGCATGGTTACACTTCCACTCTGATTTCTCTGTCTCTGACCGAGGCTTCCACATTACATACACAACATCAACAAGTAAGTCACTGTGTATACCAAGTACAATGTCACAATGTAACACATTATACATATACAGCTGTCTCACATGACAGTTTCTAGACAATTATTCTTGACCTTCGGAGTAGTATAGTATTACAAGAGATGCAACTATAGCCTTTAAATGAGTATGTGGCTTTGCCATCAGCCTTTGAAAGTGTCCATCTTTATATACTGGTTCAGACAGTGGGCCGTGAATCTTAAACACAGAACAACGTTTCGCTTTCATGAAGTAAAGTGTCTTCAGTGATAATGTAGAGTACATGAGACAGACAGTGTGAGTTCAGAACATGTAGTGGAATAATGGTAATAATGTATACCTGAGACTTCTTCAATCGTGTGTGTGTGTGTGTGTGTGTGTGTGTGTGTGTGTGTGTGTGTGTGTGTGTGTGTGTGTGTGTGTGTGTGTGTGTGTGTGTGTGTGTGTGTGTGTGTGTGTGTGTGTGTGTGTGTGTTGTGCCTTAGGTGACCCTGGTTGTGGTGGTACTTTAACTGACAGTGAAGGCATCATCATCTCCCCCAACTGGCCTAACAGCTATGCCCACAACCGCCAGTGTATATATTTGATTCGGTTGCCAGAGGGTGAGAAGGTAGCACTCAACTTCACTCATATGAACATGGAGAGTCACAGCAGCTGCACTTTTGACTATGTGGAGGTAGGACTTGTTTTTGACTTACAGACAAATTCCAAAATGAATTATTTTAAATATAATTGAATCATTTAAGAATACGGTAGCCCAGAGACTTCCGGGTTGCAGAGCATGGAGTAGGTGCGTTCGCTCTCTAGCTCCCACTGACTATTTCGGACCTAACTGATTAAACCCTATTTTCATCGATTTTTTTTGTGCTTGTATTGCTGGTAACACTAGCACTGATTTGGAAAAATGCCCAGAGGAAAGAAAGGAGCAAAAAGAGATTCAGCAGAGTCAGATATGTCCTCGGACAGCGTGGCTAGCACTGACGTTGGTGCTAGCTCAATGGCTTCCATTCCGGACCTGCTTGAGCAGCACAGAGCAGCCATAGCCGCGGAGTTCAAGTCATCGTTCGACAGAATGGTCACTAAGCTAGACAACATCCAGGCCATGGTCTCAGGCCATGGGAAACGTATAACCGATCTCGAGGAGAATGCAGAAACTGTTTGCGGACGCCTGGAGCAACTGGAGGCTACGTGCTCCTCACTGCAGGAAGACAACAAGTCGCTGAAATCTAAACTATCGGATTTGGAAGGAGACAGAACGTTCGTATTGTGGGCTTACCAGAGTCACTTGAGGGTGCACGCCCCACCGCCTTTTTCTCCGAGCTCCTCGTCGAGGTTTTTGGTGATCAAGTTCTCCCTTCTCCCCCGGAACTGGACAGAGCTCACCGCACTTTGGCACCCAAACCTGGCCCGGGCGAGAGATCACGGCCCGTCATCATCCGCTTCCACCGATACCAGATTAAAGACTTGATCATGAGAGAGGCACGTAAACAAGGCGAGCTGGAATACCACGGCCACAAGCTCCAGTTCTACGAGGATTACAGCGCGGAGGTCATGAAGCAGCGGGCTGAATACAGGGGGGCCATGGCTGTGCTTTATCAGCGCGGTCTCCGTCCCTCTCTCCTATTCCCTGCAAAGCTTCGTATTACTCTCCAGAGCGGCGAGAGAAGGTGGTTGCGGTCCGTCTCTGAAGCATCTAACTACATCTCTACATTGGGTGTGAGTCCGTAGTAAATACGATTGCCTGCTGTGAGGATACAAATTTGGACAAACGCTCTTTTCATATCCCCAGCCAAACTCTCAGACTGATGGTACTACCAAGGACGGATTAACATGACCACGGCCCCTGGACACAAACCTGCCATGGACCCCTACCAACACGCAAATACACGCACTAGCACACCGTGCAATCCACAATCACACACATTATAATGCAGCGCGCAGCCTAGAGAGAGAAAGAGAGAGAGAGAGCGAAATACAATTCTATAAAAGCTCTCTGGTGCTGCGTAAGAGAAAGAGACTCTTTGCGCCTGAGCCTACTAGACAGTTAGATTAGGGCAGAGACACCGAAAATGCGAGCGCGCGCTAAGCGCGCGAGCAGAATTTTTTGCCTTTGTAAGATCTCTGCGCCTGCTTTTTGGCCCACCCTTGCCCCCCTCGGAGCCTACACTCAATGTCTGAGCGAAGCAGCGCGTCACCCGGTGAAACGCTGTGTTGGTGTCGTTCACAGTGAGACCGTGCCAGTGTGAGCCGCCGTGCAGACACACTGTGGTTTAAGACTAATTGATCACAGGGTATTCCTGCACGTTAACGGGTGTCGAGGGGACAGGCGGGTGACAGGCTCCGCGATCCGATTGCATGTTTAGAGCAATATATGGGGTGGGTTCGGGGTGGGATGGGTTGGTGTTAACTGAGGGTTTAGTTGATAATAAGCCATCACCTGCTGTGCTCTGCATTTGTGTTTTCCTTTTTTTGTGTGTTTTTCTTTCCCTCTGTATTTTGCTCTTTTTCTTCTCGGAGCAACTCTTTTTATTCTCACTATAACTGAGCTAGATGAAGGGCAATCTTAATTTAATTAGTTGGAATGTCAAGGGGCTAAATCACCAAATGAAAAGGGGTAAGGTCTTAACCCACCTAAAACGGCTCAGGGCTGGAATAGTTTTCCTTCAAGAAACCCACTTACATGACTCTGACCATGGGCGATTAAGTAAATGCTGGCGTGGACAATTTTTTCATTCTAATTTCAGGGGTAAGGCTAGGGGCACAGCTATCCTTATTGATAGTAATATTCCTTTTGAGTCCTCAAACATTATATCAGATAAAAATGGACATTTTATTATTGTCTCAGGCAAACTTCACAATAAGTCAGTCATCTTGGCCAACGTCTACGCGCCTAACGTCGATGATATAGAATTTTTTAAGAGATTTTTTTCTCAACTCCCTGATCTCAATTCCCATTCTCTTATTCTTGGTGGGGATTTTAATTGTTATCTAGATCCAGTCTTAGATCGCTCTTCCCCCAAACCTGCCACTCTTAGCAGATCTGCAGGTCATATCAAATCATTTCTTGCTGATTATAGCCTCTCTGATCCATACAGGTTTTTATACCCCACAGGAAGAGAATATTCATTCTTTTCACATGTCCACCATACTTACACCCGAATTGATTATTTTTTTGTTGATAATTCATTGATGTCAGACCTAAAGTCATGCAGTTATGAAAGTATTGTGATCTCAGATCATGCTCCTCTGCTCCTTCAACTGGCTTTCTCTGACGTTGAGTATAGAAGAAGGCAGTGGAGACTGGATCCATTGTTGCTCACAGATGAGAGTTTTCTTTCACACATCTCTACACATATTAAAACTTTTTTGAGTATAAATAAAACACCAGATGTGTCAAATGCAACAATTTGGGAAGCCCTGAAAGCCTATTTGAGAGGTGAAATTATATCATTTGCAGCATACAAAAATAAGTATACAAAACAGAAACAAACTGAAATTGCTGATCAGATTCTGAACATAGACAGACAATATGCTAATTCACCTTCATCTGAACTTTACAAAGAACGTTTAAAACTTCAGACAGAATTCAACCTTCTTTCCTCTCGTCAAGTTGCTGACCAGTTGCTTAGGAGCAGAAGTACTTTTTACGAGCATGGTAACAAGATTGGTAAACTCCTGGCCAATCAACTGCGCGGATTTAGAGCGAAGCAACTCATCCCTGGAATACGGACAGACAGTGGGTGTACAACATCAGATCAGAAATTGATAAACTAAAAGTTCAAAACATTCTATTCAAATTTGTATAGTTCTGATTGTACAGTAGACGTAACGGTGATGGAAACCTTTTTCAGTAACCTAAACATGCCTTCCCTTTCTCAAGACCTGAGACATAGCCTTGAGGCACCTATTACTCAGAAGGAAATTATTGCAGCAATAACATCTATGCAATCAGGCAAATCTCCTGGTCCAGACGGACTTCCATCTGACTTTTTTAAGAAATGTTCAGCCGAATTGTCGCCTTTTTTATGTTCAGTACTCTCAGACTCATTTGACTCAGGTAAACTCCCGCCTTCGTTCTATCAGGCCTGTATTTCCCTGTTGTTAAAAAAGGATAAAGATCCTCTAGATTGTGCATCATACCGACCAATTTCACTATTAAATACAGATGTGAAGATTCTTGCTAAAATTATCGCCCACAGATTGGAGGATGTTCTCCCCTCTATCATATCCCCCGACCAAACTGGGTTTATAAAGGGACGCCAATCATTTTATAATATCCGCCGGCTAATGAACATTTTATATTCCCCCAGGAATATTGAATCAGAATGCCTCGCTTCTATGGATGCTGAAAAAGCATTTGATAGAGTAGAATGGAATTATTTGTTTTTCACCCTTGAAAAATTCGGTTTGGGTCCTGTTTTCACTTCTTGGGTTAAATTATTATATGCATGCCCTTCTGCCTCAGTATTAACAAACAGCCGTTACTCAAGTAGTTTTGATCTGCACCGTGGGACCCGGCAGGGTTGTCCTCTGAGCCCGCTCCTTTTTGCTATTGCATTCGAACCACTTGCGATTGCCATTCGCGGTAACAAATGATTATGGATATGGAGAGGAGGAATTGAACATAAGGTATCATTATACGCCAATGACTTACTTTTGTTTGTCGCCAAGCCAGCCACCTCTTTACCGGAGGCACTTTCTGTGTTGGAGGTCTTTAGTCAGTTTTCTGGCTATAAACTTAACTTGAGTAAGAGCGAACTCTTTCCGATTAATAAAGAAGCTCTTAAACTTGATTATACAGCTCTCCCACTCAAAGTGGTGACAGATCATCTGAGTTACCTTGGGGTATGTTTTACCAGAAAAATTAAACCTATTTAAATCGAACTTCCTCAAATTATTGGATCAGGCGAAGCAAATATTATCGAAGTGGTCTCCTCTGGCTTTCTCTCTCATAGGTAGAATAAATTCAATTAAAATGATATTACTCCCAAAGTTCCTATATCTATTCCAATGTCTCCCCATCTTTCTCCCCAAATCCTTTTTTCAGGCCCTTGACTCTTTAATGATAAATTATATTTGGAATGGTAAACACCCTCGGTTACGGAAAGCTTTTCTTCAAAGACCCAAACAAACAGGTGGAATGGCCCTCCCTAATTTCCAATACTATTACTGGGCTGCTAATATCCGTTCTTTAGTGTATTGGGTGCATTTTCACCTTGACGACTCAGCCCCAGTCTGGGTAACAATGGAGTCCAGCGCTATTAGCCCATTGTCTCTACCTGCCCTCTTAAGCGCCGCACTTCCACTCTCTTCGGCTATTCCCAACAGTAGTCCCGTGATTAAGCACTCCATTCGAATTTGGACCCAATTTAGGAAGAATTTTGGAATGCAGAATTTTTCACTTTTCAGCCCAATTGCAGCTAATCATTTGTTTACTCCCTCGACGGTGGATGGTGCATTCAAGATCTGGCATAAAAAAGGCTTAAAATGCATCGGTGATTTATTTATTAATGATCTATTTGCTAGTTTTTCTCAATTGACCAAACATTTTGGTATCGAAAAGACTAATTTTTTCCGATTTCTGCAAATCAGGCATTTTACGCAGAAGTTAATTCCCCAATTCCCTTATAAACCGCCAGCCAATCATGTCGATCTGTTTCTTTCTGTAAACCCCACATTAAAAGGCTCAATTTCTGTGTTTTTCAACCTTATTTCGAAGTTGCATAGCCCCTCATTAGCAGTTATAAGAACTCTGTGGGAGCAGGACCTAGGTTCTGCCTTCACAGATCACATGTGGGATTCAGTCCTGGATCGGATACACTCTACCTCCATGTGCGCCCGACATGCTCTTGTGCAATTTAAAGTAGTACATCGTATCCACATATCTAAAACTAAATTAGCTCGTATGTTCCCCGATGTAGACCCGACCTGTGATAGCTGTAAGAGCGCACCGGCATCACTCTTTCACATGTACTGGTTGTGTCCCACCTTGACTGAGTTCTGGACATCAGTTTTTCAAACAATTTCTGAAGTACTTCAGCATCAAATTGAGCCGAACCCTTTCACTGCAATTTTTGGCATTGCTCCAAATCCGGGCTTGCCTAAAGTGAAGCTGAAGGTACTGGCCTTCACCTCTTTACTTGCTCGTAGGGTTATCTTACTCAAGTGGAAAGATCCTGCTCCTCCTTCCCACTCACATTGGATTAGAGACATTAATGTCATGTATGAATTTAGAGAAAATACGTTATACTACCCAGGGATCCGAGAATAAATTTGACAGAATTTGGAGCCCCTTCCTAAATTATTTTAAAAAACCAACAACAACAATAGAAGAGTAGCTACCTCCTCCCCTCTTTTATTTGATTTAATTTTATTTCTTTATGTTTTTTTTTTCATATTGATTGTTTATTTTTGTTTCTTGTAGCGTGTATTTCGTTTATGTCATTTATAACATTGTGTATTGTTTTTTGTGCTGATTTTTTGATGCAGGATTGTTTGTAGTTGGGTGTGGGGGTGGGATATGGGCGGGGTGTGTTCGGGGGAAGAAAAAAGGGGAAAAAACTTAATCATTGTACTGTAATTGCTTCGCAAATCTTTTGTTGAATAAAAAAACCTTTGAAAGAATACGGTAGCCCATTATCTTAGCATAGAAATTTACACTATTGTAAATATGTATCACATATGTTTCCTAGACTGCATTCCCTGGCAATGTTTTTTCCAGCTTTATCGTACCTGATAAAGCTGGAAAAAACGTTATCAGTTTTATGCAGCTAATTTCCAGAGGCTAAAAAAAATATGGAGCAGCAACAGCATGTGGTGAGGCACTAGTCTCTGAAAAGTCATAATCCTTTTATGGTGAAACTGTTGTAAAAAACGTTTTTAGCATTAAAAAAATTATATAATGTCACTCATTTTATGCTTTATTGATAGTGTAGAGACAGGGTTAGGGTTAGAGTTGAAATGGGGCAGAGAGGGGAGTGACATGCAGAGAACAACCGCGGGCTGGAATCGAACCCGGGTCCGCTGCTGGCCGAGGCCCATGGGGGGGACGCCCTACCAACTGAGCTAAGGGCGCCCCCCATGTCACTCATTTTTAAAGTATAACTAAAATACCTATGTAATAAAAATAAACAGGGAAACATTTAACCATTCGGAGGAACACATAACTCATTTTGTAGCATCTAAGGTAGCCTGTATGACACTGCATCATGTTTTCTCCTCAGTGAGGGCACCCTAGAGGCCAACTTTATCAAAGCCCCTATTCCACTGCAGGGACTTTAAATAGGAACTAAGAACCCTTGGAGGAACTCTGTGCGTTTCGACCGACTCCACGGTCTTATCTAGTTCTTGGGCATGAGCCGGTATGATATTCTGACGGTATGATAACCTTAAGCAAAAATACCACGGTTTCATGGTATCGCGGTATGACAATATCGTGATAACAGCTCCCAAAGGTGTTATTTTTAAATGTCATGGTAAAAAAACAAAAATTGTCTTTCCGCCTGAAATTTAAATTTAATTTTTTTTTAAATATAGAATATTCTGAACATTAATAAACTTGTATGATAACAATAATTGAATTATTCTAAACAAAACTGAAATTAAAAATCAGTCCTTTAAGTGAGCAGCCCAACAAGGTATTTAGAGACATTCTTACTTTCTACACATTTCTCTTCTAGTAAAAGTGGTTATGATGCAGGAATATTCTGAACATTAATAAACTTGTAGGTTAATGTTACCGGTCCCAAGGACAGTGGTAAAAATTTGATCTTGAGAGCCGATTCTGAAAAGCAGGTACATAAGTAGATGAATGAAGCAACAAAGCTTTGTGTACATCTTCCAAAATCCGTCTCTTTAATTCACAATTAACACAAGTATCACATATAAATATAAACTCTTCCCTGGTTAAAGTGTCTGTTAAAATGTCAATTGTCCCATTGTAGGTTATCTTGTTACAAATAAAACATAAAAAGTGCAATAAAAAGTGAGGCTCACATGTATCACTTCTCTCCACTCTTAATTCACATTAAAATACACAACTCCTTTTATAAAAATGTAAGTGCCTGTTTTCAGCTTATTTGCTGGTGGTTTTAAAGCTATTTCACATTTTTCACAGTGCAATTTAATACTGTTCTGTTCCCATGTAATATAAAAAGAATGTCAAACCTAATACTTTGGCTTTAAACCACAATAACACTTGTCATTCAAAAGACTGTTCTCCCATTTAAAGGAGCTGTAAGCGGAATGGTTCTTTTAGCTAACTTCCTGTCAGTTACTGCAGTTACCAGTACCCTCGCTTCTCTCTTGTGATTGGATAAAATTTCGGGATACTACATAAAGTTTAATTACTTATTACATGCAGAGCAGCTGACTAAGAGATTGGCTTTATGAAACGTGCACATCGTGTAAGTGATTACTGTATGAATAAAGAGCGATTTAACACTTATATTAATATAAATAAACCGCTTACTTCACCTTTAAGACAATAAACAGCACATAGGGAATTTACATTAAACCACTGCCTGAACTACAATGGATGATTTGTCTGCCTAACAGATGGGCTAAAGGCTGTTACATTCTCCGCGAGAAGAAAAATATCTTATCATAACGTCATCAATCTCTTAATCACATGAAATATATTATTAAACATGTACGTCAGGACAAAAAAATTCAGATACGTTATTTTAAGGCATAAATATTCAGTGCTTAAAATTCAATGGCTTTTTATTTTCAAAATCCGATGACACAGATATACTTCCATATATTTGTCACTCAGTTCTGCAGACTAAGGGTGTATTCACACTGGGAGTCCGCTAGTTCACTTGCTTAGGTCCAGACCAAATAGAATTTAGATTGTTTTTGTTTGGTGTGGTCCACTTTCATATTGCCCCTTTTGCAAGTGAACCAGCATTACGAAGCAAAACCACACGCGATCTGAGGTCATTCATTCATTGGACAGACATTCTGGGGTGGAGAGAAGCAGGAAGCACAAAGTTAAAACTGCGAAATTGTTAACAATCATGGAGATACATTGCTTCCTACTTTTTATTTAATTTTAGTCTTGTTTCTGTTATTATATTTTCTTTCATAGTTTTTATTGAGACAATAAGGCTGCCTCTTCCATACTTCTCTTTTCTGTTCTTCTTCCCCCTTTCTTTCCAGGTTCGTGATGGCAGAATGGAGACTGATCCTCTGATAGGAAAGTACTGTGGGGACACCCTGCCACTCCCTGTTCTCTCATCCTCCAACTTCCTTTGGATTCGATTCAGGTCGGACAGCTCAGTCAGCCGGGCTGGTTTCAGGGCTGTCTACACTGTTGGTGAGATTCCAAACATTAACACACACCATCCTCCTGATCACATCACCATACAATGGCTTTAAGATCCAACCATGCCACTACAGGTCTAAGGATGAAAGACAAATAACGTATGCAAATCTGTGTGATTCATTTGAGTTAGTCTTGGACAGGACTTAAGCCTTGTCTGTGAAACCTGTCCTATACATTCCTAGCGGATTTTTGTTTTGGTGCTCTCAAATGACTTGAAATATTTGCCTGATATTACAGCATTGGGTTATGGCTAGGTACTAACTTGTATACTATTTATCTTTTTTTTATGCTACATTAAATGTTGTTTCATCGTTCCTTTTTCACTCATTGCTGGCCAGCTTTGGCTGTTACCATACATGCTACTGAAAGTTATGAGATCATAGATAATCTTTATATATTTGACATTGAAATGCAGATATTTTCAAGAATTTGGATTGGACTTGACAAAGTTATCAATTTTTGTGTCAGAAAAACATGAAATATTCAATAGGAAAAGGGAGGAATACCTGTAAATATAAGGCCGAATCCTGATTATTTTTCCCTGGCCCCTCGAAAGAGTGTCTAGGTGTAGGGGGTGATATATTCCCCTGTGAAATGGTACACCACTACAAGACCACTACATCATCAGCAGTCCGATTCAAAGCCGACATTTTCAATAAGTTTGAGGGCTCTACAGCCCCTTAGCCCTAACCATTAATGCCTGTCAGAATGCCCCTACACATGATTGGGCCTAAGTGAAGAAATTATCCCAGATCCAGGCAGACTTGAATCCATACTGTCAATTCCATTAACCATTAACCCTCCCTCTCTCCAGGTTGTGGAGGTACTTTGTCTGGGAGCGGACAGTTACGCTCTCCGTACCATCCCAACGCATATCCCCATAACAAGGACTGTGAATGGGTCATTAACCAGCCAGAGGGCTATGTGGTCACACTCAACTTCATTTCTTTTGATGTTGAGGGAGGCTCCTGCCGGTTTGACTTTGTTGAGGTAAATGAATGTTAAACCAAACTGTTCAAACCTTTGGACATAAATATGGAGTGGACTTGAAACAACCAGTATTTTTTAGCAATATTAAACTTTCAAATTGTATAGCCTCCATTCTTATTCTTCCTCTTATGTTGTTTTAATTGTTGGGGGTGGTATGATGATAACAATATTAAAATGTTTGACACAAAATATTAAAAATGTGTACTTTATTGTTAATATGCTTAAAGGCCTACTTCACCGGTTTGAATATGAAGGTGTATTGAATTCTGAGATCCTATGTAGTATAAATGTGCAAAAAAAATAAAAATCGGTTCATCCTAGCCTGAGAAAAGGCAGAAAGAGTGTTTTTTTAACCCTATATTTCTCTTTCTCGTGACATCACAGAAAGAGAAATATAGGGTTAAAAAAAACTTACTTTTTAAATATTACTGTGATGTCACAGTAAAAGACATCACAGTAATATTTACAAAGTAAGTTTTTTTTTAACCCTATATTTCTCTTTCTGCCTTTTCTAAGGCTAGGATGAACCGATTTCAATTTTTTTCGCACATTTATACTACATAGGATCTCAGAATTCAATACACATTCATATTCAAACCGGTGAAGTAGGCCTTTAACTATTTAGTTGTTACTTACTTGAGTGTTTCCAATATCTTATACTTCATAATAATGTCAAAGGTTTTCACTTTGATGGTTCTCAATCTCAAGAGGGAAGGTATTACCTTATATATTGTTAATAAAGATGCTAGAGGGGAAGATGCTAGAGGACAATGTAGAGGAAGATGAAGTCATTCTTTTTATCTGCCAAGCATAGTATATCAGTGTATTTTCATGTATATGTATTTTTTTGTCTTGTATGTTTATCTGGTTGCATTTATGTTAAGCAACATCACACATGATGTAATTTTCTTGTACTTGTTTTTTATATGTGTGGTTTATATAGTAGATTGATGGACAGAGAAGGGGTTAGCGAATCGATCATAATTGTGCATGTTTCCTTGGTCTACCAGGTCAGGGATGGCTCTACGTCTAGCTCTCCTCTGCTGGGGACATTTTGTGGTGCTGAGTTTCCCCCAAGGCTTCAGTCCACTGACAGATCTATGTACATCCACTTTAAGACCGACTCCTCCGTCAGCAACCATGGCTTTGAAGCAACCTATGACTCTGCCTTGGAGGGTGAGATTTTTTTTTGTGACTCTATACTTTGTTTTTTAAGGAATATACTGCATAGTACGGCTTTCAGACTTGGCCATAACAAGAATAAAAACACCTAAAAATCCCATGTCCATTTCTTTCTCTAGCAGGCTGAATTCCACCAGTTGAGGCTCCGGTCCTTCTCCGCTCATCTGAGAAGTTACACTTTAGTCAGTGCGTGAGCTTCCTCTAGTTAGGCTGTACTGTTTCCCTGCTCTGTTGCAGCTCTGGGTAAAATGGTAAAATGGGGGCAAAGAGGGGATGTCATGCAGAAAACGACCCGGGCAGGATTCTAATCCGGGTCTGTTGTGAAGAGGACTAAGCCTCTATGGGGGGGACACTTTAACCACTAAACCACAAACACCCACCCAGGGTCAAATTAATGAATGATTGATTAAAGGCTGTACAGTTCAGTTGTGTTACACAGAATGTTTAACATTCTATGTTCTGCCGTGTTTGGTGATAGTTGGAGGTCTAAATCTGGCGTTAAAATGCAGGCCTTTCTATTTACCGAGGGTACTGTCTGCTATGTCCTCATCACAGCTGTTTACATCCCCAACACACGTGAACGCTAACGGCCCCCACACACATCCTACCTCTACTGCGCGTCTGCGTCTGACTTTTTGTCACAGACTGTGAAATCAACGTAGAGCGAGCACACATCCAACCTCAGACGCACTGCTGAGGCGCGTCGGAGGCACGTCTGCAGCGACGCTCCCCTTCACCTCAGGAGGCTCGCCTATTTTTTTTCTGAGAGCAGCGCGTCTCTCTCGCGTCTCTGTGCTTTAACTGATAGAGAAATACTCTGCTGACAGTCATACCAGCAGCATTCACTCTAGTTACACGTTTACCCGGTGTGTTTATTTCAAAATAAAACATCCCTCAGTCGTATACGCGAATAATCCCTTTATTTCACGATTTAATTGTGCAATCAAAATCCGAGGGATTTAAAACCTAATTTTCAATTAGTTCTGGCATTTCATTTTTGGATAAATGACACATATAGAGATCCAATATAGTAAAGAAATAAAAAAGATCATGATGAGCGCAACAGTTTTCCGTTGCTCTATCTGTGTCTACAGCCTTCTTCTTCCCCGACCACACCCCCCTCTCTCTCTCCCGTATAAATCAGTAAAGTGATTTTTGAAATACTCTGACTTCATACTGCCAGCTTTCGCTGTAGTTTCACCATTTCCTGGTGTGTCCCCTTCAAAATAAAACTTCCAACAAGCGAAAATATGGCAAAAAAAAGAAAAAAAATGGCAATGGGGCGCACGGATTACTGTCCAGACTCAATATAAATCATATGCATCATAGATGACATGAAATAACTTAATTTTTAATGGGAATTATCTATGAAAACTCTATGTAGAAAGATAGGGCTTTTAGAAGCAGCGCTGCAGCAGCAGCAGCAGCTGCTGAGACGTTGCATGTGTGTCCGAGAAAAGTCCGAGGTAACTCCAGAGGTAGACGCAGGATGTGTGTGAGGGCCGTTAGCTAGCTCAAGAAAAACTGCATAGCTCTTTTGACAACCAACTAAATGCACAGCCAGAGAGGGCCGTGACTTTAATCATGCCAAGGTCCATAAGAAAGTTAACTTCCTGACTAGAGGCAATAATATTCTGGACCAGGTATATTCCAACATCTCAGTAGCATACAAAGCTGCACCATCTCTACACCTTTGCTTGTCAGATCACATCTCTGTAATAATGACTCCATCTTACAGACTTGTACTGTGCACAACCAGATCAACTATAGAGACTGTGCAGGTATAGAGTGAGGAGGCCCCTGCATCCCTGCAGGACTGCTTTGGGAGCACAGAATGGGAGGTTTTCTTGCAGGGCTCTGACTTGGAGGAGTACACCTCTGTTGTCTTGGATTATATAAACTTCTGCGCAGAGGAAATACTGACCATCAAACCAATCAGGGTGTTTCCAAATCAGAAACCCTGGTTGAGGTATCTGCTCAGGATGAGAGATGCCGCCTACAGGTTGGGGGCATGCCAGCCTACAGTACTGCCAGGAGAACTTGAAAAAAGGCATCAGAGATTCCCTACAGGAAGCTGCAGACCCCACCTGACCTCAATCCAACACAATCGTGCCTGTGCCCAAAATGTCTGCTGTAATAACCCAAATTGACTACCGCCCAGTCACCCTCACTCGAGTGATCATGAAACGCTTTGAGAGGATCATACTAGCTCACATTCTGTGTTCCACTTGCCATTAATGCTAAGAATCTACAAAAGTACTTATATTTAGTCATTTTCTTGTGCTTTTAAACTTTAAACTTGCTGAAAACTTTGATCAAAGTACCGTAATTTTCGGACTATAAGCCGCGCCTTTTTCCCCATTTTTCGACCCTGCGGCTTATATAACGGTGCGGCTAATAATATGATAATTACACAGCACAGTATATGTTCTGTAGCTACTATTGCACTAAATGGTAACACTTGAATACGTTATGCAAATATGCAACGTGTTTGTTGAAATGTTAATAAATGGGAGCTTCCTCAAGCAGCCATCTCTTTCCCGACAATCCCCTCTGTGCACAAACTCTTACATATGGTAATTAAACATTAAAACACCTGCAGCTTATAGTCCAGTGTGTGAGGACACAGAAGATTTCAGCCCTGTGAGGGCACAGAATCTTTCGCCTCCGTGAGAATGGTGACTGATTCACTCACTGCAATCAGGTGTGTGTGGCACTGATTGGCTGATTGAGCCCAGGTGTGAGGAGGTTATATCTGCCCTGAGACCCCAGTGCTCTGTACTGCTCATTGTCTCACCTTCAGAGTTAGTGAGAGGTTGGCTCTGAGTGCTCTCTGTGTTTAGTGTTGCAAAGTCGACTGCTTTACTTTGGTCTATCCGTTCAGCTGCTTGGCAGCGGTGGTTTTGTTCTTGCTTTAGTTTGCTATATTAAAAGGTAGCCTGTGTGGGCCTTTACAGCCCCTGTGCATTTTTGTTGTTTTCTCCCCTTCCCTGTGGTCACTTCTGTGATTTAGTGGTTATCCCTCCAAGGATAACTTTCAGACACCCCTTGGTCCCTCCCCCTCCCAGATCATTACACAGTGAGGCTTATAGTGTGGAAAATACGGTAATGTTCAAAAGTCTACTGTTCTCTAAAGTTGACAAGTTTTCTTTTTCTTTTTTTTTAGGCTGTGGTGACACCGTGACCAGCCCTTCAGGCACAATCACAAGCCCTGGCCACCCCAACAACTACCCCCATGGTGCAAACTGTACCTGGTACATCAGTGTTACGCCAGGCAACCTAGTTCGGCTGTCGTTTGACTCATTCAACCTGGAGTCGCATGTGAACTGTAACTTCGACTACCTTGAGGTGTACGACAATGGGACCGTGCAGACCGGTACCAAAATTGGCAGGTACATGATACATTGATACACATGTCTGGCTGTACACATTCACAGTCAGATATTTTTCATAATTTTTCAAATCAGTCATGTATATAGAGGGTCTTTTATTTTTTGTATAGATTTTGGTGCTTTGTATGTACAGGTACTGTGGGCGTTCAGTGCCTCCATCCATCACCAGTACTGACAGCCTGCTGACCTTGCTGTTTGTTTCTGACTCAAGTTTAGTCAAAGAGGGATTCTCTGCCAGCTATGTCTCTATCAACGCCACCACAGGTAAACAATAGATTCAACATACATTTTCTTTAAATTTTTAGGTAAGTGAGAGCATATACTGTTAATTAACCTTGAATATAAACACAAACAAGATTAAAACTCAAAAGCTAAGATTCCAGTCAAAGATTTAACAATGGAAAATGGACATCAAGCAACTTATTGCTTGAAAGAATTGCATTAGATGCTCATGTGAACTTTTTTTTGTCTGATAAACCTAATAACTTAGGAATATTGCAATACACAAGTAAGAATTCTGACATGATGAGGTGTGATGACAAACAGGGTTTAACTGCTTGCGTTAGGACATGTACTATGAGCATTTTTTAAGTAATATAACAAATCTTCCTGACTGTGTTTTTCCATGTCCTATTTACCAAATGTGTGCATTTTACATTAACCTGTATGTTGAAAAAGCTAATAATATGAAGTCATAGATAGCTGGATAATTCAATGGCTTATTGGGGCCTCTTTGGGAATGAAATGTGATCAAATTGATCTTTGACTGGAAGTTCCTGATGCACAAAAGCTATCAAGCAATAGCATACTTATCAACTAGACTATTCTGTAGAAAATAGCATATAGCCCAGTTTATGGCAATGTTTCTTCGACGTTTTGACGCTCATAATAAGAATGATGGGTGATTCTGGGCTTAAATCAGAATTATTTCCTTGCTGAATCCACTGTCATCGTACTGTATAGAATAACGAGGGCATGCGTCCCGCAACATTGGTCACAGAAACAAAATACATCAAAATGTGCGGCTCGGCCGTCGGAAGTGTGGTATTACTTATCTAGACAATCCTCTACATGGTGGTGCTGTTATTAAGCTTAGGTTGCAAAGTTTGACACAGGCCCCCTCCCTCATGCAGTATGTCCGATTTACTTGAAATTTCTCAAACAGGTACACTGGCGAAAAGGGTGCTCTGCAAATAGGACTCCATGATCAATAGATCCATGTATGTCCGCCATGATGGATTTTAAACTAATTTGCATAAACTGGGCCTAAGATACACATTTGTCTTGAAGATTTGCAAGATAGATTGGCAAATATGGCCGCTATAGACCAAAACGTCTTTGCAGGGGCGGGGCTTAGTAGCTAATTGACAATTACTCGTTGGCCATAAGTCCTGTCTTCATAAAACTTGGTGAATATTTGCATAACACGTGAAGTAACATAAACAAAACCATTTACAAAGATTTGATTTTTTTTGGGCATTTTTATGCTTTATTGATGGTGTATAGACAGAGTTGAAATGGGGCAGAGTGGGGAGTGACATGCAGAGAACGACCGTGGGCTGGAATCGAACCCGGGTCCGCTGCTGGCCGAGGCCCATGGGGGGGACGCCCTACCGACTGAGCTAAGGGCGCCCCCAACAAAACCATTTATCTTAAAAAACCCAATGTCGTAAAGGCCATGCCCCTCACCCCATGACTCCGATAGCCATGACGCTTTTTACCTAATTTGCATAAAGTAAAATACCATCACGTGACATCTACTTTGTGGATTTGTAATGTATCCTCACCAAATCTGCAATGCAGCCTAAGGGGACTGACATAAACGTGACATGTGTAAACAATTTGAGAAAGATCACTGAAGGAACATTGCCTAGCTGCCTAGTTTGATTATTTAATTCATGGAAGGCAAAATCCATGCCTGTAGTTTGATGAAGTTGATTTAACCTTTCAAAATGAATAGATATGTTCCTTGACAAAAAAACAACTTTAAACTTTGGTTTTCACTGTGGCCCTAATACGCCAGTAGGATAACCACTTTGACAGTTACATTTTCATTCTTTTTATAATCATAGCAATTTAGTCAAGGGATCAGTTTTAGCCACAAAATGTAAATTAATACAGTACTGTTGCAATCATATTAGAAAAAGCTTAATACAGTGTAATTGTAGGAATGCTCATAACACAAGGGGGGTAGGGCTGAAAAATTAAATGTTACAGATTTTAAGGTTTTGCATTAACTTTTCTCCTTCATCAGACTGTGGTGAGACCTTCACATCCCCTACAGGGTTCTTCAGTTCACCCAACTACCCTGCAAACTATCCCAACAGAAGAGACTGTATTTTCAAGATTATTGTGCAGGTCAACATGCAGATTATGCTGAACTTCACTGACTTTGAGCTAGAGGGCTCCCCTCCTGCTTGCTCCCTTGACTTTGTGGAGATCAGGTAAAGAAAGAATAAAGACAGTAGTTTGTCTGTCTTTGGAGAAGACGCTTACTTTTCATTCCTAGACAGTGGCAGTCTGAAATAACAGCCTGCTAAACAGAAAATGGCAGTTTCAGCTACAGTATTGCATAAACTATATTGGGAATGTGTAATGCTTTGGTTGTCCTGTGTGCTGTCGCTTAAAAAACAAACTTGGCGGGTTTGATAGCTTTTGCAGAATGAATACCCAGAAACGTGTGTGTGTGTGTGTGTGTAGTCTTCACCTCAGTGCCATTAGATTAGCATATCACTTTCTTCCAACCGTATGCAGAGCATAACCTCTTATTTGTAAGTGACTACAGTTCATTCAATGCCATACATTACTGATATTTATGTCTTATAACCACAGAATCAAGGAGAAAACGCTGATCCAACCAAATTTGATGTCTCGACACATAAAAGTTAAATTGCTTCCTGCTGAGAGAAGATAATGTTGACAGCAATATATAGTTTATGAAATCACATTATATCAACTTGAAACTAGAACAGGACTGAGACTTCCGGTCTGGCGTGTTACGTGATGGCAGCATAGAGCAGCAGGCTCCCGACCAATTTAACAAAAAGTGTCCGACAAACTCGAATTTATTTATTTTGCAAAGCGTTAAAGCGGTAGAAGAATTAACGGACGGACGGACGAAAATGCCCAGAGGAAAAAAAAAAGTCACAAAAGTAGTGCAAATATCGACGAAGAGGTCGACCAACTGTCGCTAGCTAGCAGCAACATGGAGGACGATGTGACGCAGGAAGAATTAGCACCGAGCGGCGACGCTAACTTGGGCTTAATTCTGAAAGAACTACAAGACTTCAGGAAAGACTCCAACCAGCAACTCATCGGTATAAAGGAGGACATAAATAAAATACACCAAAGAATGGAAGAAGCAGAAGAGTGGATCAATGCGGCAGAGACTCGGATTCAGTCTTGGGAAGAGGTGGTATCTGGGTTGGTGAAACTACAGGAGCAAACAGAGGCTAAACTGACTGATTTGGAGGGGCGTTCGCGTCGGGATAATGTCAGAATATACGGAGTAAAAGAGGGAGCTGAAGACGGAACTACATCGGTGATTGCTTTTGTGGAAGAGATGCTGATGACAGGTCTGGAGCTCCCCCCCTCCACAGCTTTAAACATCGAAAGAGCGCACCGGGCGCTCGGTCCCAAACTCCCACCGGAGGCTCCGCCAAGGTCGCTAGTGGTGAAGTTCTCCAGCTACAGAGTGAAAGAAGACATACTCAAAAAAGCCTGGCAGAAAAGAGGTTTTGATTTCAAAGAAAAGAAGATACACTTGGACAACGACTACGCGCCGGAGCTGCAGCGGAGACGGCGGCAATATGCGGAAACGAAAGTGGCACTTAAGGAAAGAAACATAAGATTTAAGAGTCCTTTCCCGGCCCGATTGAGAGTATTTTTCGAAGACGGCACAGTGATCTACAACTCAGCTGAGGAGGCAACCGCGGACATGGTGGAGAGAGGGATACCAGTGACAGTTCTGAAAAACCCAACCTCTCTTCTGGACCAGATTAACCGGCTGACTTGGAGACCCAGCAGAAAGCAGGACAACAGAGAGTCTTCACGTCTCAAGCCAAACTTCAAGGAGCGGCTCCATGCTTTCCGACACCGGGACACTTGATAAGTACTAGCCTGAATTATGTCTGGCCATGCTAAAAGAACTTGGTAATTTAACCGGTAAAATAGAGTGTATTGATAACTACTTTTCAACTTTTTTTTTCCTCTCCCTCATTACCGTGACTTCCACGTTAACATTTGATTAATGCATAGGGCATATGGGTGATATGAGGTCGGGGCGCTACCTTGTGTTCGACATGGACCTAAGCACCAGCTTTAGAGCTGAAGAGGGCCCTCTTTCGTCAGGAGGAAGAGATTTTCCCTCTATATTCTCACTCCAACAGACACAGGCCAAAAATGTAGCCTCAAAATTGGAAGTCAACTCTGTTATATTGTCTTTTTTATTTTCCTGTTACCATGTTACTGGTTAATGTTATAGTTTGTGCTACTGTTTGGTATAGCACCAGGGGTGTAAGTTTTCTTTTAAAGATAGGACTGCAGGGACCTAAAATATTTGAAAAAAACGTTTAATGACAAGGTCAATTAAAGTACTTACATACAATGTAAATGGTCTGGGAAACCCAATCAAGAGAAGTAAGGTCATGGCAAAACTAAAAAGAGGGGGAGTAGAAGTAGCTCTCCTGCAGGAGACCCATTTAACTGAACAGGAGCACCAAAAACTCCAGAGGTGGAAGTTCAATCAGTACTCATCCTCGTATAGCAAGGGCTCAAGGAGAGGAGTATCAATACTAATCTCAAATAATTTAGATTTCGAATGCATTTATGAAAAAAAAGACAGAGAAGGGAGATTTGTATTTATTCGGGGTAACTTGCAGGGTGTTTTGGTCACTTTTCTGAATGTATATGCTCCTCCGGGATCTGAATGGACATTTTATAAACAAATCTTTGAATTGATTACTTTGGAGGCTCAGGGAACCCTAATTTGTGGGGGAGATTTTAATATCAGACTAAACTCAACAATGGATACATCAAAACCTCTTCACCAAGGTGGGGGGAAAATACCCAAAAATATTAGAGTAATGATTGGGGAACTGGGACTTTCAGATGTATGGAGAGACTTAAACCCAACTAAAAGGGACTACACCTTTTTCTCACATCCACATACAGTTTACTCGAGGCTAGATTACTTTTTCATGTTTCAAAGAGATTTTTGTAGGGTTCAAAATTGTAATATTGAGACTATGGATTTATCAGATCACGCTCCGGTCTCCATGGACTTAATATTAGATCTTGAGAAGAAAAACACAATCTGGAGACTAAACACAGGAGTGTTGAACCAAATGAGGCCACAAATTAGGAAAGATATAAAAGATTATCTTAATGATAATGACAACGGAGAAGTGTCTCCCTTGATCCTTTGGGACGCTTGTAAGGCTGTCCTCAGAGGGAAGATAATTGGCTACAGCTCAAATCTAAAAAAGAAAAGAAAAGTTAGAGAAGTTAGAAATGGAACTTAAAAAGTTAGAAGATACGCATAAGAAAACACTTAATCAAAGAATAAAAATGGAAATAAACAAGAAAAAGAACAAATTGAATGAAATCCTCTCAAATGACATTAAGAAAAACTTGATCTTTTTAAGACAAAGATACTACGAAGCAGGAGGAAAGTCTGCTCGACTACTGGCCTACAAACTAAAAAAACAACAGGCAGGGAACACAATCCATAAAATTAGGGACCCTACAACAAATTCCATACATCACAAACTAAAAGATATGCAACAATCATTTGAAGCTTTTTATAAGAACCTATATGCACAGCCTTTAGTAGAAGAATTAGAGATTGAGAAATTTTGATTTGATAAAACTACCTAAAGTAAGAGATGAACAAAATGACCAATTAATAAGCTTAATCACAGATAAGGAAATAGAAAAGGCAATTTCACATTTAAAACCTAATAAGGCGGCAGGCCCAGACGGCTTCCCCTCTGAGTGGTATAAGGAAATGAGGGACCTGATGACTCCAATTTTGAAGAATACGTTCAATTGTGTTCTCCAGACAGGTGCAACCCCCCCATCATGGAGTGAAGCAGTGATCTCCTTGATACCAAAGGAGGGGAACGATAAACTTGATTGTGGAAGCTATAGGCCAATAAGTGTACTTAACCAAGATTACAAGATTTTTACCCACATCTTGGCAAAAAGACTTGAACAAATTCTCCCCCAAATTATAAGTCTAGACGAGACAGGTTTCATTCAACAAAGACAGACACAAGATAATATACGTAGAACGCTACATGTAGTCGATTATATATCAGAAAATAAAATCCCTGCAGTACTAATGAGCCTTGATGCGGAAAAAGCTTTCGATAGAGTCAATTGGAATTTTTTATATAAAACACTAGAGAAATTTGGTTTTCATCAGACATTTATTAAAACTATTCAAGCCTTATATAACAGCCCAATAGCAAAAATTAAAATAAATGGAGCCTTATCAAATTTTTTCAACCTTAAGAGAGGGACTAGACAGGGTTGTCCGATTAGCCCATTACTATTTGCTATTTACATTGAAGCTTTGAGTTTGGGGGTCATCCAAGATGAAAATATTACCGGCATCAATATGCTAGGACTGGAACATAAACTCTCGCTTTTTGCGGATGATATTTTAATATACTTGTCCCACCCAGAGAAATAATTTTTGAAACTCCTATCATTCCTAGATATTTTCAGTGCTGTGTCAGGTTACAAATTGAATATTGCCAAAACCCAGATACTGAGTTTTAATTACAAGCCTAGCCAAATTGTAAACTCTAATATCCAACTCAAATGGGATCTAAATCACATCAAATATTTAAGAGTAGTCATTCCAAAAGAACTAACAAAATTGTATAATTTAAATTTCAACCCCTTGAATCAGAAAATAAAAGAGGATATAAAAAGATGGAATTTATTGCCTATATTGAGCTTCGAATCACGAATTGAATCAGTAAAAATGAATGTATTACCTAGGATGTTGTATTTATTCCAGACTCTCCCAATTGAACAGACAAACAATTTAATGAATGGGATAAATTAATTTCACGGTATATTTGGCATGGGAGAAAACCAAGAATAAAATTTCGTACTATCCAACTAGCCAAAAATAAGGGAGGACTTGCACTCCCTTGTCTGAAGGACTATTACACATCGGCCCAGCTGAGAAGCGTGTATTGTTGGTGCAACTCAGATTACCGGGCAAAATGGAAAGAAATTGAGGAGAACATATCCGGAGAGGTTCCAATCCAAGCAAGGCTAGGGGATAAAAGATTAATTAGAAACTTAATGGAAACGGATAATAAGTGCATCAATCTCTCATTGAAAACATGGTTAAACACTATCACTAGGTGTGACCTGCAAGAAGAAATGAAAATCCTGAAATGGTGCGCTCATGACCGCGACTTTTTACCAAGCAAATTGGACGCAAATTATAAGGGCTGGGCTAAACAGGGTCTCTCCTCATACTGCACCTTCTTTAATAAGGACTTTCAAACGTTAAAAAGACTACATGGGTTGAACAATTGTGATTTTTTTTTAGATTTCTACAGGTACGTCATCACATAAATAGTTCCCTGTTAGTTAGTCAAAATGCCTTTGAAAACTCTTTAATGAAAGTTTTTATCAGTGCGTACAGGTCAGACTCTGGGTTTAAAGTAATCTCAAGATTATATAAGGGCCTTCAGGATAAGGGCCTTTGAGGCTCCAGCAGAGCAAATTCGAAAAAATATGGGAAAAGTGGAAGAGATATATCTCCCAGAAACAACCTTCTTTTGTGTGATTGATCTGATCTGTTGTCTTTGGGTTTTTTATTTATTTTTTCTCTTATGTGTCTTGTTTTAAATACAACCCCTGCTGTACTTATTTTATTCCACATTTTTGAAACTGAAACCACCCCCTGTTCTTTTCGTTATTTTTATTGTCTGTATAAAAAAAAAGGATGGAGCAGCGTATATTTTGCATCAAGATGATTGTAAACTGCATATACAAATGTGTCTCCAAATAAAGATAATTAAAAAAAAGAAACTAGAACAGGGCTAGTCCACTGATAAAAAGAGAAAAGAACACAGGAAGACAATTTAAGATAACTGCTCACACGCAACATACTGTAACTGCCCAGCGAGAATTGAACCACGGACATCGTTGTTATATCGTATGTGTCGAAAACCAGCCACCAGACTCCCCAAGTTGTGTGATTTTTATGGTGCGTGAGACTGGTATGTCTTTATTTATTCAATATGAGTACTGACAATTTGAACTTCCACGCTCTTGCAGGGATGGTGGCTTTGAGACATCTCCCTTAATTGGAAAGTTCTGCGCCAATCAGATGCCTCCAGCCGTGGTATCGCATAGCAACCGTCTTTGGGTTAGATTCCGCTCCGATTACTCAGTCACCCGCCGTGGATTCACTGCGCACTGGGATGGCACACAGACTGGTGAGTTGTTCATATTTTTGTAAAGTTAGATTTTCATCTTTGAGTCAGATAAAGCAAGGTGTTTGGTGTGGCAAAGGAAAAACCTTTTGCACACATTTTGCAAGCAGGAGAGCAATAATAAAAGTTTTACACTTGAGGACAACAGTCACACACTCCTCCTAATTCTGTGCGTTCTCAAGGCATGTGTTTTTTCCTTGCTGACTTCAAAATTCCTCACTGACTCACAGTATGCCTGCACGACTGTTAGAGTTGCACATGGACTCCTAAACAAAATCTTAAGACCGGGGGAAAAATAGCAAGTATTCGGATTTTGCAGTGGTTGATTGTGACCAAGTTGCAAGTAGAGTTTCAAAATGTAAAAAGCAGCAAGAGACTGAATTAAAACACAAAGTGGCTGTTAATCATCCAATCAAAAGTTTAAGACATAGCCTTAAAAACTCAAAAAGACCCAGCCATCTCCGCACAGACAAGGACCCTCAGTCAAGAGGAATGCCCGCCCTACATCTCCACATAGCGAGCAGTCGTTTGATGCCCCTGCAGAACCTGAAGCACCATTGTTCCATTGAAGGAAAAAGCACCCCAGATCATGGTGGAGCCTCCTCCACAGTGCCACGTAGAAAACATCTCCAGTGGGAGCTCCTTGTCAAGCCAGTAGAGTTATAAGCCATCAGGACTGTCCAGGTAATTTTTTCTAGTCGGAGAATAAAACTTTCTTCCACCTTTTTAGAGGCCCTTTACACGGTTAAAACGTGACAGTTTTCCCGTTTTTAGTTTCAAAAGTTAACACGGGCACACGCAATTGATTTGAGAACTTCACTTGTGCACATGTTTTCTGAGAAAACGGGCCGAAATCGCTGTAAAACGCATGCCAAGCCAATAGTAAGCGGTGACACTTAGCCTAGTAGACAGCTCTTCCAGTACAATTTGATGCATAAAACCTTACTGTAACCGAAAATGAATGCCACTAACGTTCATGAAGCAGTTGGTGTAGGATTAGGGTTACAAGTGTTGTAAATTACAAGCTTTCTTTCCTCTTATTTCACCGCATTGAATTCGTGAAAACAGAAGACATGCTGATAGTGAAGGGGATTTGTGAGCGGCTACCTTCCTGTCAACTCATGTTTGGCCAGTGACATGCTATTAATGTGAAGACAGTGAAATGCTTTTACTGTGAAGCCGTAGCCTTAATATTCCTTTTTGTTTGGACAGTAACTTAACCGATGCGCGCTGATCTATAGATAGTGTTTTGTAATGTAGAGAGCCGTGTCCCCTGGCATTACTAGGTGGTGACATAGGTTTATTTAGCTAGAAAAACCGGCAGAGCACAAATCTTTCCCCAGCCAAAGTGGCGGTTGGTCTCAATAACTTATCGCTTAGACTAAATTGCCGAGTGTGATATAACTTTATTACTCGCGTGTGTGTATTTTGACAGCAAATGTTATAGACAACGCATGTGTGAAGTGGAGCCGTGACATCAGTGTTACCAGGGAAGATGGTTTCGCCAGTTTACAAGATACCAAAACAGTTGTGTTTTCCAAAGTTTCCTCCCTGGGAGTTGATTTCAAAACTTTGCGGTTTCAAGCCTTTGCTTGCTGTTTTCTTGTAAATGATATAGTGCATCTGTGAATTAATCTTCGCAGATGCACGGTTTCGTGTTTTAGTATAAACAGCACCTTAATGTCCCATGTTTGGTGCTCCCTTGCAAAGACCAAACGGATGCTTCACTCAGCATCAGTTAGGGCCTTCATTTGGGTCAAGGACCGGCCGTGGTCTTCACGACTGCTTGGCAGATCCTACGGCTCAGCGCATGTGAATTTTTTTGGGTCTACCACTTGACTATTTTGTCCAATAACCCTCAGGATCTTTAAAGAAATGTAAAATGACTGTCTTACTGCGTCAAAACTCTGCAGCGACTGCGCGTTGCGAGAGGCCTTGTTTGTGCAGCTCAACAATCCTGCCACGTTCAAAAACAGAAAGGTCATGACAGTGTGAATGTCTGACAGAAAATGAAATGAATGCCAGTTTTTGGCGCAGGCTTTGAATTTTAAAGGCTATGAAAGGCTTAAACTCTTGATTAGCTGATGAACATCCTCTTTGAGTTTTAATTAAGTTTAAATTCAGTTTTCAATAAATTGCTTACTTTGTTTTTTTGTCTCTTGCTCCTTTTTGCATTTTGAAAATCTACTTACAACTTGGTTACCATCAACCACTGCAAAATCCGTATACTTGCAATTTTCCCCCTGGTCTTAAGATTTTGTTTAGAAGTGTATATGCTTTAGGAATTTTGCACGTTAAAACTGTTGTGATAATTGAGCCAAATCAATCTTAAAATAGTGCAATTTAATTTTTCTGATATAATGCCCACACTAAAATTAAAATGCCTTATTCCTTTCGTATCTTCCAGTTGCACATGTATCTCCCTTTTGTTTTCCTTTTTTTTCCTAGGCTGTGGAGGAATGTTAACTACAGCATCCGGGGGATTCTCCTCCCCTAACTACCCCCTACCCTACCACCCTAATGCTGAGTGCTACTGGAACATCAGGGCCAACCAAGGACACAAGCTCGTCCTCTCTTTCTCTGATTTCCACCTGGAGTCCAGCTCTGCATGCTCTTATGACTACCTGGCTGTGAGTACAGTTTCACAGCATGTGTATGTGTGATGCAGTAATTTTAAAATTATTTGTTTCTGGGCTGAACTGACTTTGACTTAATCAAATTGAATATTGAGTTTAAAACCCCTTAAACCCCCGTGTCCATTGAGCGTTGCAGCCTTTATTTGCGTTTCCACTGTCAAAACAAGTGGAGCTACGCACTGCAGTCTGTTGATTGTTTGACTGAATAATTTCTGCGTTAACAAAACGTCGGCATGAATCGGAGGGGCGCTGTGCTACGTCAGAGAGACTCCCGACAGGGCTCAGGTTTTATGTGTATTTTGGCGATTATTGTGTTTCATCGTGTGTTGTTTTCACGTTTGTCAAGATGATATCAACAACAGTGCTATACCTAAGGTGCATTTGGCTCACATTCCTGAGTTTATGCCGTGTAAATGGACTTTTCTCTGGACCGGCAACTCCATTCACCGCCTACCTGGGCAGGCTCATCATTTGCGGGAGCAGCTGTTGGGGCTGAGCCGCGCTCACCTGGAGCCATCGCAGGTATCCCTCCTCACAAACCAGAAACCTCCAGAGTTAATCTGTGGAAACAGGCATAGGTGAATATGGAGGAAAAGTGGGTCTAAAGAAGGGATTCGTAACAGAATGTGTAGAAGAGGCAGTCAACTACCGCCTTTAACGACCTTCGTTGCCAGCTAAGCGAGATACCGGGGATTAGTTTTGGACTGGTTTACCCGCCACGGCTCTGTATTACACACAGCGGTACCGAGAGAGGGAGTTCACATCGCCAGAAAGTTGCTTTTGCGCTCACGTTCTGCATACTACGAACATGGGGATAAGGCAAGTTGACTCCTGGCTCACAAACTACACCGCCAGGGGGCCTCACCTGTAATCTCTCAGATAAAAGATTTGTCTGGCAAGTTGCATACGGACCCTACTTCCATTAACTAGTTTTCATACTCTTTCTATTCTTCTTTATATAAGTCAGAGACACCATCCGACCCCACCGAAACTAATTATTTCTTAGACGGGCTCAATTTCCCTGTAATAGATTCAGATGTTACCAAAGAACTCGACTCATCATTAACGGTAGAAGAAATCAGTTGCGCTATGAAAAGCATGCAAAATAATAAAGCTCCTGGCCCTGACTGATATTGAATTTTTTACAAGGGTTGCGTTCCGAATCGCATACTTTCTGCTATATAGTATGTAGAAAAAAGATTTAGGATGTCCCGATTCTTGTGGCCAGATTTAGGATGGTTAGAAGTACCCGGATGTCCTACTTCATGCGGCCAAGATTGTTAGTGTTGAAAACTGCATCCTATTTGGGCGATTCTGACCCACAATCCAGTGCGCACGTGAAGTGACGTCACATCGACGAAGCCTCCATATGAAAACAAACAGGGATGCGACGGATATAAAAGCAAGAGGCAAGATCAAGGCGCAATGTTATGACGAAATAAGAGAGTAAAGTATGTCCCAATAGTATGCCTACTGCATCCTAACTAGATTATTTTTATCGTCGGATGTAGTATGTAGAATAGAAAAAAGAAAGAGTATGCGATTCGGAACTCAACCTAGATTTCAGCATAAACTGGCCCCTCCTCTGTTGCATTCTGTTTAGATTAGTCTTTACAGAAAACTCTCTCCCCCCTACTTTTAGGCAAGCCTCAATAAGTCTGCTTCTATAGAAAGACAAATGCCTCGTTTCCACCGAGTAGAGCGGGTTGTGTCGGAGCGGGACAGCTCACTTTTAAGAATCTCTGTGGTGTTTCCACCGCCGACCCTACCCTTACTGGTAGGGCGGGGTTTAGGCTGGACTGCGATAACCGCCGCCAGAATATGGGTCAAACTATCGGGCTGTGGAACAACTGTGGTCAAGCCAGCGGTCTCTCGTTTTTGCTTGGTCAAACCAGCCGCTTCTTTATTTATTCCCCCTGTGTTGTTGTGAGCGTAAACGCACAGAGACGGCTCGGTGCAACTGATGGAGACAGTGAGTGAAAGCACTGGCTGCGGCAGCTACGTGACATTGTAGCAGTGGGACACAGTGTAGCCAACTGATTCATTTAATGACGAGGAAAAACACCACACAACAAACAGTGCTGCGCTCACATTTTCGCCAAAACACAATACTCTCTTTACTCTTGCCAAGGTGACTTCACAAAACGGAAATTATTCTTTCGACCAATAAACGGCATGGGTAGCTCCGCCTTTTCGGCACCCTTTCAGGCGGCTGGTACCCCAACGGAGGAGTACCGAAATTAGGTGCGGCTTTGAGTGGTTAGGTGCGCTTATATCCGTACCCTACCCAATTTTTGGCAAATGAAAAGCCACAATACCCGGACCGAACCCCTCCGACCCGCTCTACTCCTTGGAAACGAGGCAAAAGAGCCTAAGCTCTGCAGCTCATACAGACCACTCTTGTTAATAAATTTGGATGCTAAGATCCTCGCTAATGCTCTGGCCTATCACTTGGAAAACGTTCTCCCCACTATTGTTTCAGAGGAACAAACTGGATTCATAAAAGGAAGCCACTTTTTTTTTTAAAGCACTACAACAGTACCTGAACTAGTGATCTCTGTTGATGCTGAAAAAGCTTTCGACAGGGTCAAATGGGACTACGTGCTGTGTTGAACAAATGTGGTATACTATATTCAATGTGTGGATACGCCTGCTTTATACAGCCCCACAAGCCAACATCAGGGAGGGATTATTTCTAAGACTGAATGCTATCCTATTAAAGGGACTCTTACCGATCCTGCAATTGAGAATTACAGCACTATCATACCATCCCGCCTCCCTCCAATGCCCCCACACCCTCATTCCATGCTTGTATCACTGGTTTCACTTCAGAGTTGTCGGCCAGAACACCACTTATGGCCAAAGGCGTCAGACTATAAGCATGAGACTAGGAGAGGAGGAGTAGGGTTTTATCCGCTCTTTATTTTCCTTCTTTCACAGGCACAGTCGCATATAGATCGCGGGAAAAGAACAAAGGTTTAAACTCCGCTCGTGAGGAGACGTTACAACAGCTGTTGCGACCCGCGAATCGCAGCCGTTAATAACATGCAAACTATATTATAACAGCGATCGGGACTGCATGTACATAGCCTACTCACACACGGGTGATTCACATTTAAACTCAGATAAACACGTTTCGATGTGGGATGATCGCTTTCTGCGGCAACGCTCACACATCTGACCGAGGGAGAAGAGAAGGGAAACTAAACAGGCTCTCTGGCCGACTGACGTCACGGCCCTAACTGACTGCTATCCACACTGAACAAAACACATTTTAACACACTGTAAGAAATAACAACACTGTAACTTATGAACGTTGGGGCCTTTTCTACAATGGTCGCTACTCGCTACTGTCTGCCGTGGAATCAAAACAAACCCTCTAGTTGAGAATGCGCAATACAGAAGCAGACCGTAAACAGACAGGTCAAATCGTTCGGTCCGAACGATTTGATTGGTTGAATTTTATATATATTTTTCATAATATTATGAGATTGAAATCATTGTTTGTTTTTACTCCTGGTGGGTCTGTTTTATATTTTAGAGTGTAATTACCTTATTAATACCATTTTAACCTAATCCAAAAAAAGTGTAAAAATGCAACAAAGGTAAAGGTCGCTTTAATGCACTACAATTTAATCAAGCTAATATTCACTTTTAGTTGAGCCCATCTGGCTTCTGGGGATCAATGTAACAAGAATATTAAAGTCTCCTTTTTCTGCCAACTTCTCCCCCCTTCTGTCCAAAATCTAATCTGACCTTCAAAGATGGAGAAGTTCACTTTTGTCTTTGATGGGAAGAATTAATACAGTGAAAATGAACATTCTGGCAAAATTTCTATTTTTCCCTAGCCTGGCATTCCCAGACCTGCCACTAGGCGCTGGCAAATTAAATTTGCTGCGCGTGTTGGTCTGGACACGCTCCGTTGAAGCTTTATCAAGAAGACCAGAAATCTGGCTATGGTTTCAATTGGTTCTATCTAATATGGGCGCGCCAGAGCCCTTTATATGGTACTCTGGGGAGGACGTAACCGGATGACGACAGTGACGTACATGCGACGTTGAAGCCGTGATAGTAAACATCAAAGATGGCTGCTGTTGTGTGAGTTTGAGACTGCTTTGGCCTCGACCCTGAAAGAGGACCTATGATGCTTTTTGACTTTTATGACCTATAAACGTTGTTATGATGATTCATAGTCATGCTTAACCATACTAAATTATCAAATAATGACTTACATGCATTTCGACGTATTCCCTGCTGACCGTCTGGGGTGTCTGTGCCGAGCACTAAACACTATTCCAGCCAGTCGAGAAGTCACGTCTTCAAAGCGGTCTACCCTTTGTAACTTTGTGACGTCGCATGTAACTTTGTGAAGTCACCACGCGGATGTTTCCATGTATGGTAATGCTGTCACTTCCCTGTTCGCGTCTGCCTCGCGTCTGCCTCGCGCCCTTATAGGTCCATGCTCGCGCTTCCTGCCACTGAAAGTATTCCGGAAGGAAGGTAACCAATCACAACGGAGTGGGGTTTGCAGGAGGGGGGGAGGGTAGCGGAGATGGCCGATGCACAGGCGGAGGGAGCGGAGATTGCCGAAGCACACACTCAAGTGTTGACAGGACGTGCTGGATCGCCAAAATAAGAGAAAGAGCTTCCCGAAAATCTACATAGTATTTTGTGATGTGATTCGTGTCAGGTTGCTCTATAGCAGTGTAAAACAAGAAATTAAGACCAGAAAAGTAGTATAATAGGTCCTCTTTAACGATTTGGAAGACGGCACTCAAATCTTTCATTAGCAAGTAAGTGGAATGTTCTGTTTTGCCGACCGACAACGGCAAACGTTTAATTTAACAGTTTAACAGCTGTTCGCTAAACGAAAGGGGCTTACGTCACCTTGTGCATCGCTCTGATTGGTTGTAGTGCTATCCAACTGCGTGCAGTGGCATTTGAAATGCACGAGTAGGAGCCGCCCCTTGAGTTGGAAATTACTATTGATCGTGGCCAGACCCTCTATCGTTCAAGATATCAGGGTCTGGATTTCCAGGCTAGTTTTTCCCCCTATTTTTGCCTAAACGTTTTTTAAAACCATTGATCAAACTATTTCAGGCTCCTAATGGTGTGGAACGGTTCCCAGAGTCCGTAAATCATTATTGTCAAGATGCATAAGTTCCAGCAGTAAGTAGTAAGTTCCACACTCAAGATCTGGTACCAATTCGGGAGACAGTTTGTATTTACTTACGCTTCAACTTCAGCTCCCTTAGTAAAGAATCACCGGTAACACTTTATTTGAAGGCGTATACATAACGCTGTCATAAGACTGTCATAAGACTGTCATTACACTGTCATGACACATGTCATGAACATTATGAATGGTTATGACTGTTGTCATAAAGTGTCATTCGGTAAATTATGTCACGTTTAATGACACATTGACATTGTATGAGATGTCTTTTTTATGACAACCTGACATAAGCTAAGACAAAATAACTTGTCGATGTCTTGGTAATGACAACCTGACATAAGCTAAGACAAAATAACTTGGTAATGACAACCTGACATAAGCTAAGACAAAATAACTTGGTAATGACAACCTGACATAAGCTAAGACAAAATAACTTGTCCGTGTCTTTGTAATGACAACCTGACATTAGCTCTATGATTTGCTGATCTGCAATCTGCCTGTTTAAGCACCGTATTCACTTACAAGTTTGCACTAGTTGTATGCTGAAGCTAACATGCCTACAAAGTTTGAAGGCTGAGTGCCATTTGCCCTCCTCTTGTGTTTAAGCTGATCTCTTCCTGGTGATTTTTAGCAGCCATTATAACATATATTATATAACATACAATCTCTGGATTGTTAATTTAAGGACTGGAAAGTGCATTTGATTTTAAAGTAGTTCTTATTTCTGTTTTAAGTGTATGTATATATTTTTTGTTTAGTGTCTCAATGCAAATAAAACACTGTCTTGACTTATATTGCTTTTGTTAAGGTATTTTCCACATGTAATACTGATATGCTTCATGTTACATCTATAAAGGGGATACTACTGCAGTTAACACTGTTGTGTGTATAATTAAGTGTAATAATATTTACTGAAAAGTCCAAATTGTTTCACTTTTGAAGTAAAGTCAATACTTCATGACAGTATAATAAAGGTTTCATGACAGTCAATGTCAAAATTAGACAATGTAATAACGCTTCATGACATGTTAATGAACTGTCCAAATTGTTTCACTTTACCTGAGGCCAAAATAATCATTCATGAGCATGTTATAAAGGCATTAGACAGTGTAATAACGATTCATGACATGTTAATGAACTGTCCAAATTGTTTCACTTTACTTTAGGCCAAAATAATCATTCATGAGCCTGTTATAAAGGCATTAGACAGTGTAATAACGATTCATGACATGTTAATGAACTGTCCAAATTGTTTCACTTTACTTCAGGCCAATAGAAACATTCATGACAGTATAATAAAGGTCTCATGACAGTCAATATCAAAACCTTCCACATATGACAGTTTAATGTAATCTTACAACATAAATCAAAATAGTTTTTTTACATTTGATTATTAAGCCTACTATTACATGTTTATGACAGGTCATGTTATTGGTTAATGTCAAGTCGACATAATCAAGATATGTTGTCTTTATTAATGTCAGGTTGTCATTACAAAGACACGGACAAGTTATTTTGTCTTAGCTTATGTCAGGTTGTCATTACCAAGTTATTTTGTCTTAGCTTATGTCAGGTTGTCATTACCAAGTTATTTTGTCTTAGCTTATGTCAGGTTGTCATTACCAAGACATCGACAAGTTATTTTGTCTTAGCTTATGTCAAGTTGTCATAAAAAAGACATCTCATACAATGTCAATGTGTCATTAAACGTGACATAATTTACCGAATGACACTTTATGACAACAGTCATAACCATTCATAATGTTCATGACATGTGTCATGACAGTGTAATGACAGTCTTATGACAGTCTTATGACAGCGTTATGTATACGCCTTCAAATAAAGTGTTACCGAATCACCTATTCAAGCCCGCACTCACACACTCAGTTCAAAATGGGAGAAATTCAGCAGTTCAAGGGGAGAGTGGCATTCTGAAAATGTGGCACTATAAACAGACCTCAAATGTTGCACTTCACTTTCAAAATTAGCACTAAGAACCTGTTTGTATTTTTAATGAATGGCAAACTGAGTGTATCTGAGTGAATCATCTTTTAAATCCTTGATGTTCAGTATTGCAGCAAATTCAGATATTTGCAATGGATTGAAAGCGGGTGTCCAAGGCACAGCTGATATCTAATGCCACAAAGAAAACACTGTTTTTTCTCTCTCGCTTGTGGCTGACTGCAAATCCAATGGGAACATCCATAGCTTCTGCGATGAGGGAGCCTCTGCAAGGAAATCATCCCATGAGTTGCAAAAGAGCTGCATTTTTTTTCCTTCAATGCCTCTATATTGGCTGCTTCTACATCTAGTGTCATTTTCCCTGACTGCACAATTATGTTTCCAGACAGTCAGGAGAACACTGGCTTTAAAAGATGTAAAACTACTCCTGAGACCAGTGACCTCTGATTTGACTTCATTAGTCAAGCTGCATCTATCAAGGATGCTATGCTAGGGCCTCTAGGAGAGATGGTAAATGATTTGCAACTGGTTTAACAGCTGCTATGCGTGCACTCCAACGGGTATCAGACATGCGATGAGGGGAGCAGCCTGTCTTTTCTTTGAGAATGGCCCATCTCTCTGGGCTGGCACTGAAGATATTGTAAAAGCAATTCAAACACCCGAAAATTTTTGAAACGTTGATACATGACTCTGCAGCACTCCAACAACAACATTTAGAGTAGTGAGGCACATGGTGAATATGTAACAAGTGGATATATTTTCCTTATTTCAGCCTGGGGCCTATTGCATAAAACTAGGATAAGGGATTAACCTAGGATATTTCGGTTATCCTGGCTTGCGTTAGCCATGATCCGGTTGCATAAAAGCGGATGGACATAAATTACCATGGAGATTTATCCATTACGTTTAGCCTGGTCCTGACCAGGCTAAACGTAATGGATAAACTTATTCTGTTGCCTGATTGGCTCAGTCAGCTGTCACTCCGATCTGAAATCAAGGTGTTTAACAGTTATTCCATGATCTTCTGTGTATTGCTTTATTTTCAATAGCCTGTTTTAAGGTACCACATAAAAGACTGCATTGTCATTTAGTTAAATAGTTCTTCTTTTTTATTTATTTAACCTGAACCATTTATAATTAATTTAGCCTAATTATAATTAGATTAAGATGCAATGATATAAATTATAATAATTTATGTGATAGTCTGTTCATATTGCAGGCTATATTTATACAATTGATTATCGATGGCAGATGATGTTGCAAGTGTGGGTCAAATAAATTCACTTTGTACTTATAACTATATCGAGGTGCATCTGAAACAAAATTCAATATCAATGAAAAATTCCTTTTTTCTGTAATTGAATTCAAAAAGTGAAACTTAAATATATTCTAGAAATTCATTACACATGAAGTGAAATTAATCTAGAATGAACATACTTTTCAGAAGGTCGACATTTCTGTATTATAAATCCTTTTTCTGATTGGTTGTATGTAACATTCTAATATTTTGAGATACTGGATTTTTTATTCCATGATCAATCAATCATCCAAAAAAAAGGCCCGACATATTTCACTTTGTGTAATGAATCTATGAAAGTTTCACTTTTTTAATGGACTTTAATTTTTTTAGATGCACCTGCAGACTGCTCACTGTCAACTATTTTATCATAAAACAATGCAGGGACATCAAGAACAGTTGGCAGAGAATACATGTCCTGTATGAAATGAACTGCCCCCTGACTTACGGTTTAAACTAGCAAGGCATTGTGGGAAAATGGGCCGTCTTTTCCATTTTTCCATCAGTAAATCTGTGTTCGATCTTTGGGTCTACTTCTGAAAGCTGTGGGCTGGCACTTAACAGAATTACTTACACCTGGCTTGACAAAGCAGCCCCTTTACATCCTGGATTGGCGTTTATGCAATTGACTAATCCAAAGTGCCCAGGCTAGACTTTGTCAAGGCTGGCTTTATCAATCATCCTGGATGTCTTTTTTCCACTTTTATGCAATAGGCCCCTGGACCCCCTTAACTTTTCCTTACATGTTCGAGCCATTGTCAAAGCCCTGGGGCCTCATTTATAAACGTGGCGTACGCCCAGAAGAGGGCGCACGCCAATTTCTACGCAAACATTGGGATTTATAAAAAGCAAACTTGACGGGAAGATGTGCGGTCCTCCACGCAAACTCTGATCCATGCGTACGCACAGAAAGTGGAGAAAGGAGAAACGGCGACTCCGTCGGCACATGTATGAAGTGCGAGAAAGAATGTGTTTGTGTAAAATGAATCCAGATATAGGCCTATTATAAGCCATGTAGGTCTATCATATAGTGAGATCCTTTGCAAAACGGATGAAGCCATTCTTACAACTAATAAAAAATGCCTCCATGGATTTTTCCATGGAGTGATACCAAACAAAACGAATTAGGATCTTAAATAGCCTACAAACAAAAAAAACTTTTGAATAAGCTCTGCATGTTATTGGATTCATTCTGGTAATATTGAGGTGGAATACAACCTATTAGTTTTACACTGACGCTGTTCTCGATGCCTCAGTCAGGCAGAAAGGAGTGCACAGTTTCATACACTAATCATAAGCCTATTGTACATCACATACTGTGCTAATTTTTTGCGGTTTTTAGTCCGTTTTATCTATGTGTTTTTCTTTGTGTTTAAGCACGTCGTAACTGTGTTTTGAAAGGGACTGTGAAGTTTATTATTATTAACCCTCCGCCGCCCGTCACTGCACCGGGATGAATTCTCCGAATCTGTATCTCATGGGGGGTCTCAGTGTCCCCCGCTCGTGGCACAAACACTGCTGTGTGAGGATATGCACTTTTTTGCGTCCACTTTTATGTCTGATCGCTGCTTTTTATTTCGACCACAGCGTTCACAGAGATCGCCACAGGCTGCACTCTGACGCCTTTACCCTCACACTGTGCCACCAAACTAAATTTTCCCTGGTCGCCACTTCTCCAACGGGTACTTCGGCGTGACCGCGGTGATCCACACCTTGTGGAGTCTATTTTTCCATTTCCCTTTCAGTCGGCGATTGCCACTACCGCCTTCATGCACTCAGTAAATGATATTAATTCGGGCGTGTCAATGACTATGTATGGTTAAATATGGGCGTTACGTGAAGCCCACAAAGGCTGCGCCACATATAGAGTTGATTGTGATTTATAAAGGGAAACAGGCGTAGGATGTGAGTGCGCACTGTTTTATAAATCAGAATATTTTTGTTCGCACGTACATCCTACATTTCTTCCGTACGCTAGCTTCCACGTGAATCCCACGCAAAGCTTTATAAATGAGGCCCCTGGCCTCTGCAATGTCAATGTGGTGCTCCTCTAATGTCTTCAGTATCATCTCTGATATTTCATGGCTAGTCTTGCCACTGAATTCTTCAAACTGCAAGAAACATTCAATTACATCATATTCTCAACAGAAGTACATTCTGTTCCTTGTGGGAGACATCAGGAGTCGCATCACATATTAATGAGTAAACAATTGCACTCTCCCTTTCCTTCAGTATTTCTTTCAAAACTCTTTCTCCACATAGTTCTATGAACTCATTTGAGACTCTGGGCTAAGCTAATGAGTAACTCTGGTGCTTGGTCTTTTCTCCTCACTTTTCTCTGATGATCATTTAACAGAGGATCATACTTGGCTACAAGTTCTACAGTGCCACTATTCCGTACATCACCAAGGGTTTCTGTGCTCCCTCTGAATGGCAAATTTTTTGAGGCCACAAAAAGAGTAACATCTAATATTCTCTCAAATAGCTTTGTTTCTGTCGATTCAAGTTGGATTTCTTGTTACAGATGGCTGTCTATCCCCTTTGCTTCCATCAAAGAATATCTCAGATTTTTCCACTTGAGGTTAGGGATGGGATCGCGGGGGCGCCTTTAGCTCAGTTGGTAAGGCGTCCCCCTCCCGGGCCGGGCCCAGCAGCAGACCCGTGTTCGATTCCCACCCGCGGTCGTTCTCTGCATGTCACTCCCCTCTCTGCCCCATTTCACCTCTGTCTCTCTGCACTATCAAATAAAGCATAAAAAATGCCTAAATTTTTTTATTAATTATCGTTAATATTTATTGATATCGATACCTTTATCGATACGCCTTATCGATCCGGGTCTTTATCGATACCACTATCGATACTTTTCTATTATTATTATTATTATTATATATTTTGAAGAAAATATAATTTTTGGTTTAAAAAAATCAAGTGTATAGGCCTATCTATGAAAAAAATATATAAATGTTCGCACTTGTTGGTTAATGTATGTACTGTCACTTTTCATCATGTTTTAGTGATTAGGAAATAAATAATTGTATTTTAAATTAAATTGCATTTTTAATAAATATTGGCATCAGTAGTTTAATTATATATTTTAAAATGAGAGCACTACACAACTAGCCTGACATTCCCAGACCTGCCACTAAGCGCTGGCAAATTAAATTCGTTCAAGATATCAGGGTCTGGATTTCCAGGCTACTATACAACTGTATTACTCATGTTTCTCGCCAAAAACTCAATTTCCCATTCCTTTACGTTACACTTGAACGCATCATGATAACCTAATAGTCGTTTTACTGAGCCATCCTCAACACATCATCACGCAGCACGTCTGAAAACTGTTTACTTTTTAAGCTAACCAGTTTGTATGCTGCCGATTACAACAAGGATTTCACAATTGGATTACTATTTTTAACTGACGGGACAACAAGCTACACAGTCTGTGTGTGTGTGCGTTTACCGCTGGTACTTTGAGTGGATGATGAAGACGGGCCCGTCTGTGGTGCGGCGGCAGCAGCAGCAGGAGGAGGAGGAGTAGACGACAGTCTTTACAATCCGGAGACAGTCGAAGGTACTGCATTTGGCCTTTATTTGATGCACAATGCTGATGTGCTTGGCCATTGAGGTTGTGTTCCCCCCTTTACAAGAAATGATTTTGCAACACAAGTTGCATTTCGCTTCTGCTTTATCTTCGAGCTTGGTAAAATAAAGCCAAACCATAGACCTTTTCGCCCGTTCAGCCATCCTCGCGAGCGAAGTTAACTGCCAGACTTCACTTGTTTTACGTTTAATACCTGTTTGCATTTCATTCATAAACATTGGCGGACACGCAGCAGTGATTGGTTTGATTTGATTTAAATGCCGTGACGCGACTCGAGGGACACACAATTGCGTTAAAGGACCTACGGGAGAACAAAAACGACGAGACTCGATAGTGGTATCGATAAGCCCAAACGTTATTGATTTTCGGGTTTTGAAAAAAGTGGAACCGGGTCCTTGATAGTCAGAACCGGGTTTCGATCCCCATCCCTAATCCCACTACTGATAACCAATCAGAAGAGACAACACTATAAACCGGCACCCGTCTCACTGCCGGTGAACGTGCAGAGCGACAGCTGGGTGAATGTGTATGTGGCTACAATGGCGGAGCAGGTAAAAATCCTTCGCAATGTCTGTTTTGATGGTTTTTATAATGTTTTATCACACTTACGGATCTGAGGTGATGCCAGATAACTTGCTGCTTGAAGACCGCAGTACATTAATGTGGTGAAGTGGGGACGAGGGAGGGGACTGCTAACTGCAGCCACTGACAGAAAGTTAGCTAAATTGACCATTCCGCTTACTGAACCTTTAATAAAAAATACAAATATGTTTAATGTGTATGCGTGTTCGCAAATGTTTAATTGAGGATGCAACATAACGTTCGCAAATGTTTAGTGTGAATAAACAATTTGGTGCGAGTAAACAATTTGTGTGAAGTTTGCTCCGAAAATGGCAGGGAAAAAATGCAAAGCAAAACAAAACTAGACATTTTCAACATTTTCAATGACATGTGAGTGTGGAGAGAGAGAGAGAGGCACCGCTGTTCTACAGGGGCAAAGGGGGTTATTGAAATTATTAAAATTAGAATATTGTATGACTTCTGGCTTTGTTTTAATTTGGATTCATTCCTATGAGTTCAGTCTTTGCATAATAATTTTGTCATAGAGGCTACTGGGGGCTGTGTGTGGGCCCTTATAATCGTCATCATCTTTCCCCCCTACAGTATATGATGGCGCTGGGATCTTTACACCGAAACATAAACTTATGTTATAACCTGCTCTGTTTATTTAGAAATATGTCATATAAATACATTAATTATTATTAGGGCTGTCAAATTAACGCGTTAATTTCGATTAATTAATCACAGAAAAATTAACGCGATTAAAAAAATTAACGCAGATTAATCGCACTTCTATAATGCCTTTTGACCCGGTGCAAAAGTGGTGCGGAGCTGCACCTGTAGCTCGCCGGGCCGGGCGCGTAGGTTAAAGGGAGAAAGGTAAAGAGAGAAGCAAGGGAAAGGGGCCGACTCGAGGGCTCTATGGACGGTTTATGGGATGCATGAAGGTAGGAAGACATCTTACTTAATTCTCCGCAGTGTCCGTGCATTATTTATTTAGTGGGTGCAACAATGTAGGCTAGGTTCAAAACAGTGAGTAGGCCATATCTCTCAATCTTCCTCCAATTTTGTTGGCTAGCTGTCTAGCACCCGCCCCGTGTGTGTGTGTGTGTTTTTGCCTATGAGTAGGCTACGAAATGGTGGCAGTGCAGCGCTGTCTGTTGTGGGAGATGGAAAGTCGTAATTTTGTGTGCTTGTTTTTTTGAGAAAATTCGGCGCTAGTTCATGTATAAAGCTGGCTGAGGGGAGGAGACGGAAGTTACGAGAGACGGAGAGCGAGCGCGCGCGAGAGAGAGAGAGAGAGAGAGAGACAGAGAGAGACAGAGAAACAAACTGTAGTAGGCTATACAGCTGTTTATAAACAGGTATAAAAGTGTCATATAAGTATGCGATTAATTTAGATTAATTAATCACAGAGCCTGTAATTAATTAGATTAATTTTTTTAATCGCTTGACAGCCCTAATTATTATTACTGCTACTACTACAACAAATGGGGACAAATCAATATTAATTTTGTGTGTGTATGATTGTGCATTCAGGTGTATGATGGCAACAGCAGCAGTGCTCCAGAGCTGGCCAGGTTGTGTGGCAGTCAGCCTCCCAGCACCATCAACTCCTCCAGCCATCAGCTCTACATCAAACTACGGACTGACAGCAGCATCAGCAGTGGAGGCTTCCTCGCATCATACACCTCAAGTATGAAAAACACACACTTACTGCCAAGGTTCTGAATATAACATATTGTGTTATATGTTAGTAGCTTGGGAACATTGTGTGTTGGATAGTAAGTAAATTGTTCCAGGATGTTTTTAAAAATACAATGACTTATCACATTTAGCAGCTGTTCGGAAGTGGGTAAAGTACAAAAAATTAGTTAAATAACTGTAATTGAAAATAGTACACATTCATGTAGATGTAAAGGGAGTCATCAAAGTTACTGCTTGAGTATTTTACTTTAATTGTACAAGTAATTGTCAGGAACAATGTATGAAAACCAATATCACACAAAGTCAAGTTTAGACCCACATCTAGAAGGATATTGGGTCTGGCCACGATCAATAGACCTTCCCAACTCAAGGGGCGGCACCTACGCGTGCATTTCAAGTACCACTGTACTATGACCAATCAGAGCAATGAACAAGGTGATATATTAAGTCCCGTTCGTTTAGCGAACAGCGGGGTTAACTGGTAAATTAAACTTTTGCCTTGGTCGGTCAGCAACAGGAAATTATTTTTTCTTGCTAATGAAAGATTTGAGCGCCGTCTTCCAAATCGTTAGGTGTCAAGGCCAAAGCTGTTTAAACTCAAACAACTTATCCGCAGCCATCTTTATAGTTTACCATCACGGCTTCAATGGCGCAAGCCCAGCAATGTCGTCATCCAGTTAGATCCGCCCCAGAGCACCATACATAGGTCTCTGGCCCACCCATATCGGATAGAACGATTTGATTGGCAACTCCGAATTTTCCGACATAGTTAATGAGCTTCAATGGATCGCTTCCAGAGGCCTCATTTATCAAACTGGGCGTACGATTTGCGTTGGAAGGTGGTATTCGTAGGGTTTAGGGGAATGCGTGCGCACAGAGATATTCGGATTTATGAAAAAGTGCTCACACTCGTCCTACGCCGGTTTCCTTTTGTAAATCATAATCAATTCTAAATGTGGCGCAGCCTTTGTGGGCTCACGTAACGCCCATATTTACCCATAAATAGTAATTGAAACGCCCCAAATGAATAGGGAAAGGGAAATCGAAAAATATACTCCACACGGTGTGGATCACTGTATAGTTGGTGACACTACGTGTGCGTAAAGGTGTCAGTGTGTGGCGATCTCTGTTAACGCTGCAGCCTCAGAATGTCGGACTGTGGTCGAAATAATAAAAAGAAGAATAAGAAGCGATACAACATAAAAGTGGACGCAAAAAAGTGCATATCCTCACACAGCAGTGTTTGTGCCACGAGGGGGGACACTGAAACCCCCCATGAGAAACTGATTCGGGGAATTTCCCCGGCGCAGTGACGGTGGCGGAGGGTTAATAATAAACTTCACAGCCCCTTTCAAAACAGTTACAACTTGCATAAAGGAAAACACATAGATAAAACGGACTAAAATCCATGAAAGATTTGCACAATATGTGAGGGCTTATGATTGTTACGGCCGACCTACCAGGCTCGTTAATCGGCCGATAACAATTAAGAAAGACCCGTCACACTTACGGTGCAACAACAACATGGTCCAGCTGTGCCAAAAAATACAGATGTAGGTACACTGTGTACAGCGGCAGTCATATCACAAATATCATTAAAACAGCATGAAGACGCACCCCGATCGCAAATACACACACATTACACATTAACAGCAATTCAGCAACATACTAAACACAATAACAACAGCAGTGTGTGCTCAGCTGCAAAAATAAAGGCAGACATCAGCCTACCTGAAAGTCAAAGTGTGCCGGGTCTGGCGGAGGACAACACCGGTGCTTCGCTGTACTATATTGGAATTCCACACAGACACTGCCGTCAAGTTTGGGTTCATATTATCCTCAGGAACAGCACACAGCTGGGTGAGTTTCACTATGCTAACCGGCGCTACCTTGGCTAAAGTACAACCAACAGCTAAGCAGATACAAAATACACATATTTGCAGAATGTATTGGAAGCCAAATGTCCTCACTCCACACGCCCACCTCGTCTTGCAGACCACCGGGCAATCTCAACGCTGATTGGCTATCGCGGTGCGGCGACGCCAAAAAGATAAATAATTTCATCTTCTGCGTTCGCCGCATATGTTGGCCGCGCCACAAATGGCAGCGCCTTCGATTCACGCGCTTCGATGAGGCACGGCCAAGGACAAACAACCAAGGTTAACGCTTAAACCATAAGATAATTTATTAAAGCAATCCCTAAAACTTACGTCAAACGGAGGGCTGTAAAAGAAAAGGAAAACGTGAGGAAGCCTGGGACAGCCACAGTTGGACTGCGTTATTGCCCAAGTCTTCCTCCCACTAAACTATACCCTGGCCCCTCTAAAACTGTGAAACAAACAAAACACTAAACTAACAACCCTCCATTAAACTAAATCATATAGCCAAAGTAACAGCAGGAGAGCGCAGGTCAGCAGCTGAGAGCAGTTCGCGTTGAGTGTGACACCAGCCACCGGCGGAGCCTGCCCCAATCAGGACACCAGAGAGAGAGAGAACTGTGCACAGCTGTCTGCCTGACTGAGGGATCGAGAACAGCGCCAGTGTAAAAGTAATCCACCTCGATATAATCGGAATTAATTCAATAACATGCAGATAGGTTATTCTTTAATAACTGCAGAGCATATTCCAATGTTGATTTTTGACGAACTAATTTAAGATCCTAATTAGGGTTGCAAAGGGGTGGAAAGTTTCCGGTAAATTACCGGAAACTTTCCGGAAACTTTCCACGGGAACTTTCGCTCGGGAATTTTGGGAATATTCGATTTTTGGGAATTGACTTGAAATTGGGGGAAATTTAATGGACTATCATATTCAAACTTAAATATTTACATTTTGCTGTGTCATAGGTAGTCATCCATGCAAATAATACACTTAAAAACCATTTAATTTCAACAGTGTAGAACTTTATTAAGTTTTAATAATTGTATTGAACAAATAAAAAAAAAGAGCCCCCGCTTCCTCTTAAAAAGTCCCATTCTGAAACAAAGTCCCAATAACAAAAAGCATCTTCCCTCAAGGTTCTCAAGCCTAGCTTTTGACATTGATCATTCCTTCACCCCGGACATTTGACCATCCATCAGAGATGACTGTAATACAGTCTGCTTTGTCAATGGTTTGCTTGACCTTTGTTTGCACTCTGTCGAACTCTTCATCCAGCAAATGAGTAGATAGTGCATGTCTGGTTGGGGTTTTGTATGCTGGCCGGAGAACATTGAAAAATCTCTTCCAGTACACATTGGATGGCAGCATCAGGGGTGAGCCAGTTGCATAGACTGCACGAGCGAAACACTCATCTGCATTTCTCTGGTTACGTTCATCCATAAAATCAAAGAATCCTCTGATGCCAGAGGAACCAGGAGCTGAGGAGACTGAGAGGCTGTCTGACTCTGACACAGCAGATTCATTTTCCCCTGGAGTAGAACTCTTGTCTGCTGCATGTTTTGAGCCTTGTGGATTTTTTTTGCACTTTTCAAAATGCTGCTACATTTTTGTGGCATTCTTCACGTATGGCTTTTCACAATATTTACACGTATATAACACCTTTCCTTGAACATTAACTTGTGTGAAATGCCTCCACACATCGGATGGCGAACGTGGCATTTTTCTGTAGAATAAGATAAAAACAGCTTTGACACAGCAGATTCATTTTCCCCTGGAGTAGAACTCTTGTCTGCTGCATGTTTTGAGCCTTGTGGATTTTTTTTGCACTTTTCAAAATGCTGCTACATTTTTGTGGCATTCTTCACGTATGGCTTTTCACAATATTTACACGTATATAACACCTTTCCTTGAACATTAACTTGTGTGAAATGCCTCCACACATCGGATGGCGAACGTGGCATTTTTCTGTAGAATAAGATAAAAACAGCTTGTTAAAATACTAATGCATGAACAGATATTTAAATAGTAAGCCTATCCAAACAACTGAAATGGTCATTAAAATATTCAACAATTGATGTACAGAAAATCCTCTTGCAGTAGGCAGAAAAAGCAGCATGACATTTGAGGTAGCTAGCTAGCATCATAAGAAAGCCTCTTGAATAGTAAATGAAATGGTGCTAGCTACAGCTTACATTTAACAGCTAGCTGATAGGTTAGCTTTCTACTGTAAATACATTTAAATTAGATATTTGGAAGTTAAACATTAATACCATACATCAAATATATTTACTCCATAAACTATGGGGTAAATATATTGGCCATAATATCATCAAAACTTACCTCACTTTATGTAGTTCAAATGCTCAAATGTGTGTCTTCAAAAGTATTGTGCTCTGGGCTTAATGTAGCCTCAATGCCCCAGGGTTCTAGAAATCATCTGTGCATGTGATGGAGGAATGCACAGTGCATGTAGGGGGCGTGGCCTCAATACCCCTGCAGTAAGCAGTGTGCTGTGTGCATGTGATTGAGGAAAAGCACATATTCTCAAGTGTGAAAGCATGAAAGCTGGTTTATTTAGTCAAGAATATGCTAAATATACATTTCCCCCAACTATATTTAAAATCACTGTTAAGGGCAAACCTTAAATTTGTTAAATTTTTGGTTCATTCCCGTTAATTCCCGTTAATTCCCGTTAATTCCCTTGGAAAGTTTCCAACTTTGAAAATTCCCGGAATTTTGCAACCCTAATCCTAATTCTTATTTTTTATTTTGGTATCACTCCTTTTGAAAAATCCGTGGAGGCATTTGTTTATTAGTTGTAAGATGGCTTCATCTGTTTTGCAAAGGAACTCCCAATATATGATAGGCCTACATGGCTTATAATATGCCTATACAGTCCCCTCCAATAGTATTGGAACGGTGAGGCCAATTCCCTTATTTTTGCTGTAGACTGGAAACATTTGGGTTTGACACCAAAAGATGAATATGAGACAATAGCTCAACATTTCAGCTTTCATTTCCAGGTATTAACATCTAGATCCGATATACAGTACAACTTAGAAGATAGCATTATTTGAAAAGGAACGCCACATTTTTAGGCGAGCAGAAGTATAGGAACAGATAGACTTTAAGATAAGATAATAAGATAAGATATACTTTATTCATCCCAGCAGGGAAATTCAGATGCTACAGCAGCCAGCATACACAGAACACAACACAGCACATATAGGCCTATCCCCACCCAAAAATGAAATACATACATAGCCAAGATGAGAAAGTGGTATGGATAGTCTCTGTGCATAAGTGCATAAGTAGCTGTTACTCGTATATAACAGTACACAAATACTAGCTCTGCCAGTGCATATGATATGATAAAAAACAAAAATTATGCTAAAAGAAAAAGCAATCAAGTGTGCAATTATACATGTGCAAAAAATGCAAAATATGCAGCGCAGGCTAAAGTTTAAAAGTTCAAATGTCCTCTGTCCTTACTGAAAGGGGAGTCATTATAAAGTGCAATTGCAGTAGGTAAAAAAGTGCTTTTGTATCTGTTATTTTTGCAGCTTAGCCGCCGTAGCCTCCCACTAAAAACACTCCTCTGTTTACATACAAGACTGTGTAAGGGATGCATGTTATTGTCCATAATGTTCAGCAGCTTCTGTACCATCCTTCTCCCCATCACCACCTCCAGGGGCTCCACAGCAGTACCCAGCACAGAGCCAGCCCTCCTGATCAGCTTGTTGAGCTTTTTAGAGTCACAAGCCCTGATGCCGCTGCCCCAGGAGATGGCCGCAAAGAAAATGGCACTTGCCACAACAGACTGATAAAACATGGCCAACATTTTGTTACACACATTAAAAGACCTAAGCTTCCTCAAAAAGTAGAGTCTACTCTGGACCTTTTTGTAGACAGCCTCTGTGTGTTGCTTCCAGTCCAGTTTATTGTTCATGTGAACCCCCAAGTATTTATAGGACTCCACCACCTGCACCTTATCCCCAAGGATAGAGATGGTGCTTAGCTCAGGACTGGCCCTCCTAAAGTCCACCACCATTTCCTTGGTCTTTGTGACATTTAAAACCAGGTTGTTCTTCCCACTCCATGCAACAAAGTTATCCACCAGCTGCCTGTATTCTGTCTCCTCTCCACCACTGATACACCCCACAACCGCAGTGTCGTCTGAGAACTTCTGTAAGTGACAAGCCTCAGAGTTGTACTGGAAGTCTGAGGTGTATAGTGTGAAGAGGAAAGGAGACAGCACAGTCCCCTGCGGCGCTCCTATGTCACTGACTGCCCGCTCAGACACAGACCTCCCCAGCCTCACAAACTGTAGTCTGTCAGTCAGGTGATCCATGATGTTGTTGTAGTGTCTACCTGCATCAGCTCCAGCTTCTCACGTAGCAGTACTGGCTGTATGGTGTTAAACGCACTTGAAAAATCAAAAAACATAATCCTTACAGTGCTACCAGACTTGTCTAGGTGAGAGTGGGCTCTGTGGAGTAGGTATATGATGGCGTCCTCAACCCCCACCTTTGGGCAGTATGCAACCTGCAGTGGGTCCAGATAGCTGGTCACCTGTGGTCTCAGGTGGACCAAGACCAGCCTCTCAAGTACCTTCATAATGTGCGATGTTAGGGCAATTGGTCTGTAGTCGTTGAGGGCAGAGGGCGAGGGTTTCTTGGGGACCGGAACAAGGCAGGATGTTTTCCACAGCACAGGCACCCTCCCCTGGCTAAGGCTGAGGTTGAAAAGATGCTGTAGAATGCCACATAGCTGATCTGCGCAGGCTTTCAGGACCCTGGGGCTGATGCCATCTGGACCTGCTGCCTTGTTCTTGCCAAGTCTCTCGAGCTGCATTTTCACCTCACTACTGGAGACAGAAAGACAGGCTAGAGAAGTGTGGGGTAGGGGTGGGGCACGGTGGGGGTCCGAGCATGTTGGGGGGACAGTGGGTGCCGTCCAGGTAACTTGCTGGGAGGGGGGGGGGGGCTGTGTGAGGGGGGAGGATATAGGGTCTGTGTGGCTGTCAGGGGCCGGGGAGGTAGCCAAAGGCGTCGTGCTGAACCTATTGAAGAACACGTTCAGCTCATTGGCCCTTTCCTTCCTTTAAATAAATTAAGGTGAATAAAACGTAATATTTTGTCGCAAAACCTTTACTTGCAATAACCGCATCAAGCCTGTGACCCATTGACATCACCAAACGTTTGAATTCTTCTTTTGTGATGCTTTTCCAGGCTTTCACCACAGCCTCATTCAGTTGCTGTTTGTGTTAGGGGGTTACTCTCTTAAGTCTCATCTTGGCAGGTAAAATGCATGCTCTATAGGGTTTAAGTCTGGAGATTGACTTGGCCAGTCTATAACCTTCCACTTCTTGCCCCTGATTAACTCTTGTTGTGTTTTGGGTCATTATCTTGCTGCATGATGGAGGATCTTCCAATCAGTTTGGTTGCATCTTTCCTTAAATTGGCAGACAAAATGTTTCTGTAGACTTAGAGTTGATTTTGCTGTTACCATCATATGTTACATCATCAATGAAGATTAATGAGCCCGTCCCAGAAGAAGTCATGCAAGCCCAAGCCATGACATTGCCTCCACTGTGTTTCATAGATGAGCTTGTATGTTTGGGATCACGAGGAGATTATTTATTTCCCCAAACTTTAGCCTTTCCATCACTTTGGTAAAGGTTCATCCTGACAACAACACAGTAACATGATGGCAGCAGCAAAATGAACTCAGAAGTTTACAGAAACATTTTGTCTGCCAATTTAAAGAAAGATGCAACCAAACTGATTGGAAGATCCTTCATCATGCAGCAAGATAATGATCCAAAAAAACTGCAAAAACAACAAAGGAGTTCATCAGGGGCAAGAAGTGGAAGGTTTTAGACTGGCCAAGTCAATCTCCAGACTTAAACGCTATAGAGCATGCATGTTACCTGCTAAAAAGGAGACCGAAGGGAGTAACCCCCCAAAACAAACAGCAACTGAATGAGGCTGCGTTGAAAGCCTGGAAAAGCATCCCAAAAGAAGAATGCAAAAGTTTGGTGATGTCAATGGGTCACAGGCTTGATGCGGTTATTGCAAGCAAAGGATTTGCGACAAAATATTACGGTTTATTCACTTTAATTTATTTAAAGTCTATCTGTTCCAATACTTTTGCTCGCCTAAAAAATTGGCGTTCCTTTTCAAAAAATGCTATCTAAGTTGTGTATCGGATCCAGATGTTAATACCTGGAAATTAAAGCTGAAATGTTGAGCTATTGTCTCATATTCATCGTTTGGTGTCAAACCCAAATGTTTCCAGTCTACAGCAAAAATAAAGGAATTGGCCTCACCGTTCCAATACTTTTGGAGGGGACTGCATATATTCATTTAAAACTAACACATTCGTTCTCGCACTTCATACATCTGCCGACGGAGTCACCGTTTCTCCTTCCTCCGCTTTCTGTGCGTACGGATGGGTCAGAGTGTGTGGGGAGGGCCGCACATCTTCCCGTCAAGTTTTCTTTCGATAGATCACAAAGTTTGCCAAGTGGCTGGCGAACGCCCTCTAATTTGTGTGCGCAATGTTGAAATATGAGGCCCCAGACCAACCGGGTGAGCAAATTTAAATTTGCCAGCGGCAGGTCTGGATTTACAGGCAAAGGCACAGATACTTTCACAGGAAATGCAAATAATACTGATGTAGGTTCAATTTACAATACATACTAAATTAAGTCATATAATCAGAAATATTTTTTTTTCCAAGCATATAACACTAATAAGCCTTTATCACATTTTCTTGTGATTAATGATCACGTTATAACGTGATACTGATCATTGTTACCCCTAACATGGTGTTTTTTAATATAGCGCCAAATCACAACAGAAATCATCTACGGACACTTTTCATATAGAACAGGTGTTATTTTTATTTTTTTTATTAAATAAACTGGGATGGTGTAAAACATGGATTAATCTGACAGCAATGCAAATAAATCTTTCACTTAAAGAACTACAACAAAATAAGGAAAAAAATTAAGTCATTAATAAACCATGGTTCCCTTTGTCTCAAGCTGACAACATTTGACTCCAGAAAATTATGGATGGCTGAGACATACATGTGATTCCAATCCAGTTAGTTCTACTTCGTTCCTACTGACCGCCAGAGGCGGTGCTTACAGCACTGGATGTTCCATCGCGCGCATGCGCAGGTCGAGATCTTTATACCAACAAAGGTTGCGTTCCGAATCGCATACTCTTTCTTTTTTCTATTCTACATACTACATCCGACGATAAAAAGAATCTAGTTAGGATGCAGTAGACATACTATTGGGACATACTTTTCTCTCTTATTTCATCATAACATTGCGCCTTGATCTTGCCTCTTGCTTTTATATCCGTCGCATCCCCGTTTGTTTTCATAACATGGACCTATAGGCTTTGTCGATGTTACGTCACTTCACGTGCGCACTGGATTGTGGGTCAGAATCGCCCAAATAGGATGCACTTTTCAACACTAACAATCTTGGCCGCATGAAGTAGACCATCCGGGTATTCTAACCATCCTAAATCTGGCCACAAGAATCGGGACATCCTAAATCTTTTTTCTACATACTATATAGTAGAAAGTATGCGATTCGGAACGCAACCAAAGTCACCTGTGACACCTGGGTGACTCCGGGAATGTCTATATATTCCGGAAGTCACCAGAGGTTCTGTTCCTTTTTTCTTCTCGCGGACTAGCAGGTCGCACACATTGTTGTGTGCTAATATACCACTAGCTTGTCGCAAGTAGCTCGTACCTAAGGGTTGGTGCTTCGATTTGACTTCGACCACCAAGGGCTGCGACTTGCAATTCGTTCGACTTGGCTGCGGGCCGGTCAGGGGGAAGCTAATATCACCTTTCCACCTTGCTTTGATTAGATCAGGCGGCGGCTGGGTTCACAGTCGCCGTGTTATTCTTTCGTTCGCACCGTTGCTTGTGTGTTTTGCTAAGCCCGGTTGCTAATTGTATGCTCGAATGTATTGTCTTTCTAGCATTGTGCACTGTTGATCGGGTGCTACGTTCGCCCCGACCGGTTGCCTACTCTGATTTAATCGATAGCGAGCGGCTTGGGGTACCAAGCCGCCGCCACAGTACTTTGTAGCATTGTCGCACTGTTGCTCGGCTGCTGAGTAGCCTAGAGCGGCTGCTTAGGCTACTTAATTTGCTCGTCAGGTGCGGCTTCGGGTCAGAAGCCTCTTTCACTGTTGTTCGCACCGTTGCTTGTGTGTTTTTCGCTAAGCCGGTTGCTAATTGTATGCTCGAATGTATTGTCTTTCTAGCATTGTTGCACTGTTGATCGGGTGCTACGTTCGCCCCGACCGGTTGCTTACTTTGATTTAATCGACAGCGAGCGGCTTGGGGGTACCAAGCCGCCGCCACAGTACTTTGTAGCATTGTGAGTAGCCTAGAGCGGTTGCATAGGCTACTTAATTTGCTCGTACCAGTGGTGAGCCGTGCCACACACTAGTATGCTGTTATACACTGTATGCTGCTGTATTGCTCGCCGGTGGACGAATTAGTTTCCTAAATCGCCTTCACCGTGTTATTTTAGCCGTGTCACACTGTTGCGTGTGTAGGCTGCTGTAGTGTGTCGCCAGTTGGCAGCTTAGTTTCACGGCACGGGTGTCGTGTCTGTGCCGCTGTGTTATTATAGCCGTGTTGCACGGTAGCTCACGCCTTAGCCTGACTGCATAGGCTACTTAATTTGCTCACCAGTGAACGTCGTTGCCGTCACCAAGAGCCGCTGACACTGCCAGGGGACTGCAGATGGAGAATAGCATTTTGGCTAATTCTAGCATTTTTTAACCCATGTATGATCATGTGGTTTATTGATTTGCACTGTCCCCTTCTTAAGTAAACTGAATTCAATTGAACTGTGTTATTTAGGGGGTCGTGGGTGCGCTCTCGTAAAGCTCGATTGCCTAGCCTACTGTAATTATGCTCGCCAGTGGGCAGCATAGCTTTACACAACAGGTTGCATTGTTGCTTGGGTGCTCTCGCCTAAAGCTCGATTGCCTAAAGCCTACTGTAATTATGCTCGCCAGTGGGCAGCATAGCTTTACACAACAGGTTGCGTTGTTGCTTGGGTGCTCTCGCCTAAAGCTCGATTGCCTAAAGCCTACTGTAATTATGCTCGCCAGTGGGCAGCATAGCTTTACACAACAGGTCGCATCGTTGCTTGGGTGCTCTCGCCTAAAGCTCGATTGCCTAAAGCCTACTGTAATTGTGCTCGCCAGTGGGCAGCATAGTTTTACACCGCCACCGTTTTATTCTAGCGGTGTCGCACCGTGGCTCGGTTGCTCTCGCCTGAAGCCCGGTTGCATACATTAGTGCTAGCCAGTGAGCGTCTTATGTTTCCAAGGGCCGCCTTCACTGTGTTATTGTAGCAGTCACACAGTTGTCGTGTCTGCGCAGGCTACTGTAATTGCTCGCCAGTGGGCGCTATAGTTTTACACCGCCGCTGTATTATTCTGGCGGTGTCGCACCGCGGCTCGGTTGTTCTCGCCTGGAGCCCGGTTGCATACCTTAGTCAGATGCATATTTAGTTGGCTCGACAGTGGGCAGCTTACGCCTTCATGACCTCCATACAGTGGGGAATGGCCATGACAAGTGCCCTGCAGGTCTCAGGGTTGAGTACCTGAGGGAAGCGCTGTCAGATAGCCCATGCATGAACTGTAGTTTCATGTCTCAGGCACTTAGGTTGCTAGGTAGAGGCTCTTCTACTAGCCTCTAACCAGCGGCAGGCCCTCAATCCTCCGTTCCTGTGTGCCTCCCTCTGAGCCTTATTCCGCTCAGCTCCGTAGATGCTGGCCAGATTTAAGGGCTCTCTCCCATCACACGGTGACAGCAGAGCTCTGGCAGCCATGCACAATGCTGATAGTTAGGGCTCGGACTGGTTAGCTCCGATTGAGCCTGCTATAGCATCCCTGGTTGTCTCCCCAGACGAGGCTCTGAGAGCCGATGTGCGCTGCCCTCGGCCCCAGTGCCGGATTTCAGGCGATCTCCTTACTAGGAGTTACGACATTGCTGCCTGTGTGGGCCATCTGGGAATTTGCTTTCTCACACAGTCCTGGCTCGGTCGCTAACCATACAGGGGTCAGGTGCTGGTCACTCAGCATGGACCCTCAGTGATGCTTCACTGCAGACTTTGCATTATGACTAGGGAGCTAGGCAGGTTGATGTCAACTGTGACGTCGTCCCAGTCGGAGGTGTGTCGACTGACCCTCCATTCTCTTTCAGTGATCCCAGGCCAGACGTTCGGCCAGCTGCTCTTCAGGCCCGGTGCGAAGTGTCCAGGTTGACCAGGCTAGACAGTAATTGCACGCTGCGACGTGCACCTCTGCCTGATTCCAGGCCGGGAACCTCTGTGGTACCCCGTGCCAATAGCTTCAACCACGTTCAGGTGGACAATCAAGGGGCCAGTGCTTCTCAGCACATTCTGCACAGTGCCGTACACTGCGCTACAGCTGCATTTCAGGCGCCAGGAGGTCGGCGTCCAGCCTCCGCCCTCCCCCAGAGTCCTTGGGGGTGCTACTCGATGCTCGGTAGGTTCTACTCAACCGAAGTTCAGGTACCAGGAGGTGGGGCGGGGTCGCCCCGTTCTGGACTAAGACGGCGGAATCAGTGCCTCACGATTCTTCCTTTCCCCATGCTGCGTGTTGCAGGGGTACTCCAGTCTATCGCTCAGGCAGACTGGGTTGTGTCATAGCCCTGAAAGATGCTACTTCAAGTCCCTACTGCCCAATGTCACAGGTGGTCCTCCCCTTTGCATTTCTGGGCAGGGTGTACCAGTTCAGGGTTCCTCCGTTTGGGCCGTCCCTGGCTCTGCGGATATTGGACAGTGTGTGGCAGCATCCCTGCCACCATTACAGCTCAGCTGGTGCTCGAGTCGGCGGCCATGCGAGCCTGCCTTTCTCCATAGCGCGTAGCTACCGTTCAGCAGCTACTACAGCACTCCATGCAATGGAGGCTGCTGGAGTACAGCCTCTTCCTTCGACTGATAAGTATGCTGACCTCAGCATAATCTAATTATCATTATCCAAGCTGTCCAAGTTCCAGGTGTCCGGAACACAGCGATAGAAAAGGGCCACCCCCGGGGAGTGGAGACTCCATCCGGAGGTGGTGGGCATGATTGGGACAAGTATGGCAGGGCAGTGGCATATCTCTTTGCTTCCGAAGAGATGACCCACTGTCCCCCTGGGTTCTCCTAGATGGAGAGGACCAGTCCCCTAAGGCAGGATGCTCTGGCTAGTGCTTGGCCAGTCATCCTGCTTTGTGCATTTCCTTCGCACCGTTGCTTGTGTGTTTTTCACTAAGCCCGGTTGCTAATTGTATGCTCGAATGTATTGTCTTTCTAGCATTGTTGCACTGTGATCGGGTGCTAAGTTCGCCTAGACCGGTTGCTTACTTTGATTTAATCGACAGCGAGTGGCTTGGGGTGAGCCAAGCCACCGCCACAGTATTTGTAGCATTGTCGCCTAGAGCGGTTGCATAGGCTACTAATTTGCTCGTCAAGTGGGCGGCTTCGGGTCAGAAGTCGCTTTCACTGTGTATTGAGCTGTGTCCCACCAGCGTGGGCTCTCACCTAAGCCTTGCGTGCATAGCTTACTTATTGCTTGCCAGTGGATGAGCCGTGCCTCACACTATGTGTGTAGCTTTTGTACTGACAACACTGGATGGGGTCCAGCATTGCAGTTACAGCCTACGTTTGGTGGCTCCACATTGGCCAGGAAGGCCATGGATCCCAGCGTTACTAAACTCCTCAAGGAGAGCCTTGGTGCCTTCCAGGGAGACAGGACCTTCTGTCTCAGGTAGGCGGACACATGTGGCACCCGAACTCGGGGCGCCTGCAGCTGTGCGTGGGGCTCCTGGTAGCCAGGACCCACTGTTGACGTATTGCGACCAGTCAGAGGTCCATACCGTTTTAACTTCAGGGGCACTCGCCACTACATGGCGCTATGCAGACAGGTGGAAGTTGTTTTCACAGTGGTGCATGGCACATGGCGAAGTCCCATGGACTTGTCAGTGGTAGTGATACTACACTTTCTGCAGTCTGTGTTGGGCAGCAGGACAGCTGCTTCCACCCTGTGCGTCTATGTGGCTGCGATATCGGCCGCACATGCAGGGGTGGACAACCAGACGGTAGGGTCCCACTACCTAGTCAGGCCAGAGGCTTCATTCAGCCACCATGACCCCTGAGGGCACCATCATGGGACTTACAAGTAGTCCTGAGGGCCTTAGGTCTACCCCCATTTGGGCCGCTGAGTCAGGCAGACCTGACGCGGCTGTCTATGAAGACGGCATTCCTCCTTGCCATTGCGACTGCAATCGGTCGGTGAACTCCATGCCTCGGCAGTGAGCCAGGCGTGCTTGCTCTGGCATGCAGAAGGGTCAGGAGTGCTCTCGCCAATCCATCCTTCCTATCCAAACGATTGTCTCCCCACCATGTAAACCAATCGATCGAGTTGGCTGCTTTCAATCCCCTGGGCTCACCAGGGGATGCAGAAAGAATGTCAGACCCACTGTGCCCGGGGCGGGCGCTTAGGGCATAGGTTGTGGCAACAACCAGCTTGCGTAAGACAAATACCTCTTTGTCTGCTATGGGAGCTGCAGGAAGGGGGCTGCCCTGTCCAAACAGAGACACCCCCACTGACTTGTGGAGGTGGTCTTGAATGCATATAGAGCACAGGGGCTCCCCATGCCTTGGCCGTTGAGTGCCACTCTACCAGGAGTATGGCTACATCTTGGGCTGCCTTGAAGCGGATTTCACGGCAGGACATTTGCGCCACGGCTACATGGTCTTCATCATGTACGTTGCGCAGCTCTCAGAGTAAATGTTGCTCCACCTCATCCGGTGGGATGACAGCTGTCTTGTTGATGGCTGCAAGCCCTTAATTGATGAGTACTCTTCGTGACCTTTTTGGTATAAGTCATCCAGTGCTGTAAGCACCGCCTCTGGCGGTCAGTAGGAACGAAGTAGAACGATAGTTACGTATGTAACTACGGTTCTATGAGTTCCGGATGACCGCCAGAGTTCTCTGTCACTCAGACTTCTCAGACACCGCGAGAAGATTCAGTTGGAACAGAACCTCTGGTGACTTCCGGAATATATAGACATTCCCGGAGTCACCCAGGTGTCACAGGTGACTTTGTTGGTATAAAGATCTCGACCTGCGCATGCGCGCGATGGAACATCCAGTGCTGTAAGCACCGCCTCTGGCGGTCATCCGGAACTCATAGAACCGTAGTTACATACGTAACTATCGATTTACAGTGTAGGAAATCTATTTTACTTGTCTTATTTTACCAGGGGCATGTTCTCCCCTGTGAACTGTGAAATGTGTTTCTGGGGCATTTTTGGTAATTTCAAGGGAAAATGTATCAGAATTTTGGAAACATCTTGTTCCCTCTATCAAGGTACCACCAGGGGTTTCAAGTTCAACTGTAAGACTTTTTAAGACCACTTAGAATTACATTTTAAAGGTCGCATATTATGCTAAATGCACTTTTTAATTCTAACATATCCATGGGTCCATGGTGTGCCTAGAGACTGCCAAAATATTAAAAAAATAACAATCTCTCCTTTTCTCACTCTCCCCCTTTCTGAAACCCCCACCCCTCCCCCCCAATATACTCCAGTCAGAATTCTCCTCGTTTCTGACCTCAAAAACTGGAAAGCCAGAAGCTTCCACTGTGCAGCCCACACCCCTATTTCTTATTGGTCCACGGCCCTGACAGACAGAGGGCGAGGCGTATCTGGCTTCGCTTCCGGACAGGGGCGGGGGGAGCTCAAAGATTGTATATTTACGAGGGGAGCTGCAGCTCTTTTTAAAAATAGGCCATTGTGAGATTAGCTGAACATCAGCATAGTACAATAAATTATCTGAAAGTTTTTTTCAGCAAACAATTAAAGAAAAACGTATTAGGGACCACTAAGACCATATAATATGGTGTATAATAGAACCGAAAAGTGTATAATATGGGAGCTTTAAGAGAACATTTTCCATATGGTGGGCACTTTTTTCTAACTAGACGTGTCTGACATCAGACTTATCTCAGTTGTGTTTGAAAGAAATGTACTATGGATGCCTAGCTGTCCATTTTCAACTCTGGCTATGCAAATTCATAATAATACCATTAAACTCCCCCCAAAATAATTTTCTATGTTATGTGGGCATTACAAGTCCCTGTCCAATGAAATTCAAGGGCTATTACAGATTTCAGGGGCATTTTGCCTCCAGCCCCCGCTAACCTTCTTACCCTGCTGTAAGGGAGATCGGGGCTAGTAGGCACACTTTTCACTCTAGTGAGAATTGCTCATCACCTTAACATCTTTCAATAGTCATTCCTACATTAAATTGAAGCTTAAGGTGTTGGCTTGAAAACCCTCGGTTTTTCTAACTTATTGTAATAAAGAAGAAATTGATCATCAAAGACACCCTTAAACATTGTGCCTCATTTATCAAACTTGCGTGGAAACTGGTGCAGATCCTGGCGCAAATATAGCCCAACGCCAGGTATCGCGTGGGATTTATCAAACAGTCGTGTCTCGCCAATCTCAGCGTATGCCAGACCATTATTGATAAATACGGCGGCTGAAAGCAATCGTAATTTGAATATCACGCCCCTATATTTTCTCAGTTAAGAGGCCTCGCCTATAGGTTTTACGACATGGATATGCGCATTACGGCAAAGAAGAGGAACTTCTCTGAAGTAAAAATTGACTGCATAACAGTGAAAGTAGAAAAAAAAAGTTTCATTTCGGAGCATTAAAAGCGGCATCAAAGAACGTCAGAAGGCAGCAGTTAGGAAGGAAATAACTGCTGCGGTCAACAGCGTTAGTATTGACAAACGATATCCAGCTGAGGATAGTTAATTTAAGGTTTACATCAGTGTTATCGTTCAAATGATATAAAAGAGCATTTACAATTTTATGTCGCTTTACATAGGTGAAGAAAAAGTGGTCTGACTTAAAAATCGCCAATGAAAAAAGCGTGTTGCTGCTCTGAAATGCAACACCAGCTGGAGGTGCGGCCAAAATAGTGAAGTGGTACAGCAGAAAAAGACACTCCAACTGTCCGATAATAACGCCTGTCTTGCCCCCCCCCTCCCCCCCATTAAAGAAATACACATCTGCAGAGATTTGAATGATTATGATGTATTGGCCCTTTCAGATAGCACTACTCAAAAGGGTTTTAAAAACTAAAAATAACACATTTTGCGTTGTACTGTATGAGAGATGCGCTTGGCACAAGTGGCCAGCTGTCAGCTGCACAAGCCAGCCCGGCAACCGCCAGCTGTGAGAGCGCCCACTGTCCAGCCAAGGTCCCGGATCGGCAAAACAAGCCGCTTTAGCGATCAATGACACATTAAAAGAGAAACTAAAATCTCAAGTGGTTCAAATAAATAAAATGTTAATCTGAATGTTGTGCCGTGCATTTTTATCCTAAAGAACAGCGTACTACTTGCATAGCTTACATATTTAATACTGTGGCTAACATTTTAGAAGCGAATGAATGCAGCCCCCGTGCTGCAGAGTCCACCCAGCTGCTCCAAGACGGAGACAACTGCCATTACGCAGTCCCATGCAGCGCTCCAAAGTGGCCCTTGTGCGCACTATTGAATCAGTCTACTCAGTTGCACACCATAAACTGCACATTTTTAAATGATTAATATGTTTATCTCGGTCTGAGCAAACACTGCATTAGTAATATCTACTAACAATTGTCCGACAAAGTCATCGGCTACCCGGCACAGCCTGCACTGCGAGTCCATGCTGTTTAGAAACTTGCGTACACGAGCTGAAAGCTGGCGTGGGATTTGAGCGTACCCTACGCTCACGTCCAAATTGATAAATGCAGAGGTTTGCGTGGAAATGTGCGTACACCCACTTTTCTGGTCTATGCTCGGTTGATAAATGAGGCTCATTGTGACAACCGACCCCAGAAAGGGGTTGGTTGTCACACACTATGGGGTTGTTTGTCACAATGTTATCTTAATGGGAATAATCTTTAAAAGAAGGCAGGAAAGCAGAACTAAATTTGCAGGTTTAATTGCATTGTCAAGTTGACAAATAGGCCTAGATAACTTACTGTTTCTTCTTCTCCAGCTGGGGTGGAGTGCACTGGGGTGCAGTAGCTTTGGCAGCTGGTCTAGTTTGGGATGCACTGGGTTGTTTTGATTTTGTTGCGCTTTTTTCTTTTGCATGCTAGCTGCCTTTTCCTGCTCTATTCTTTCCTTCCCTGGGGTGTCAGTGAGGAGGATACAGCTTGACAATTTATTTCGTTATTGGGTTCCTTTTCTGACTGCAGCCTTTGGGTAACATGTGACAAACAACCCCACAAAAAATGTAACGACCAACCCCAACTTGAATTTCTTGCTAGCATCAAGGCCAACAATCATCTGACAAGTAATAAGCTTGCTAACAACAATCTAAACCAGGGGTGGCCAACCCGCGGCTCGCGAGCCGCATGCGGCTCTTTGCCCAGCTTCGTGCGGCTCTTCAGTTCATATCAAATTATGTGATTATAATTTTTTTTTTTTTTTTTTTTTTTTATACTTTTTTTTTTGTGTTGGCCTATGTGTGTGCATGTTCGCAAACGTTTCATGCGGCTCTTACGTTCGTTTTACATGTTGTCTATTATTTCATTTTTTATTTTATTAATGTGTAGGCCCTATGTGTATGCCTGTTGCAAATGTTTAATTGAGGACGCAACATAACGTTCGCAAACGTTTGGTGCGGACGCAACATAAAACTGCCCGCTCAGCTTGGAGGGAGGTTTTCCGTGAGTAAACTATTTGTCAAGTTCGCTCCGAAACAGAGTGGGAGAGTTCATATTTTTTGTTGAACGTTATGGCAGGCCATTCTGCCTTATATGCCAGGTGTCATTTGCGCATTTCAAGGCTTCAAATCTTCGGCGCTACTTCAGCTCTCTCAATGCTAAAAGTGAGTCCCACAAAGCAACATGCATAGTAAGAGAAAACGCTATTTTAAATTGTTATATTTTTGTTTGTGGATTTGGTTGAATAGATAGTTTGTGTGTGAGGCAGTGCACACAATGTTCATTGTTGAAAATGACTGCCCTGTCGTCTTTAGTACTGTAGGAGTCCAGTCCTGTCATTATCACAGGGGCGGCCTTAACGATCTGGGGGCCCGTTTCAAGTGTGGGGCCCCCTGTTTTTTTTTTTTTTTTTAATAAATAATGCTTGTGCATACATGTGCAAGCTCCCCGCGAAAATAAAAAAACGCCCCCCCCCCCTCCCAGTTCAAATTTTATTTTTTATTTTCATTTTATTTTTTTAATTACATTTTTTTCCTGATATGTATCCTAGTTCAGAGATGATATGTATTTTTTTTTCTTTCTTAACTTTTTTTGATAGGTAGTTGCCAAGTTCATCACACAAACACTCCAATCCACTGATATGAGATCAGTTTGCAATTTTCAATTACTAAATTAATGGTAGGACTGTGGCCACTAGAACTGGTCTCTGGTCAGCAAAGGTCTTGAAAACAGCATAAGTGTGCTTGTGACATGCGTGCCACCCATGCATGTGTATAGGCACGTGTCCCAGCAGATTTTTGAAATCTGAATAAAAAAATTAATGTTTGTAGTTAGCGAGTGTAACATGTTCTTAGCAAGGGCAGACTTTCATAAATAAAGGTTTATTTTTTTAGCAAGATATTTGGTCAAAAGCTATGGTCATCCGTCCCTCTGTGCAGTTGTTAGGCATCTGGCTGCTAGCAAGTTATGTTGTCTTGCTAATTTTACTATTCATCTGAGCTGAAATAAATATTGACTTTTTCCTTTATTATCTTCACCAGAATGCTTAGATTACATGTTAAAAACACAAAAAAATCTTCTGGGGGGGATGCCCCCAGACCCCCCTTCAGGGGTTTAGTTTTCTGACAAACATTACAATGGATACTAACATGATTTGGGCATTTGGGATTATAAATCATCTTTTAATTGGTTGTACAGCATATCGCATGCTATTCATTCAGGGGTGCGATGGCCACCCCACTCTAACTCTGTGACCCACCTTGGCCACCCCCAGTCAAAATTTCCTGGAATCGCCACTGTGTGTACCCGTGTGTACGATGTGGCTCTTTGCAGTAACACAGTAAAAAAATTGGCTCTTTGTCTCTGACTGGTTGGCCACCCCTGATCTAAACTATAGCTTCTAAACTATAGCTTACCCTTCACACCTTTTTAGGGTAACAAGTGTTTTTTTATGAGCCCATTGTGTAAAAGCCTAGAAGAAAAATACTGAGGAGCTAAATATTTTCAATTTGACATGATAAACACAAACAGTCCTCTCACCTCAAAGTCAGCAGTGTAGGTGACCGCTGATCCCAATTCTGGATATGTGTACATACAAAAATTTCACAGACAGTGCCTTCTAGTTCCGAGATATAACGATTGTGACAACCAACCCGTGTGACATATAACCCCGTTCTCCCGTATAGTGTTGAATAGTAGTGTTTGCTTATGTTTGTTCTCAGGATGCCAACAAGTGCTAATCTCCGGTTCATACAAAGGAGTCGTGGAGTCAGCAAACTTTCCCAACGACTACCCAGCCAACTCCCAGTGCAGCTGGACCATCCAGGCCAACAATGGAAACACAGTCAACTACACATTTACTGCCTTCCAACTGGAGGCCACCTCCAGCCGCTGTGTCTATGACTACATTAAGGTACACAGATGCACACTACTCAACCATATTACAGTAAGTGAAGAAAGAGCCTGGCCAAACTCAACAATTGCATTACAATTAGGGAGCATAGGGGGTAATTCAGTAAGACGTTGGTGGATGAAGTGAGCCGCTGACAACATCTCATTTTATCTGGTTAATCCATAAAAATACGTTATATTACAAATTAAATTGTATAATCTATCGGGCTTTATTTGCATAAGGGTTTAAAAGAAAGGTTGCCAACACGTCAGAATAACACAGTAACACAATCTAAATCATTAAACGTTAACCATGTTAATATTAAATTTAAATGTACAGTGGCTTGCAAAAGTATTCATACCCCATTCATGAAATTTTCTACATTTTGTCACGTTACAACCACCTACGTACATTTTTTTGGGGGGGGATTTTATGTGATACACCAACACAAAGTGGCGCATCATTGTGAAGTGGAATGAAAATGAAACGTGGTTTTAAATTTTTTTTATAAATAAAAAATTGAAAAGTGTGGCGTGCAAAAGTATTCAGCCCCCTGAGTCAATGCTTTGTAGAACCACCTATCGCTGCCATTACAACTGCAAATCTATTGGAGTATTTCTCTACCAGCTTTGCACATCTAAAGACTGATATTTATTGCACATTCTTCTTTGCAAAATAACTCGAACCACAGATTCAGCATCAGATTGGATGGAGAGCATCTGTCAACAGCAATTTTCGAGTCTTTCTCAATATTCTCAATTGTTTTTAGGTCTAGACTTTGACTGGGCCATTCTAACACATGCGTATGCTTTGATTTAAACCATTTCATTGTAAAGGTGAATCTACACCCAGTCTCAAATCTTTTGCAGACTCTTAACAGGTTTTATGCCCTGTATTTGGCTCCATCCATCAACTCTAACCAGCTTCCCTGTACCTGCTGAACAAAAACATCCCCATAGCATGATGTTGCCACCACCATGTTTCATGGTGGGGATGGTGTGTATAGGGTGATGTGCAGTGTTACTTTTCCACCACACATTGCGTTTTGCATTAAGGCCAAAAACTTCAATTTTGATCTCATCTGAACAGAGCACCTTCCTCCAACCCTTGCCAAAAGCCATGCATAGTCAGATGAGACCAAACGTGAAGTTTTTTTCCTGAATGCAAAATGCAATGTGTGGCGGAAACACACACTACAAACCACCCTATACACACCATCACCACAGTGAAACATGATGGTGGAAGCATCATGCTATGGGGATGCTTTTCTTTAGTAGGTACAGGGAAGCTGGTTAGAGTTGATGGGAAGATAGATGGAGCCAAATACAGGGCAGAAAACCTGTTAGAGTCTGCAAAAGACTTGAGACTGGGGCAGAGGTTCACCTTCCAGAAGGAAAACTACCCTAAACATACAACCAGATCTACTATGAAATGGTTTAAATCAAAGCATAGTCATGTGTTAGAATGGCCTAGTCAAAGTCCAGACCTAAAAACAATTGAGAATATTGAGAAAGACTTGAAAATTGCTGTTGACAGACACTCTCCATCCAATTTGATGCTGAATCAATAGTTCGAGCTATAAGAATGGACAAAATATATCAGTCTGTAGATGTGCAAAGCTGGTAGAGAAATACTCAAATAGATTTTCAGCTTTAATTGCAGCGATAGGTGGTTCTACAAAGCATTGACTCAGGGGGGCTGAATACTTTTGCACGCCACACTTTTCAGTTTTTTATTTAGAAAAAAAAATTAAAACCACGTTTCATTTTCATTCCACTTCACAATGTTGCGCCACTTTGTGTTGTATCACATAACATCCCAATAAAATAAATGTACGTGTGTGGTTGTAACGTGACAAAATGTGGAACATTTTTCAAGGGGTATGAATACTTTTGCAAGCCACTGTATACATTCACGTCCAATCCATTAAAGTGGCTACGAGAACCTTTGGCGGCTGGCAGCCCCCTTGGACAAAAGCGGTAGTATTTTTACGACGCCAGCTGTCGTGAAGCTGTTTTCTAGCGTGTGCGTTGCGAGTGTCAAATGATAAGGACACAATATAGTGCATGTCCGTGTTGAATATGTTAGGACACGGAATCTTTTCGGCTCTGTGAGAGTGGTTAGTGACACTGCATCAGCTAATGCCAGTCAGTGCCACACACAGGGGCGTAGCACCAAATTCTGGGCCCCTATACAAAAAGTCCTGATGGGCCCCCTGAAAATGCGGTCTTACAATACACATGGCTCTCTGAGCCAGACAACTCCACAATATTTCATCTGATGAATGACCAAATCATTACTTTTACCGGTATTTCCCCCATAATATGTCTTAGTCAAGGTGGTCACTGGCCAGGGTCACAGGAGGCGCAAACATTTTGGGGATATTTTGCTCAAAGATGCCAATGCGCACTATAGAAATAAACAACTGTTTATTTGAATGCAGTTGTGCAATTTTGTTTGCTATGTGCAGGTAAAATTTTACAGACAGTACAAAACACAATTAAAGAAAACTTCTACTGTTTTGGTGCAATACTATGCAGACACACTAAATACAAATAATAGACCATACACTTTATGGATGGGGGGCTGTGATTATTGTGGACAATAGGCCTACTGTGATGCGATAGCCTATAATTCATTAATGGTTATTATTAGCCTACTTGCTTGATTTCTTTTTAAATACAGGTCGTTTTGGAACATGTATTTCCCAATTTAAAACATAAAAATAAAGCAGCATTGGAAATTCAGAAAATAAATCTTGTTGGCCTACACTAGCATGCTTTTCTACAAATAACTCAATAGTTGAAATAATAAATACAATGTGTTTTCCCCTTAAAATGTCTAAATGCATTTCAAAGACAGTAACAGTGTGGCACTTCTTTAAACTTACTGAAACTTGCAGGGGCCATCACTCTCATGTATTCATCAGACTTTTCTTTGCGCTGTCTGAGCGGATAGATGTTGTGTTGCCACAGTGATGTGGAGTCTTAAACTGTTGTAGCTTTGCCAGCACTTATTTCTGTACAGCTAAATATCCCCATAGAAACATCGCTCCGTTTATTTTCGCCACCATTTCAATTCAATGTTGGCTTGCTCCTGCTTACTCTCCCGCACACATGCCTTAGTCATGCGCAGGCCCCTGATCTCCTTGCAAGGGTCAGGGGGCTATCACGAGCCAGTCAATTATTAATTTTTTTGGAATGGCATTGTTCAGGGCCTTCGAAGATCGGGGCCCCACATTTAGCTTGTTAATTTTTTATTTTTTATTTTTTTAATGGGCCCCCCTCTGCCTTGGGCCCCCCCCCCACGACTGTATCACTTTTCCCCCCAGTCCGTCGGCCCTGGCCACACACACCTGATTGCAATGAGTTGATTCCGTGCCCTCACAGAAAGCGAATGAACGAGAGACGGCAGCATGGATCACGATGATGTAATGTGTTTATGTTGTTGTAAATAATGAAATTTCAGATGAATAATGGTCACTGCATGACTAGTTTACTCCTGTTAAATTGTTTACACGTTGCTTGGCAACGCAACGCCTTCCTCCCGCCCGTCTATCACTCTCCCTTTTAGATTTTAGTTGTCCTTCATTGAATTTTCTTTTTTCTTTGATGGTTCTGCCCCGTTATCAGCCATTATGACCACAAATAACTGCCTCAAACAAGGCTCCCCTTCCCGTATCTGGAGGAATAGGCTACTCAAATCGCATTACACTGAAATCTGCGAACCCGAATATGTGACCATAGAATAGAGCCTGCATGCGCAAGCTGAAAATCGGACTGGGTGTGCGACCAAACCAAAGGCATTAATAAAAACTATATAAAAACTGCTTTCTTTGCACTGATGGTCTCGTTTGCTGTTAAAGGTCATTTATGATTATCAGAGGAAAAATAACGCTGTTTTAAAGATATTTAAAAGTTCCTCGTAGCCACTTTAAGACTAAACCTTTTTTTTCTTATTTTTTTTAAATATATTTTTTGGCATTTTCCATGCTTAATTGACAGTGTGAAGAGACGGAAATGGGGGAAAGAGTATCCTGTAGTATCCTGAGCCCCTAGCGGCTTCTTTCGCTCCCTACATCACAACCAGTGTTGGGAACGTTACTTTAAAAAAGTAATTAGTTATAATTAGTAACTGAGTTAGTAACTGAATTACTTTATAATAGAAGTAACTAGTTACCAGGGAAAGTAACTATTTGCGTTAGCCTACTGTAAAAAAAAAAAAGTTGCTATAGGCCTATGTCAAAAAAAAAAAAAATTCTGAGCAGTTTTCACAAGTCAGTTGAAATGAGTAGAACAGACAGGCAGGCCTACTTGTAGGCTACATAACCTTCAATATGTAAGCTATTGCACATCAACAGACAGCAAGAGGTTTATCCTGCACTTCAAGTATTTTTTTATCCTGCTCCTCAAGTATTATGTTCTCAACAAAAGTAGTAGAGGAAACTGCTGAATGTACCGTGCTGATCTGCTAATATCACTGGATTCACTTCAGGGGTGTCGGATAAAACACCACTTAAGGCCAAAAACGTCAGACTATGAAGCATGAGAGGAGGAGTAAGGATGTATCCTATGTTTATTCCCTTCTTTAACATGCACAGCAGCATACAGATCCCAGGAAAAGAACAATAGCAATATTCGGCTTGTGATGACACGCTAAACAGCTGTTGCAACCGGCGAATCGTGGCCGTTTAATAACGTGCATAAATTATAATTTATAGAGATCGGGAAACTCCATGCATTTACTCACAAGGGCGATGCAAAATAATTCAGGGAGAGCATGTTTCAACCGTGGATTGATAGGTGGTTACTGCGGCAACGTGCACGCTCACACAACAGAGAGAGAAAGAAAAAGAAACTTCACTAAACACACTTGATGTTTGGGGCGGAGGGCTCGGCCATTATTAGGCTACCAGTTCAGACTGACCAGTGTAATGACCTATAATAACCATAAACACCTACAGTGCTTTTTACAGTAGGATATATAAGGAGACTGAGGTGGGAACCCTGGACCTTGTAGGTGGGTCCGGGGGAGCCCGGAAGAAAAAATGCAACCTTTTAAAGTAAAATTCATCAATCTGGTGCACTTTGAGAACAAAATTGCATGCAACCTGGCCCAGGGGCCCAAGGGCTCAGGGGGGCTCTAAGCCAGAAATACTGATAGTAACTTTACACGTCGCATTGTCAAAGAGCTCAGTCACTCATGTCAATAACAGGGTCCAAAAAGGAATCGCCTAAAATAAGGAAATAAATCATCATGGGCCCCTCAACTAGTAGGTGAAAAATAGAAAAGCAAGTGCAAAACAAAAGCATTATTAGCTCTTAGGGGCATTATTAGCTCTTAGGGGCTTCATTAGGGGCCTTGAAGGCCCCCTATGTGTAAATTCTATACTGTTCATAAAAAGTAGCTATCCACCCTTCATCTGTTGAATAGGGATAGGGAGGAGTGTGTGTGTTGGGGGGGGGGAGGCTTTAAGAGTCTGGGCCCATTATCTCATAATCCGTCTATGAACCAAATGGTTTCCACAATCTTTTTTTTTTTTTTTTTTTTTTTTCGCAGGGAGCATGCACAAGCATAATTTATTATTATATTAAAAAATGTAATATTATTATTAAAAAAAAAAAAAAAAAAAAAAAAAGTGGGGGGCTCCACACTGGGTCTTGAAACGGGCCCCGTGATCGCTGAGACCGCCCCTGCCCGCTTGTCGTGCCGCCTGACGACGGAACGCTGCGCTTTCTCTCTGCCCGGCCCCGCTCGCCTCTCCATTGAGAATGCATTAGTTGGCACAACAAACGCCTCGGCCCGTGTGAAACGGCCTTAACTACTGAACGAAGGAAATCAAATTAGGTTTTGGCATTTCCCCCCAAAAAACGGGACAAATTGTGTCCCGGGAGAGATTTATTTTTTCCCAGGACAGCTGGTGAAAAAAGAGAACAATTCTGGGAAAAACGGGACGGGTGGCAACACTAGTAGGCACATTAACACGGTAAAATAATAGTACTGCGGCTGCGGCTACTTGAACGCTCCGATGACTCGGAGAGAAAAAAATAATAATTCCTGCAGACGCTCTGACTGATGTCACCGCCCCTCAATGACAAACACTGTTTCTGATTGGCCAAATGATCGTCAAAGCTCATATGATAGGAGTTGACATCCGTCAATCATATTTAGTCACTATGGTCACTCCATGTCCATGCTCCACACCACACACACACACACACACACACACACACACACACACACACACACACACACACACACACACACACACACACACACACACACACACACACACACACACACACACACACACACACACACACACACACACACACAGTGCTTGCCATCAGACCCTCCCTCCCTCCCTCCCCCCAAAAAAATATTTTCTCAACGGATCTCTACGAATCACATAGATCAGTGGTTCCCAACCTTTTTTCCTTGAGGACCCCCGTGCCAGGGTCCAAGACAAGCTAGGCCCCCCCAACCCTAACTCCGACCCACATACACACAATAAAAGAATAGTGATTAATAACAAACTTTTATTTGCAAAAAAAAATAAGAATAAATAAATAGGTACTGATTTACACAGAGCTCCGTGGCTCTGTGTAAATCAGTACTTTTCAAAAGCTTTTCTGATGTCCGTGGATCTTCGTGATAGTGCCAATTGCTTCTTTCTCTCAAAATATTCTCGACTTTCACCAATAGTCTCGGGGTGTTTGGTCTCCTGGTGTCGTTTCAGTTTGCATGGTTTCATGCTTTGATTAGCTAGCTTCTCGCCACAAATGACGCATTCTGGCCGAAAACTGTCCTGTCCTTCCATAAAACCAAAATCGATGTATCTCTCGAGATATTGCTTTGTTTTCATCTTTGGTACAGAGGAACCATCTGTACATTTACGTTTCACAGACATTTTTTTTCTGTGTAAAGTGAGGCTGACCGCAGCAAAACAATCATCATTGCCCGCCACCCACGAGCCGACCGGAAGGTTGCTTACGCAAGTTCAGAGTTCATATAATAATGAATTTAAATGTGGACCAATAATATGTTTTAATTAGCATTAAACATAGTTTTGATTATCCAATTGGATGTTATTGGGGTTTTATGAATTTAATGTGCAATTTTTTATTTTTTTTTCCCACAAGTCACAACCTCAGCGCAGACAAACTTGTGCGCCCCCCTTGCGATCTCTGGCGCCCCCTGCTGGGGGGCGCGGACCCCAGGTTGGGAACCACTGACATAGATGGCCAATTTTGTTTCCAAAACGGCGAATTTCGCCGAAAGGTGACGAGTTTGCATGCCTGACAATGGTCTGGTAGGACCAGGCTATGGCAGGAGTGGTTTAGTTAATCATTGTTCAAGTTCAAAGTTTTATTTGTCACATGATTGCAAAAATAACATTTTACATACAGTGAAATTAAAAAGGGTTATCACTCTGTCATTGTGCAAATTACTGTAACCTGAAATAATAGGTAATAGTAATTTTAAAACATCCCTTATATGTTATGCTATAAAAACATTTAAAAAAAAAGTAAAATGTTATATAATTCTAAAAGTGCCTAGAAAGTGGTGCAGAAAGTGCAAGAGTGCCAGCTAAAGTCCATCGGAGTTAAGCAGTCTAACTGCCTGCAGAAAGAAGCTCCTCCTCAGTCTCTCAGTCCGAGCTTTAAGGCTGCGTAGGCGTCTGCCTGACGGCAGCAGGGTGAAGAGGCCAGCATCTGGGTGAGAGGCGTCTTGCCTGATTTTCCTGGCTCTTGCCCTCACCCTCTTGCTGTATGTACATTCCAGGGTGGGGAGGGGTAACCTGATGGTTCGCTCTGCTGAGCGCACCACCCTCTGCAGGGCAGCCTGGTCGCGTGCAGTGCAGCTTCCATACCAGGCTGATATGCAAGCTGTGAGGATGCTCTCCACAGCTGCAGAGTAGAAGGTCCTCAGGATGGAGGGGGGGACCTTGAACTTCCTCAACCGCCGAAGGAAGTACAGCCGCTGCCTTGACTTGGAGACCAAGTGTTGTGTATGGAGAGACCAAGAGAGGTCCTGAGTGAGGTGCACCCCCAGGTACATGAAACTGGGGACCCTCTCCACGGGCTCCCCACTGATGATGAGTGGGGCGAGCCCACTGCCCTGCTTCCTCCTGAAATCCACCACCATTTCCTTGGTTTTCTTGATATTTAGGCCCAGGTTGTTGGTCTGACACCACAGTGCCAGGTCTGCCACTTGGTCCAGGTAGCCCTGCTCATTGTTTCCAGTGATAAGACCCAGCACCACGGTGTCATCTGCGAACTTGATGATGGAGGTTGAGCTGCTGGAGGCTATGCAGTCATGTGTGTAAATGTTGTAGAGCAGTGGACTCAGAACGCACCCCTGGGGGGTACCCGTGTTGAGGATCAGGGGTCCTGACACTACACATCCTCCTACTCTGACCACCTGGGGGCGATCAGTGAGGAAGCTGAGCACCAGTTACACATTTGGGTGTTGATTCCCAGCGACCTCATCTTCTGGATCAGGCGAGAGGGAACTATGGTATTGAATGCCGAGCTGTAATCTATAAACAGCATTCTCACATAATTCCCTCTCCCCTCGTCAAGGTGGGTCAGAGAGGTGTGTAAAAGATTGCAGATGGCATCATTCCTGCTCCTGTTTTCCCTGTATGCAAACTGGAGGGTGTCAAATGAACTGGGCAGGGAGGAACTGATGCAATTCTTTATCAGCTTCTCAAAACATTTCATCACTGTTGATGTCAGGGCCACAGGACGATAATCATTCATGCATGATGGGTTATTATTTTTTGGCACAGGGATTATGACAGAGTGTTTAAAGCAGGATGGAACGACAGCTTGGGCCAGGGATGTGTTAAAGATGTTAGTATACACTGGGGCTAGTTGGTTTGCACAGGATTTTAGGACCCTCCCAGGAATCTGGTCCGGCCCTGCAGCCTTTTTCCCATTCAGTGCATTACTTTATTAAAGAGATCCTATTATCCTACTTTTCTGGTCTTAATTTCTTGTTAAAAACTGCTATAGAGCAACCTGACACGAATCAAATCACAGAAAAAAAGAAAAAAGTGAGAATGGTGAGCTGAATAGTGCTGCTGCCGACAGGCGTGGCTGCTGGCACCGGACAGATTATTCCTCTGTTTATTTTAGCATAGCCCTAATTGTACTTTTGCAGTAGTGTTGTATTCCTGCTGATACATGCTATGTCTGCTCTATAGACTGTAAGGCTGCTCTAACTTGTTAACACAGGCGCAGTAAAAAAAGAGCATCAGATGTATGATAAGATAATACTTTATTGTCTGTTTGCAGTACAAGCTCCAACAATTATACATGAAAACATGAAAAACATAAACAACAACAATGAATAATAAATAAGATGGGGGGGATCCAGCCCTGCAAAAAGTGGTCATAAATGATATGGGGTTAAAAGTCACTTATTTGCCTTCCTGTGCTGATACAGCAGTGAGATTGACAAAGGCACAAATTAATGTTTATATTTTACTTTTCTGCACTCCGGTACCCTGTAACGCCTCCCCGAGGGCAGGAGCTGGTACTCCCTGTGTAAGACATGGGCCGGGTCCAAACTGATCTTGTCCGCTAGTTTGACTGTGTGCCTGTTTTGTGTTTAAAAGAATCTGCTCTTCACTGAGTGGCCCACCAGTTTGGAGCAGATTGATAGGAGCCGCATAATCCTGGCTTTGAGTTGCGCAGAATGGGCACCGAACCAGATGGAGCCTCCGTACTGTAGGATGGTTTCAATTGTGGCTTTGTAGAACAGAGACAGGACTTTACTGCTAGCTCCAAATGACCTGAGCCTCCTTTAAAAGTAGATTATTTGCTGCACCTTGCTGCAGATGTAGTCCAGATGCTGGGTCCCGGATAGGGCTGCGCTGTTGCCTGTATGCAAACTGGAAGGGGTCAATTTTGTCCTGTACAGCCTGAGAGAGCAGATGGGATAGGATTTTCTCCAATGACTTCATTAAAACAGATGTTAGTGCCACAGGTCGGAAGTCATTGCACTCCTTAGGGCATGATTTATTTGGGAGGGGGATGATGTGTGATGTTTTCCAGGCCGTTGGGACAGTGTGTGTGTCTATGGACTGTTGCCACACCGGGGCTAGCTCCTTACTGTACGTTTTCAGGATAGAGGCACTGATCACTGCAGTGTCTGGGCCGACCGCCTTCCGTGAATTAAGCTGACTAAAGATGTTAGCCACCTGACCCACTGTGATTATCACTCTATCCTCAGAGCCCACTGTGACTGACTCCAGCACCTCCCTGCATCTCTCCTTACTCCCAGTGGTTTCAAACCTGCTAAAGAAGGTGTTTAATTCAGTAGCAGAGGCCAGCTCATCATTAGTCACAAAAGGCTTCCTGAGTTTACCTGGCATACCTGTCATGTGCTTTACAGTGTCCCATGTTTTTGCGTGGTTGCCAGCCTTGAATGCTTCCTCCAGCTGTTTGTTGTGTGCTTCCTTTGCTTTCCTCAGTATTACTCTCAGTTCCTTGTCTCTTTTTTGTAGTTCAATTGTGTCTTTATTTTTGGAAGCCGCCAATTTTCTCAAATTCATTATTTGTTTAATGTCTTTTGTTTTATAGGATTTATTGTTGGGGTAAACAACCTATTGAAATCCTGGCAGAGTTTTCTCCAGGTTGCAGTTGTTTAAATCACCTAGAACAATGGTAGGGGCATCTGGAAAGTGTTGTTGATTATGAACACATTCTGCTATTGAAGCTAACAAATAGCTAAATGCAGCCAAACTCTCGGGGGAGATAAAAGGGTCTCAACCCAATGCCCAAAAGTTCAAAGTCTCTGTTACATGATGTGTTTGTTTGTGTACTGGCGACACCACCGTTCATTTATGTACACACAAATTCCTCCCCCTCGACTCTTCCCCGAGCTTTCACTCCTGTCCGCCCATATGAGTGAAAACCCGCTGACGTCATACAGTGAGCCTGGAGCGTCTTTGTGCAGCCATGATTCGGTGAAGCAGAGAAGGGCAGCCTTGCGAAATTTATTGGCGATAGAGCGCAGGTTGGCCAGGATCATGGCAGGTAGAGCTGGTCAGGATTTTCGCTGCCGAAGTCTCCTTCTTATTCCTCCCCGTCTCCCTCGCTTCCTCCTCCGATCTGTCAGCCACCTCAGCTTCCCTTCTCTGGCCTCTGATGTGTTGCCCAGGCATTAGTACTGATGACATTCAGGTTGTGATGTTGATGATCATTCTTTATGAAATCGCAAATGGATTAAATCCAATCCAAGAAATGATAAAAAGATAGTTTTTAACATTGTGGGTGAAACACTGCGGGTAGGCAACTCAACCAATCAGAATTATTCAGCACTAAAGCCCCTGCCCCCAAAGTTTCTAATCCTTTGTTAAGGAGTACCCTCTGAGTAGGGAATTTTCCGATGGTAGATCAATTACCCAGGAACTAAATTTAGAGCCTGGTTCCTGCAATCCAAACGAACAGTTTGTTCAAAGGTTCCTCGTTCCCCGGGAAAGTTCCTGCGCTGGAAAAGCAGTTTTGCTAGGCCTGCTGAACTGGTATCTCTCCCACAGTTATTCATCAAGATGGGAAAGTGGGTTCTTCATCTCCCTGAAGACCCTTGTGGCTGGTGGTTTAAATGCTCTTTGGATAATTTGAGCACCATCCTCCACAGGGTCTTCAATAAAGGGAAATTACATTGTTTGCATGAAATTTTGGTCTTTTCTCTCCATCTACGCCTTCACTCTCTTTGTCTGTCTGTTCTTTAACATGTGGCAGACACTGACAGCAACACCCAACCCTAACTATTCAGTGAAATTGAAACAAGCTTTCCTTAAAGTACTTAAAAAATGTTAAATGTTATAACTCATTCTATGCTATAAGTATATGTTATTTCTAGTTTTTTTTACTCATTCTACTTTCTCCAAATTTACTTTCCTAGCTTTATAATGGGCCTAACGACCAAGCTCCTCTGATTGGTACATTCTGCGGAAACACGCCCCCACCTGCCAACACCACCACAAGCTCAGCCCTCACCATGGTCTTCAGAACAGACAGCTCTGTGTCTAGGCCGGGCTTCCAGATGATGTGGTACCAGAATGGTAAGAAGGAAATGACTTTTGTCCATCCACTCTAAGTGGATCCGGCCCATTGTTTGAACAATTTGAAACAGACTCTCAAGTCCCCTATTTCTTGGTGTGTCCCCCTGCAGGTTGTGGTGGGGAACTGTCTGGTCCAAGTGGCTCCTTTAACAGCCCAGACTACCCCAACAGGTATCCTGAAAACCGAGAGTGTGTATGGCATATCACCTCATCAGCTAGCAGCAGCATGACCCTAACTATCCATGAATTTGATGTGGAGTTCCATCAAGACTGCAACTATGATGTGCTGGAAGTAAGTTGTTTGGCTAACACATTTACCATCTCTAGTGCTAGTGTTCTGTTCATAGTTCATAAAACACTGTTTCATTGCTCTAGGAGGTAGAAACTGAAAAGAAGATATATTTAGGTTTTAATCTTTAGGCTCGAAATGCACACTGTACAGTCTTTTGTTTGCATCCATTCAAATGATCTGAGATGAGATTGATACCATATTAATGGTTTTTATAGGTTAGATTTTAACCAGATGGAAGGTGATATGATTCATATGAGACATGTGCAACATAAGACATAATGCTTTCCGTAGTTTTTTTTTATGACAACTTGAAATCATGATAGGTTGTAAAATGTTTTCTAATTGCAGTAGAAACAGACTAGTCTAATGTACTTCTGTTTAACCCATTGATGACTATGGTAATCTAGGATACATGTCCTTATCTCCTGAGGGTTTTCTGAAAAAAATACTACAAATTGGTTCATAGTTAAAGGGGGAAATGAACAGTTTTAGCTGTCGGTAACTAGCTGTAAGTATGAAACATACAAATAAAATGCATAACAAATATAAAAAGAATACTGCTGCAATTCTCCAATAAATAAAATACTTCTTAACCCATTGATGACTATGGAAATCTAGGATGCATCTCCTTAATGCCTGAGGGTTTTCTGAAAGAATACTACGAATTGTCAACGTCTACCAAAACCTTAATATCTAAGCCTGTGTAGCACATACAAATATGAAATAAAAATAAATTTAAAGGGTAAGGTTCACGGGTTTTATTTAAACATGCTCCCTTAGCGCTTACAAACCAACACATTTTTCAAAAAAATGTCAAAATTGGATGGGGGAGAAAAAAAAAAAAATAATATAAAATATATAAAAAATAAAGTGCTAAATGAGGTTATAATCCTGCTTCCTTTTAGCATGGATAGTAGTGACTGAGTGTGCAGTGGAGAGAGAAAGATAGACAGATAGAGGGAGGAAGAGATAGCTTTATTTTATAATTTAGTTCAGATTCATGGTGCCAGTGATAACTGAACTAAATTATAAAATAAAGCTATCTCTTCCTCCCTCTATCTGCCGATCAGCTGGTCCAAACAGCTGTATACCACAGAGATTAAAACAAAACTTAACTTAATCGCCTGGCTGGGCTGGATTTGAGTTGGAGCAGCAAAATATAGCCTAAATTCATAAATATTGTTAATAAATAGAAGTAATGTGTTGTGTGAATTTCGTCAGTGGCCAACAGTAGACCTAGATTCTGCGCTCCGAACGCCACTAACTGTTCTGTAATACACTATCGCCGATCAAGTGAACACACAGCCGGATTCTTTTTTTAATTTTTTAATTTATTTTTTGATTGACGTGACGCAAACCACACAACATTTGTGTGGTCCCGTGGTTTAAAAAAAGGCTGAAGAAGAACCGGTTGGTTTGATAAATGTACCAACTGCCCACCCTCTGTAGTACACAGACCCTGAGTTCTACTATGGTAGCTTTCCAACTCAAACTGACATCATTACACCTATGTACTATTTGAAAAACGATTGTCAACATACTGTAGACATGTTCTTTAAAAAATCCTATAAATGGGTTAGTAAATGACTCAGCAGTTTAACAAGCAACCATTCGGTATTAAAGTTATTATTTTGAAACGTGAACAGTATTGCACTTGGCTTTTTGACCTTAACTTGTTACTTTCCTTCAGGTGTATGGAGGCCCAGACCTGTCAGCACCTCAGCTGGCGAAGCTCTGCACTACCACATCTAGTCCAATGCAAGTCTCCAGCACTGGCAACCTGCTCACGGTGCGCTTCAAATCTGATGCATACGTCAGTGGTCGTGGTTTCAATGCAAGCTGGGCTGAAGTCCAGGGAGGTTAGTCTACATTTGGCATACCTCTGTGCTGCTATTCCATAGTGAACATTATATGTCTCATCATGTGTTTAACTTAAAATAAAAAATGTATATATTTAAAAAAACATGAGGTATGGTGCTCTCAAAAATAAAAATCATTGGATCTATTTGATTTTATCATGACACCTAAATTCCACGTAAACAAATCATGTTATGTCAACTAACCTTTATCATGTTATTTGAACACATCATACATGTGTGGGTTGAACATAATATTATTTAATATATTCATTCAACTCATTTGCATCTAGTTGAATTTAAATGTTTGTACTTCATTGGACCAACGTGATTTTATCACCTAAATTCCACGTAAACAAATCATGTTGGACCAACATGATTTTATCATGACACCTAAATTCCACGTAAACAAATCATGTTATGTCAACTAACCTTTATCATGTTATTTGAACATAATGATAATATATGCATTCAACTCATTTGCATCTTGTTGAATTTAAATGTTTGTACTTCATTGTACCAATGTGATTTTATCATGCCACCTAAATTACACGTAAACAAACTGTTTACAGTGTTTACGTCATTTCGCCTGAGCCAACCCCCTAAGACTAGCGATAATATCAAACATGTTTGATAATCAAGACGGGTAGAAGACTGGCTGAAATCGGGTCGGAAGACCACCAAACGACTGAGATTACGTGCGCGCCACAACTCCAGCACGACTCCCGTGATTTCAGTCCGACATTGGAAGATTGTCTGCGACTGTCAAATCGCGTGAAAAGTCGTGTAGTGTAAGCCCAGCATTAATGTAGATGAGCATGTGTTTGATAAATTCAACAACAAAAATAAGAATAAAAAAATAAGAAACTGCTTCAAATATTACATGATATGAACCCAAATACGGATAGTAAATTCGTCATTTATAGAGGCAGATAAATCACATACTATATGCATATATCTTCAACTTGCTTCTTGTAATTACCTTGCCAGAACATGCTGCGACAGACCTGCTGTTTGATTAACCCACTTCTCATTGGATTAACATGCACGTGTATAGTTGATCTGAATTTTCTTCTAATCACGTATTATGGACAAGAATGAATCATGTAAGACAAACACGATTGATTCATGTCAACTACAGTTAACCTTATTTAGCCAGGCCCCTAACTGAAAATCTCGAAGCTCACATCACGCAGCTAGAGAAGCACGATAGTCTTCTACACCCATGCACACTAAAAAACACTAACGAGTGTTAGCTTACTAACGTTTGGGCTTCTCCTTACATTTAAATAATGTTAACGTGGACCGTTTGTACCGCATTTGAAACAGGGCTGCGACTACGTGCTGGCACTCTCCCTCCGACACACACGCGCGCGCGTCTCTCTTATTGCAGACCAATTTAAGATTTGTTTAATGTTAATCTCTTGGCATTCATTTTCATGTGCCGCAGGAATAAAAATCATTAATGAGAAATTATGTACTGTGGTGTAAATTATTAAAACCTAGCGAAGGCAAAGTTAAACTAGCTAGTGCTAGTGACACTCAAAAACTTAGTTTAATTAACTGAAAAATGTCTCAGAGGGGCTAGTAACTATTATTCATCACTTACAACATTGTTGAATTGAACAAATTCACGAATTACTTACATGTAAGATGAAGGTTGGCAAACGATTCAGTGGCATGTGCTGGTCATTGTCGGCAGTGTCCGTTAAATAACTGTATCCAGTCAAGAGCATGGATCAAGTGCAGTAGCTGACAGTACCAGTTGTTGGTTTGATTAACCCACTTCTCATTGGATTAACATGCACGTTTATAGTTGATCTGAATTTTCTTCTAATCAGGTATTATGGACAAGAATAAATCATGTAATGAGGAAAAACACGATTGATTCATGTCATCTAAATATATTCCTAGTTAGCTAATCAAACACATGCCCTAGTTCATATTTTTGAGTGTGAGTAACAAGTTGATATGGTAAAAAAGTCCTCTCGGGGGGCAGGTATCATGTAGACAAAGGGCATATTCACACCTGCCGTGTTTAGTTTGGTTGAAACTAACTCAGGTGCACTTCCACCTTCGGTGCGCATCTTTCAGGCAGGTGTGAATACAGCAATCACACTCGGGGGGTGGAGGGGTGACCAAACAAGCTCACCGAGACCCAGCTGAAGAGGTGGTCTCGGTGCACTTCCAAACAAACTCTGTTGCAGTTTGATGTGGTGTGAAGATGCCCCGAACTTGATCCGACTCAAATGCAGTAAGCACCGTGCCTATTCTTTTTCTTTTTTAATAAATTGCCGTCAGCTTCACATTAGGCTATGGTCAGAGGCGGCCTTAACGATCTGGGGGCCCCATTCAAGACCTAGTGTGGGGCCCCCCACTTTTTTTGTATTTTCTTGAAAAAAAAAAATCTTAATTTTTTATTTATTTATTTATTTTTTTAATACATATTTCTTGTGCATGCTTGTGCATGCTTCCCGCAAAAAGAAAACAGATTGTAGAGTTTTATGAGATGATGGGCCACTGGGTGCAGACTCTTAAAGGCCCCCCCCACTCCTACCTATCCAGTCAGGTACACTGACTTTTCAGTACATATACGGTAAAAACATATTAATGAAGTCAGTTTTTCTCACAGGATTTAGGGATACTGTGGGAGGGACCCTGGTCCTTGTTGGGGGGTCCGGGGGCATCCCCCCCGGAAGAAAATTTGTGCCTTTTGAATTAAAATGCATCAATCTGGTGCACTTTGAGGGGAAAATTTAGAGGCTATATCAAATCCTGAGATGCAGCAGGAACATTATTTTTCAGATTTTTCTTAATCAGGCAGCACTCTTTACTCTGCTACTGTAAAAACAGTACAGTAGATTGGTCTGCAGACTCATGTTCTATGATGGAGAGACTAATTTCAACAGATACAGGGTGGATAGCTACTTTTTATGAACAGCATAGAATTTACACATAGAAATCGTATTCCTGTATGTGTGTGGGGGCCCTAAAGGCTCATCATGAAGCCCCTTAGACAGAGATACTAATGCTGTTTTCTTATGCTTTTGTATTTCTCCCCCTACTAGTTGAGGGGCCCATGATGATTTATTTCCTTATATTTAGGCTTATTCCTTTTTGGACCCTGTTATTGACATGAGTGACTGAGCTCTTTGACAATGCAACATGAAAAGTTACTATGAGGCCTAGGGCCCGGTAGCCTGCTCAAGAATTATTTATCAAAAAAAAAAAAAAAATATTATTTATTTATTTATTTTTTTAGGGGGGCTTGGGGGCCCCCCAGAGGGCGGGGCCCCATTCAATTGAATGGGTTGAAACATAGCTAAGGCCGCTACTGGCTATGGTAAAATGTTGTTATCGCCATTGCTAATAAGATTAATTGTGGTTTGAAAGGACGTTACATTTGATAGAGAACGCTAAAAGCGCTGATGTGTTCAGCGATCAGATGAAGTAGAGGGGAGGATTTCCCGCACAGTGCCAACAGGTTCACCCTGCGATTTGCATGAAGCTTCCCATGTTAACGGGTTCAACCGTCAGTACTGTCCCGCAGCTCAATCCGCTGTGTGTCAGCTTGAGCCTATTCTTTTCACGAGCCGCAGAGTGAAAATTATGTTTCACATCATGGGCTACAAGCCACAAAACGTGTCATTGACATACATATTTTAACTACATGAAACAACAGTAATTTCATGTTTTTATTTATTATTTATAGATGTAGCCTTTATTTATTATTTCGGATTTATGAAAAAGTGCTCATGCACGTCCTACGCCTGTTTCCTTTTGTAAATCATAATAAATCCTAAATGTGGCGCAGCCTTTGCGGGCTCACGTAACACCCATATTTACCCATAAATAGTCATTTAAACGCCCCAAATTAATATTATTTACTGAGTGCATGGAGGTGGTCAAGGCAAACGCTGACTGAAAGGGAAATGGAGAAATATGCTCCACACGGTGTGTATCACTGCGGCCACGCCGAGAATAACCACAAGATGCACTTTCCCCTTTTCCATCAGGGTAGAATCAATTGTGTTTTGGCTTGCCCAAACATAAAGTTTTACCTCTTTACTTGCTTATTGACAATTTTTCCAAGATTATATGAATCAGTCATAGGAAGAGACTTTACTTGCCTTAGTAACAGAAAAGGAATATTTTCCTTAGATTGTTTTCATTGTATTTACCCTTTGCTACTACTACACATCAGTTCCCTCTGGATAAATAGTTCTAGCTTACCTTATTTTAACTTTTTTTTTTGACAGAGACATGCATGTTGTCTGATATTCAAATGTTTTCAAAAAGTGGTTAAAAGAACTCTTAAACCGTTTTTAAATCCTGAACCTTCTCAGTTATGTTCCATGTAGGGGCAGCAATAATGGTGGAAGGGATTTAGGGTCGAGGGGAATTTGCTGTTCCTTGGAAATTTTAATGTCTTGTTATGATAAATAACTAATGGTGTGCCCAACTAAATGAATAAACATTGAATTCAAAAACAAGAATAAGCCCTCCTGGTACAATGAGTATGCCTATTTTAGGCCCTTTGCCCCTTGATTGTTCAGTATTGCCAAAGGTGAACATTTTATTTAAAGAAAATCTATTATGCTTTTCCATCTTTTATAGCTTATGAATGATGTAACAATGTTGGATAGATTGTTAAACGATGACAAAGTGTTGAATATTTCAGCTTTTCAGGATTGTTGTTGTTTTTTTACTATGGTCTCAACAGTGATTTCCATATATGCACAGCGCTGAACCTGCAGAAGTCGGTACAGTTTGTGTTCACCTGCCACCAAAAAAATAATAATAATCTCTGTGAGTTTGTTTATGGCACTCCTCAACATGGGCCAATACAAAACTGGATTAGCAGCTGAACTGCTGCTAAATTGCACTGCTCTGACGATCGGTCGTGTTAAAGAGTCAAAAGTGCAAGCTGTGACGAACACTTTATCACTGTTGCAGCGGCAAAAGGAGGGTTGGTGTCCTACCTGTGTTTCTGTAAAGAAGGTGCATATTCAGGTAGTTAAAGTTTTCAATGGAGCTGTAGTGCTCTGCAGCCCTTTGGAAGTCTCCCGAAAGGTAACCAATCACAACGGAGTGAGCTTGTCAGGAGGGGGCAAGGGGGAGGAGGAACCTACACAGACAATTTTGAGAGAAGGCACAAAATAGAATGAAGAGTGCGAAAGGAAAATTTTCCCGAAGATGAACAGACTTAATTGTGGTTAATGGTTTCTAACTGCTCTATAGAAGCCAAAAATCACAAGGAAAGACCTGTAAATTAGTATGATAGGTCCTCTTTAAAGGTGCATTTTGGGGGTAAAAAATAATAGGATTTTGCTACCACCATCATAACTACATACATAAATAAATGGAATGAATCAAATACTGCACTGTTGAGCATTAGCACTCTATGTAACCTTTAATCTGTTCTTCTTCATGCAGGCTGTGGAGGCCCAGTCACAGCTCCATCAGGGGAGATCCATTCCCCTTTGTATCCCAACAGCTATCCAAACAATGTGGACTGTTCTTGGGTCATCAGTGTGGATTCCACCCACCGTGTCTTTTTCAACTTCTCTGACCTGGACATTGAACTTCATAGCAACTGTTCCTGGGATTATGTGGCTGTGAGTGATTCATTGAGGGACATGTATAGCCCATCAGAACATCCTGACGGAACAAAGGGAGACTCCGTGGACATCATATAATAGCAAGAGGACATAAAAGCGGGTGCTCTAATAGTGACAAGACATAAAACGGGTGTTCTAGTTCTTACCGATGCCCTCTTGGTGGTCACAACCCTTTAGCCTATACCAGTGAGTGCCCAGGTCAATTTTTTTAGTGGTTTATAAATGCAAGTGGTTAATCAAAGCTTGAATTACTAATAAAGACTGGTTATGGTTGAAATTGCCTGTATGCACTATATGCAGTCCATGAAATATTGACCATACAAGCAAACATGCTGCAGGGCATGTGCTTAACATTTAAGGCTTTGTAAATATCCTTACTTACATATAACCATTTGTCTGTCTCTCTGTAGATCCATGATGGTCCAACCATATCTTCTCCTCTGCTTGGCCGCGTGTGCGGCACCAGTCTTCCTCCCTCCATCACCTCCACCCAGAACAGCATCTATGTTCGCTTTAGGTCTGATTCCAGTCGCAGCCACCGGGGCTTTAGTGCACGCTTCTCTGAGGGTTGGTTTCCTTTAACCTTTCTTTTTCAATTACTCGTCACAATCATGGGTGAAGTACCAAATCCATCCACCATTTTATTTACTGACTTATGATAAGTCAAATGTAGACTGTTTCAAAATCACCCAATTGCTTTGATGTTAACACTAGCATAGGTTTTTTTTAATCCTGTGGCAGTGCACAAAGCAAACTAGAACACAACTAGGGCTTTGTGGAACATTATAACTTTGTATTAATATATATTTGAACATATAAATATATGAAAAGATGTATAGAAACATATGTTAACATAATGGAAGTGTACTGAGGTCAAGAGGTTAACAGTAACAGTTTAGGTCTGATGGCCTGTCGGATGAAACTGTCCGTAAATCTGGTGAAATCCATCATGGCTGACATCTATGGTCCAAGAGTACATTAAGCTGGACATTGTGTTTTTGAGGTACATTCTTTGGGCATTTGTGGCGCCACCTATGGGCTGGGCTCGAAATGCTTTGGTGGACATGCTATCAAATGTTTTTCTTTCTATGTGCACAGGTGCAGGAGGAGTAGAACAAAAGGCTGAAGAATAATAATATAATACTAAATAATGCAGAATAATCTTTGACGACACATCGTTATGTTCTTTGTGTTGGTAGTTAAAGTCACTATCGTAGCTCAGGTCACCCCAGTTTATAGTTGTAAATGTAGAACTGACATCGTTTCCAGATATAACTTTAATGTCCTCAGATACACAATGGTTCAAGTGGGTAAAGCAAGTCTGCATTGTCCGGGTAGTGTGGCAGCATGTTGGAGTGGTTGAAGATTGTTTTCCAGCATGTTGCTGCGAAGGGGCAATCTTCTTGTTGTAGAATTGTTCAGCTGCCAGAGAAGTGTCGACAGAGTTTACTGATTATGTTTAAAAATGTTTACCTTTTTAAAAGTGCGACATTTCTGTATTATAAATCCTTTTTTTGATTGGCCTATGGAATATTCTAATATTGTGTGATGCTGTAATCATCTAAATGAAACAAAAAAAATGCCTGAAATACAGTATATCACTTTCTTTCTAATAAATGTAGAATATATGGAACTTTCCATGATAATAATATGAGATGCACCTGTAAGTATTAATAGAGATGAACAACAAAAGCACAGGGCCTCTCCTATTTTGGTCTTTGGTGCTAGTGTTGGATGAGCAGTCTATAACTACTGGGCAATCAAAGTTGTACTCCCCCATAGGGCTGTGCCATATCATGATATAATGACGTTTGACCCATTCACGTTCCCTAACACATGCTTCTTAACAACAACACACACGGAAAGACGTAATGAAAATTATCATTGTTATTAAAAGGTTTATTTTTATTTTTGACAGCTTGTGGTGCAACCATCATAACAGACAATGATGGTGGAACCATTTCATCGCCAAGATACCCAGCACCATACCCAAACAATCAGAACTGTAGTTGGATCATCAGAGCCCAGGAACCATGTGAGTTGTATTAGTCAAGGCCTTCAGTCAAAAAAATGTGTTAACATTGTCTTAGATACTTTCTTGTACTTAACCTTTGACATGTATTTCTGTGGCCAGTCAACCATGTGACCTTGTCATTCACTGACTTTGAGTTGGAGATGATCAACTCCAACTGCTCCCATGATGCTGTCAATGTCCTGGATGGAGACAACTATCAGGCGCCCTCCATAGGTAGTTATACTGAGTGAATGTGTGTGCATGAGTGACAGAAAGGGAGAGGGCAGACAAGGGTTTTGTGCCTGGACTGTCTGCCAAGGCTGAACAGTTTTGGTAAATATCTGGTTGACATATGATTTGCGATATCATTTTTTAAAGTTCCTTTAAGATAGAGAGAGATACATCCTTGAACATTTTTTCAACATTTTCAGATTTATTTATTTTGAATAATAATATATATTTTTTCATATTTTATTTGAAGAGGTCGTTGGCCATGTTGTTTGCATGAGTCTTGGCTTAATTTTTCTCTTCTCCAATGTATTGAAGTTGGCTGTTGTCAACACACCTGGAGGTCTGCAGTCAAGTTTCCAGACTTTAGTATCCAGTGTACTCCTCTGACGACTTCTTAATTTAGCTCAAATATTATTTTTGAAAATATGTCAAACTTTTCGGTGCAAAGTATGACCATTTACAACTGTAGATGTAACTTTAAATAGTGATAAGAACAGCTGTAAAGTGGAGGGATACATTGCTAGTGAAGCCTCATTGACTCTAGAGAGAAGGACACAGAGAAGACTCATATGTCCTGCTTGGCCATGCATTGATTGTATTGGGGTAATTATAACGTATAACGTACTTTTAGCTCAGTAATAACGGGGACTGCCCATAATATTGATGTCATATTATAGGCGGGGAAGTTAGTTTTGATTTTGAAAGTTGACAGACTTTCATGAGCAAAGTCTCTTCTTACTTACTGTGAGTTCATACTAGGGTCAAATTCCCCTGTGGGCCCTGAGGTCGCTCCCATGGCTCTGCCAGCCTTTCAACAGTCGCTTTCAGGGGGAAGGATGCCCAAGCAGTGCTATGACTTTACACTCTGTTTGTGAATAGTCTGTCAGGTTTGTAGTAGAGCTAGGATAATAAAACACACAATCTTTACGTTTCCATATTAGTTGGAAGTTAGGCCTATTTCAACTGTCTTTCATTAAACAAAAATGTGCGATTAATTTTGATAATCACTTTGGGATTTATTCGATTGCTCTTTTTCTGTCTAAAGCCGAACAAAGTTACAATCACCACCACCGCATGGACAGCGTTTAAATAAAGCATCTTATTCTTATTATCATTAGGGCTTTGATGCAAATTATGAAAGTTGATCATTGCGGCAGCAGTGGTGGTGCATAAAAGGACAGCGCAGTTGGCAATCTGTCCTCCAAAGCCACAGTTAAAGTCGATCGCTCTGCGGATTCATGCCTCTGACAATGACTCGCAACATATTTTTATTTTCTAAATCAGAATCTTTTTATTTGGTTTTCGGTATAACTAAGTGTCAGGTTGTTATTTTGTTACAAACAGGTTTGAATGAAAAGAACAGATAAAAAACAACTTATGACACTACAAAACAACAACAATAAAAGAAACATAAAAAAATAAAAATCCCTCCCCAGTCACTGCCAGTTCACAAAGATTGGAACGAGCCCAAAAAAGGTCCCCATGCTTTCTGAAATCCCGCGCTTGAATGCCGAAGCGAGTACCTAATCTTTTCTAGCTTAAGACAGGACATAACATCTCTCAGCCATTGTGTATGTGTGGGCGGGACAGGTTCCCTCCACCTCAACAAAATGGTTCGCCGGGCCAAAAGAGAGGCAAAAGATATTGTGCGTCGCTTAAAGCGGCTACGAGTAACATTTAAATGTCTTTTAAACAGCCTCATGTTTCCTCTGATAATCATAAATTACGTTTAACAGCAAACGAGACCATTAGTGCAAAGAAAGACGTTTTTAAATAGTTTTTATTACTGCTTTTGGTCTGGTCGCACACCCAGTCCGATTTTCGGTTCGCTCGTGCAGGCTCTATGGTCACATATCCATATTGGTCGCAGATTTCAGTGTGGCGCAACAACGTGAATTGAGAAGCCTATCCCTCCAGGTGAGGGAAGGGGAGCGGGAGCCTTGTTTGAGACAGTTATTTGTCGTCATAATGACTGATAACGGGGCTGAACCATCAAAGAAAAAATGCAATGAAGAAAAGCTAAAAGGGAGAGTGATATAGGCTACGGGGGGGGACTAGGGCGTTGCCAAGCAACGTGTATACAATTTCACAAGAGCGAAACTAGACTGCAGTGTTTACTCCTAAATGAATGAGCGGTTGGTACTAACACAAAGTTTGCTATGCTTCACCATCATCAGATAACCATTATCTGAAATAGTCATTATTTACAACAACATAAACACATTACCTCATCGTGATCCATACTAACTCTCGTTCATTCGCTTTCTGTGAGGACACGTAATCTTTCAGCTCCGTGAGAGAGAGTAGTTAGGTGACACTGCTGGATCAACTCATTGCAATCAGGTGTGTGTGCCAGACTGGCATTAGTTGATGCAGTGTCAAAACCACTCTCACGGAGCCGAAAAGAGTCCTCACACTTTCAACACACGGACATGCACTATATTGCTCCCTTCTCAGTTCACACTCGCGCGCCTCGCACGAGCTAGGAAACAGCTTTGCGACAGCTGCCGTCGTAAAAATACTACCGCTTTTGTCCAAAGGGGACGCCAACGTGCCATCTTACTCGTAGTGGCTTTAACCCTCTGAACCCTAGGGCTATTTTGGCCGTTTTGCATACTTTTGATCAATCCTTACTAAACTACAGTAAGAAATGTTTATCATGCCCAAGTTTGGTATCTTTTTGTTCAAAACACCCTAACCTATATGACCTGATAGTTATTTATTTCATTTTGACATGATAAATGATCATATTGGACCAAAAACAACATGATAAATGTAAAAACGGATTAAAAAATATATTATTGAAAGCTGAAAATGAATACATGGAATGTTTTTCATGGTAATTTAAAAGTTTGATTGAGGTGGCATCAACCTTCATACAAATTTTATGAACAAATAGCAGGTGAATACATAGGCGTTTTCCCCAAATTCCTCAAAGTTCTGTCAATCATAACACAGAGGGCACATACAAAAATGTTAAGCTTGCTGTGTTTGGTATATTTTGTTTCAGTAAAACTTCACCTACATTACCTGCCAGTTTTTTTTCAATTTGACATAATATTTGAACATTATGGACCCAAACCACAAAAAAAAACTTTTTTTTCATATATGCCTTTTTATTAAAAAAAGCTAGGCCTAGGTAGACCTATATAATAAAACATACAGTATATGGATACATACAGTCATATGAAAAAGTTTGGGAACCCCTCTCAGCCGGCATTATAATTGACTCTGCTTTCACAAAAAAAATATAAAAGTGGTATGTTTTTAATTTACCAGGAACAGCTAAGTACTGGGATGTTTTCCAAACAAAGATTTTTTGAAAAGCAGTATTTGGTTGTATGAAATAAAATAAAATGTGAAAAACTGGCTGTGCAAAAATGTGGGTACCCTTGTGGTTTTGTTGATTTTAATGCTTGTAACAGCATGTAAAACTGATGACTTTAAACACAAAGTTGGTTGGATTATGTTGTTAAGCCTTGAACCTCATAGGTCTGTTTAATCATGAGAAAATGTATTTTAGGTGCCTAAATGCAAGTTGCACTTCTCTTTGACTCTCTGCTGAAGTGAGACAGAATGGGATCATCAAAACAGCTCCCAAAAGATCTGAAAAACAAAGATTGTTCATTGTCATGGTTTAGGGGAAGGCTACAAGAAGCTTTCCCAAAGGTTTCAATTGTCAATTTCGACTGTAGGGAACGTTGTCAGGAAATGGAAGGACACAGGCACAGTGGCAGTTAAACCCAGGCATGGCAGACCAAGAAAAAAACAGGAGCGGCATAGGTGGAGGATTGTGAGAATGGTTGCACACAACCCACAGATCACCTCCAAAGACCTGCAAGAACATCTGGCTGCAGATTGTGTATCTGTACATCGTTCAACAATTCAGCGCAATTTGCACCAAAACATCTGCTTTTTATAAAGACCAAATAACTTAATTTTTGTCTCATCAGTCCAAAGCATTTTCTTCCAATATGAATCTGGCTTGTCTAAATGAGCTTTTGCATACTCCATGCAACTGTATCTGTGGCGTGGGCGCAGAAAGGGCTTCCTTCTCATCACCTGGCCATACAGATGTGTTGGTGCAAATTGCACTGATTTGTTGAACCATGTACAGATACACAATCTGCAGCCAGATGTTCTTGCAGGTCTTTGGAGGTGATCTTTGGGTTGTGTGCAACCATTCTCACAATCCGCCGCATATGCCGCTCTTGAACTTTTCTTGGTCTGCTAGACCTGGGTTTAACTGCAACTGTGCCTGTGTCCTTCCATTCCCTGTCAACGTTCCTTACAGTAGAAATTGACAATTGAAACCTTTTGGAAAGCTTCTTGTAGCCTTCCCCTAAACCATGATAATGAATAATCTTTGTTTTTAAGATCTTTTGGGAGCAGTTTTGATAATCCCATTCTGTCTCACTTCAGCAGAGAGTCAAAGAGAAGTGCAACTTGCATTTAGGCACCTAAAATACATTTTCTCATGATTAAACAGACATTTCTATGAGGTTCAAGGCTTAACAACATAATCCAACCAACTTTGTGTTTAAATTCATCAGTTTTACATGCTGTTACAGGCATTAAAATCAACAAAACCACAAGGGTACCCATATTTTTGCACAGCCAGTTTTTCACATTTTATTTTATTTCATACAACCAAATACTGCTTTTCAAAAAATCTTTGTTTGGAAAACATCCCAGTACTTAGCTGTTCCTGGTAAATTAAAGACATACCACTTTTATGTTTTTTTTGTGAAAGCAGAGTCAATTATAATGCCGGCTGAGAGGGGTTCCCAAACTTTTTCATATGATTGTATATGACATGTATATGTAAAGAACAGATTATTAGGCTACTGTGTCTGTAGGCTACACGTTATGAAGGCTGGCTGCTGTGTGTGTACTCAGTGCTTCAGTCAGACACCAATGGCTTTATGTAGCCTACATAGTCATACTTTGACTCTGAGGATGAACTGTCCTCCTCCTTCATGTCAAAGAACAAGCTGATAGCTTGACTCACGTTCAAAGTTTTCTTCAATATGACTAAAACATTCTCAGTAGTCTATCTTCAAACCTCTCAGTACCTCTCAATCTTCCTCTCGAGTCTGTCAATTTTGTTAGCTAGCAGCCTCGTCTCTCTCTCGCATAGAGAGACTCCCGTACAGCTCCCGCCCCCTGTCACTCTTCTTCTTCGTCTCTTTTGGTGTAGCTTCGTATCACTCCGCCAACCCCTGCCCCTCCTCCTCCCCTCCCTGGTAAATGCAGCCTGTTGAGTAGGAACTAGTTTCCGGCATAATTTTCTGATCGTAAAATGACAAAATAATGGCCGCGACCATCGAATTCTCATACTTTTGAGCCCGCGAAAATAAAATAGATATGTATCAACTTCAAACCATTATATCTCTGGTTATACTGGGTCAATTTAAATTAAAGCTGCAGTTGAGAGTTTCAGCCGTTGGGATCCCAACGGCTGTTTTCCCAACGCTCTACCTGCTGTAGCTCCTCCCTCCGAACGACAGCTATGCACGTTCATGTGAATTCAGTTACATTGACAGGAGACAAACACCATGTCCGATTCCGAGGTGATTAAACATTAGTAATGATAACTACATACGTACATATTGAGCATACATTTTAATCACAGACATACCATGTATGTTAGCTTAAAATCATTGTAAGTGTGCTGGTAGGCCTAACAAAAGTAGCTGTAACAGCCAGGCAAGATAGCAAACTAATTGTAACAGAGTGGAGAGGTGTGTGTGTGTATCTTCTGCTCTGACCGCAGCTGGGGGCGGGGGGGGGGGGGGCTGCTGCGCGAGGAGCGGGCTGCCTGTCGGTGCTCCCGCTGCTCGTTGAGAAGAGGTGATACTTGCTTTGGCGAAAAAAGTCACCAATAACACCAGAAAAAAAAGCTAGATTTGTTGCTTGTCGCTGTTTTGAAAAAAAATTTGCCAGTGGGGCTGAAAAGTCACTAAATATAGCGACAAAATCGCTATGAGTTGGCAACACTGAGCACAGGACGAGGGATATAGGGCCAGCGGACGTCCTGCTGCTAGCGGCAGGCAGCCTAGGGGCAGAGGAAGGGGACGAGGTCGCGGTCGGAGAGGTCTTGACGTGATAGGGCAAGAAGACATGGCCGGTGTACTTTTTTTCGAGCTCTCTCCATCTCCCTTTTAGCAGTTAACTTTTCAACATTCGTCTTTCCTCGTTTTTTTGCTGTCTTAGCGGTATTAGTTGTTGGTATCCGGGGAATGGTAAATTGAGGGTTCGTTTGTGAAGACATTGCTACTCGCTGTCCGCCGTAGTAGCCTAGTACCAAACAGTAGGCTAGTGTCAGACTGCTAGGGTCGTGAACGCTCACGCAACTGACGCATCAACGTCGTTGCCAAGGTCCCACAGCCAATAAGAACGGAGAATCTGACCTCGCTCTGATTGGTCAAAATTAACATGAGCGGTGGCAATTTTGGGGGGCAGCACACAGAGGCAGGGGGGAGCAAAGTGATAAAAAAATATTTTCAGACCACTTCACCTACATATAGCTGAATGGCTATTATGACAGTTTTGCCAAATATTACAGTGAAAAAACTATCAACTGCAGCTTTAAACAAAGACTGACATATAGCTTTAAGCCAGTACTTTCGACACACACCGTCGGCGAAGTTGTCCCCGCTTTAGTTTCTATGCTGCGTCGGATCGAACGTGATCATGTGATCAGCACGTCAAATAACGCAATGCTGCGTTGACCGAGTTCCAAGGGTTAACTGCAGTAAATCCAACCACCTCGTCAGTGACCCCAAAAAGTGCAATTAGAGGTTTTGGTTCCAACTTTATGTTTAACACCTGAGATAATGTTTGGAAGACCTCTACCCAGAATTTGTTAAGGCTGGGGCACAACCAATACATATGAAGTAGAGAGGCTTCATAGATGTTACATCTTACGCACAGTGGACTAACATCAGGGTAAATTGTGGATAATTTGGCTTTTGAGATATGAGCCCTATGAACCACTTTGAATTGGATCAGGCAATGTCGAGCGCATATAGAGGTGGAATTAACATGTTTAAGAATGGAGCTCCATGTATCTTCCGCTAAAGAGAAGCCCAGGTCCCCTTCCCATGCTGCTTTGAGCTTGTCCATAGAGGCATGTCTTAGATCAAACATCCTGCCATAGAACGCAGAGACAAGTCTCTTTTGAGATGGGTTGATAGAAAGAACAAAATCCACAAGGGTTGTGTCTGCTGGTATAGAAGAGCTGGTCAATTTGGATAGCACAAAATGTCTTATTTGCAGATATCTGAAAAAATCTGACCATTGAAGACCGAATTTGTTGCTTAGTTGTTCAAATGATGCTAAAGTGTTACCCATATACAGGTTCTTGAAGCGCCCGATACCCTTCTTATGCCATTCTTTAAAGACAGGATCTTGGGTTGATGGTCTGAAAAGGTGGTTTGATGCAATAGGGCTCAGCAGGGAGAAGTTATGCAACCCAAAATGTTTCCTCTATTGAATCCATATCCTTAGAGAGTGTTTAACCACCGTTTTTTTTTAAAGATTTAATTGAGGGGAGTGAAAGTGGGGATCCAAGTAATGCAGGCACGGACATATTATCATCTGTATGTTATTCCATGGCTTCCCAGTCAGGACAATTGGGCTGATTGTGAAAGAAAGACCAAAATGAAAGGCAGCGCAGGTTGGCAGCCCAATAGTAAAAACTAAAGTTTGGTAGAGCCAGGCCGCCAGCAGCTTTGTTTTTTTTGGAGGTGGGTCTTATTGAGACGAGGCCGCTTACCTCTCCATATATAGGGCAATCAGGACCCTTAACTCTCATAAAACATTAAACAGACATACATATAGGCTACCTCACTTTCCACAAGTGCAATATGCTTTCTGCCTTTTAGATTTATTTATTATGACATTGCCTTTCCTTGTCTTGTGAGGGGGCCAAGCCCAAGAAGGGCCTGGGACCGCGTTTTGCAGAGCAACGCGGTTCCATAGCCCTGCTGGGCAGGGAACCCTATTGTTTTTGTTGGGACTTTTATTATTATTATTCCATACCTAAAACTGGTGCTGCAGCCCAAACCATAAAGGGTTGGGACATGCCACTTGCATGGCTTATCCAGGTCCATGCAAGGAAAGCAGACAAAAAAATTCAGACATCCCGGCCACTAGGTGGCGCTACAACAAAGGAAAAGGTGTTTTGGGCTATAACTTCCGCAACGAAAGTCCAACAGTCAAAAACTTTATATCCACAGATGCCCACAAGTCAGCTGCATCTTTTGAGATAGGCCACGCCCATTTGCGTATATATAAATTTTTCGCTACGTCGCATAAACTGTGTGAGTGACCAAAACATACTCCTCCTACAGTTTTCGCCCGATTTGAACGAAACCAAAAGCATTATGCTCTACTGACTCCCACGAGCAAAAGTTGGTCAAATAATTTTTCTACGACCATCGAAAGACCAAACGGTAGCGCTTTAAAGATTTGCGAAAATCCCTTTAAAAAAAAAAAAAATAAGGAATTTTCTTGAAACTCAAGGGAGACTATCATGGGGCATACCTGAGTCTATAAAAAAATATGGCCAAGAAATTCCTATTTTTGCCGGACTTATTAAACAAATTAGTTTTTCACTTTTACTTCCTGTTTCGAAGTGTTTTGGCGGGAAAATTCAAAAAAGTGTCTTTACAATGGAGAGGTTGACAATTTGATTTTGCTCATAACTCCCCAACGAAACATCGCACATTCAAAAACTTGACATCCACTTGTTTGGTACATTGAGCTGCATTGAGCTGCATCTTTCTATCTAACGTAGTTTTGAAAATGTCATCCATAGGGGGCGCCAAAACCACAAAAAGCAAAGAAAACCCGTTTGGGGCTATAACTTCCACACCGAACATCCCACAGTCAAACACTTTATATCCACAGATGCCCACAAGTCAGCTGCATCTTTTGAGATAGGCCACGCCCATTTGCGTATGGGATTTTCTTTCGCTACATCGCAAAAACTGTGTCGGTCACCAAAACACACTCCTCCTACAGTTTTTGCCCGATTTGGACGAAACCAAAAGCATTATGCTCTACCGACTCCCACGAGCAAAAGTTGTATAAAGAATTTTTCTACGGCCATCGGAAGACCAAACGGTAGCGCTTTAAAGATTTCGCATTAGCTACCTTGTACCAAACTGCTCCTAAATCCAAAACGATTCATCCTATTAACACCAAACTTCACACATGTTTGTCCTATGGTTCTCAGGTGGGTTCTACTTTTTCCTTAAATTGCTCCAAAAGGGGGCGCCAAAAACACACTTGAGCATCTTTCTCTGCGATTTTTTTGCCTTTTGGTCTATAACTCCCGAACCAAACATCCCACATTCAAAAACTTTACATCCCCGGATTCCGTGACGCGAGGGGCCGGCGCCTCGGACGACGACGCCCGATCCCGAGTCGCGTGGGAGGCTTGGCCCCCGTTCACAACTGCTTGCAGTTCTAGTTTCTTTTGTTATTTCTGTGTCTTGTTTTATACTGTTTTTAACTTAAATTGCTTGTCTGTTTTTTCTGTGTGTAATGCACTTTCAGTTGGCAATCCCAATTTCGTTGTATAGGTGACTGTACAATGACAATAAAGACTATCTTATCTTATCTATCTAAAATCCTTTCTGATTCTGATTCTATAGGAGGAAAGAGTTGAGTCGAGTTGGTCAAAAAAGGACATGGGGATAAAAACTGTTAAGGCCTGAAAGAGGTACAAAAACTTTGGTAGAATGGTCCTTTTAATTGAGTTTAAAAGAGACATTGATAGGGGTGACCATTGCGTAATCGTTTGTTTGATCTGATTAAACAGATTGATAAAGTTCTCTTTGAAAAGATCCTTGTGCCTCTTTGTAACTGAAATGCCCAAGTATGAGAGCTTGTTTTTTTCTATTTTAAATGGCAGGTTGTTAAGGACCGGTGCTTGTACTTCATAGTTAATGGGAAACAATTCGCTTTTTCCAAGATTGATCTTATAGCCTGAAAATTTACTGAAATGATTGAGCAGTGACAAAGCAGACTGCAGAGATGTGTCTGGGCTAGAAACAAAAAGCAGAAGGTCATCAGCATATAGGGAGACCTTGTGCTGTGTGCCGCCCCTCCAAATACCGGCTATGTGCTCACAGCTATGGCAAGGGGTTCAATGGCTAAGTCAAAAAGCATGGGGCTCAGAGGACAACCCTGGCGGGTTCCACGATGTAAGTCGAATGGCTTGGAAATCTGAGAATTTGTCCGAACTGAGGCTAAAGGGTGACAGTATAGTAACCTGATCCACGATATAAAGTTTGACCTGAAACCGAATTTGTCAAGAGCCGCCCATAGATAAACCCACTTGACGCGGTCTGCATCAATTGACACGTCACACTCAGTGATGTCCTCGGAAGCAGAGTAAATTATATCTTATAATCGATGTACGTTAAAGAAAGAATGTCTGCTCTTCACAAAACCAGTATTGTCCTCAGATATAACCGTAGGGAGGACAATCTTGAGTCTCCGAGCTAGAACCTTAGCTAAGATTTTAGTATCTGTGTTAAGAAGGGAAACTGGTCTGTATGAAGTACATTCGGTTGGATCTTTATCTTTTTTGGCAATAAGAGTGATACAGGCTTCGGCAAAGGATGGAGGGAGGATTTGCCTTGTCCGTAGGATTCAGATAGAACGGAAGACAACTGTGGGGAAAGAAGTACAGAACACTTTTTAAAAAACTCTGCAGTGAGTTGCATGCCTGATTGCATCAAAGAGATGGCTGCAGCTATTTCTGCCTGTGATATAGGTTCTTCCAATCTTTCTTTAAAATACAATGAGAGTTTGGCAATGTTAAGACTGCTGAAAAAGTCAAGCAATACATTCTGATCTGGTTGAGATTCGGAAGTGTAAAGCTTAGAATAAAAATCTCTGAAAGCGTCATTAATTTGCAAGTGTATCTAGTAGGGGTGTGCACGTGTACACGTGTACACGTGTAACCGTTTAGTAAATCATAACCGTTTAGGAAAAATCAATAAACGAAAACCGTTTTCTTTTTTTTTTTCAAATTTCAAAGTTTTTAAATATGTTCTGGAGACACGCGTTTATTGATTTTACATCACCAATAAACTAATTGGGGAGGATAAAAGCTAGTCTGCCGAGAATCTGTCTGTCCCTCGGCGAGTGTGTGTGAGTGAGTGTGTGTATCGGCGCACACACACACACGGGGAGTCGCCGTGCTGGGACTCGACTCACAGCCATGGAAGAGTGATGAAAGATAACCTAAAGATTAAAGTTACCCGGTTGACGTGAACTACGCTCGTAAGTAGCCCGAACTTTATAACACCTGTTCAACATGCATTTAACGTGGACATGTAGAAAGCGATAGGTTATATTAATCAGGAAATGAAGCGCGATTATGACGGCGAACGTGTGTGTGTGTGTGTGTGTGTGTACCATGGACCTATTATAAGAGGTGTAAACGAGCGTAGTTCATGTCAATTGTGTGTTTACAGGCGAACGAACGCGTGTGTGTGTGTGTGCGCGCGCGCCTACAAGACGGCGGGGGCACGAGGACAATGACGTCACGGTTAACCGTGTACACGAAAAAAAAGGGGTCGTGTAACCGTTTACAATTTTTTGTAACCGTTCACACCCCTAGTATCTAGAAGTAATGAAACCAAACGCTCAACAAAAACCTACATCATCTGCATTGGGGGCATATACATTGACAATTAATACAAGGGTATTGTATAATTTTCCAGTCACGATTACATACTGGCCAAACTTGTCCGAGATCACATTGGCCCTCATTTATCAACCGTGCGTAGACCAGAAAAATGGGTGTACGTACATTTCCACGCAAATCTCGGCATTTATCAATATGGACGTGAGCGTAGGATACGCTCAAATCCCACGCCAGCTCTCAGCTCGTGTACGCAAGTTTGTAAACAGCATGGACTCGCAGTGCAGGCTGTGCCGGGTAGCCGATGACTTTGTTGGACAATTATTAGAAGATAATACAAATGCAGTGTTTGCTCAGACCGAAATAAATATAGCCTATTAATCACTTAAAATTGTGCAGCTTATGTAGTAGGAGAGCTGATTCAATAGTGCGCACACCGGCCACTTAGGAGCCCTGCATGGGACTGCGTAAGGGCAGTTGTCTCCCACTTGGAGCAGCTGGGGGGACACTGAGGCACGAGGGCTTCATTCATTCAAAATGTTAGCCTAAGCAGCCTATTAAATATGTAGTAGGCCTACACTGCTCTTTATGATAAAAAATACACGGCACAACATTAAGCTTAACATTTTATTTATTTGTAGCACCTTTTAGATGTTAGTTCCTCTTTTAATGTGTCATTGATCGCTTAAGCGAGAGATTTATTTCAACCGTTAACCGGCACGTTTTTCCGATCTGCTGGTGGAGCAGGACAGTGGGCGCTCTCACAGCTGATCGTTGCCGGGTCGGCTTGTGCAGCTGACGGCCGGGCTGACCAAGCGCATGCTGTCATACAGTAAAACGCAAAATGTGTTATTTTTAGTTTTTAAACCCCTTTTGAGTAGTGCTATCTAAAAGGGCCAATACATTTTAATCATTCAAATCTCTGCAGACGTGCATTTCTTTTATGGGGACCATTATCGGACAGTTGGTGCGTCTTTTTCTCCTCTTAGGCTATATTATGCCCGCACCCCCAGCCCGGTTGGTTGCATTTCAGAACAGCAACACGCTTTTTTTAGTGGCAATTTTTGAGTCAGACCACTTTTTCTTCGTCTATTCAAAGAAATGGCGACATATAATTGTATATGCTGTTTTATAGCATTTGAGCAATAGCCATAGCCTATGTAAACCTAAAATGCAAAATCCTCAGCTGGAGATCGTTTGTTGTCAACACCAACTCTGTTGACCGCAGCAGTTATTTTCTTCCTAACTGCTGCCTTCTGTCGTTCTTCGATGCCGCTTGTACTGCTCCGAAATGAAACTCTTTATTTTTCTACTTTCGCTGTTATTCTGTCAATTTCTACTTCAGATAAGTTCCTCTTTTGTGCCGTAATGCGCTTATCCATGTCGCAAAACCTCTGGGCGAGGCCTCTAAACTGAGACAAGACAGCTGCTATTAAAAAAAATAAGCTCTTCCAAACAAACATTTTACAAATCGAATCTTCCTGTCTAAAGCTTAACCATTTCTCTGGTAAACTGTACAGAAAAGAAAATCGAAAAATCTGAGCATACCATATAATACATACCGGCAAACTTGATTTTCGCCGTTTGGAATCAAAATATATGACCCACGTGAATCGTATAGATCCGAAGAGTTTTTGTTTTTGGGAGGGGGGGGGGGTAGCGGCAGCTGCCAGATTGGACTGGACTGTGTGGGCGAGTTACCGTAGTGTGAGGCAAGGGAATATCGTTATCTTGGCAATAAAACATCTTTGGTAGACGTCATGAGTATTGTCCAATCAGCGTTAAGATCGGGCACCGTAAAGCATCACTGCTGCCGCTGTGTGTGTTCAGACTTTAGAATTGGCTAAAAGTCTCAATCAAAGCCTTTTTGATAATAAAAAATGAGAGGCTTTGATTAAACACTGTCAATGCTTTAGAGGTGAATGTAACTTAGCCTACTCGGCTGAAAACAGAAATGGAGGGACGCAGCTCACTGTACAGTCCCTTTATTTAGTCGCGCTGTCAGTTTGCCGATATGGCTCTCTGTAGACATAGAAACAGGGGTTGCTTAGGGCCCCCCAATTTTTCTTTTTCTTTTTTAGTTTGTGTGTTTGATATTAACATCATATTATTATTATTATATAATACAATGTTTTCATCTAGATAGTTAATAGCCCAATAATTTAATCAGTTCATCTGGGAGGTAATCCAAGTTTAACTGATCATGTCACGTTCACGTCCATGCACAGTGTGTATTGAGTTTATTTAAAAACATTTGGAAATGTTGTGTCCTTGGGCAAGACACTTAACCCACCTTGCCTTGTGTGAATGTCGATAATTAGCCTGCTATCAGTGTACGAGTGTGTGTGTGTGTGAATGGTAACGTGGGAAAGGAAAACAGGTCTCCCTTGCAAAAGAGTCTTCAGTCTCAATGGGATATACCTGTATGAAAAGAAAAAGAAGAAAAAGAAAAAAAAAAGAAAAAAAAACATTTGGAAATGGGGCTCGGATGCCCATGCACTGTATAACCTATTTCGGCCTCGTCTGTGGAAAAGAAGATAGCTGGACAGAGTTCTTCTGCTTCGTTCCTCTCATTGCATTTAAATGTATTCATTATATTACAGAGAAATATGTCCCATAAAAGAAAAAGAGCACCAAGCCCAACCCAGTGAACCCTGCATAATATTTTATTTTAAATTAAATTAACATTTTAATGGAAAATCCATGTGTCTTTCTTCAATAGCTTCATCTGACCAAGTGTCTCCAAATTATTTGTTCACACAAATTTCCTCAGATTTAGCCTCTTAATTTTCCTCCAAAGTGCACCAGATTCATGCATTTCACTTTAAAAAGTTTAAGAAAAATGGACATTGGAGGCAATAGTGGAAAACTCTGGTTGTGTGAACGATATTTAACAATAGTCAATCATTTGGACAGCGAAAAACACCCGACCCCCCTAGAAGGGATGGGTGTTTGTCACCTTTTTCACCTCCTATGAGTTTGCAGGTCTGATAATAATGTTTTGGCTTATAGCCCCAAATAAATATGGCTATGGAGACCGAATATCAACTTTGGAATAACTGAATTGCGTAAACAGTGAACTAAAGAGTTATATGAAATGAAAAACTCACATTAGTTAACAAATCTATTAAAATATGACTGCAGCTTTAAATGTACGGCTGTAAACATTTTAGAAGAGCCGAAGTTAGAACGCCACAGCGTGCACACGGGCAGACAATATGCGACAACAGCACACCCCCCCCCCACTAAACAAAATGAACACCATCTGGACATAGTTTCTAATTTTAATTACACGTATATTTGAGTGTAGCCATTGTATACAGCCTGTACCTTTTTAGTAAGTAGACAAAACACCCAGATAAGGGCGCACAATCAGCTGTGTAGCGAAACACAGAGCTAACTGAAAGCTGCACGTCTGTCTTCTATGGCTACAATGTTACCTCTCATCCAGTGGATTAAACATCCTTAAACAGTGTCTTTGCAAGAGCATGCAGAGGCTCCAGTACATTCAAAACAGTGCTGCCAGGATCCTGATGAGGGTGCACAAGCACGACCACATCACCCCCATTCTGAAATCACTGCACTGGCTCCCTGTCTCACTCAGAATTGAGTACAAGGTCTCCCTCCTCACCCACCAGTGCCTTCACGGACATGCCCCCCTTTACCATCAGGAACTCCTCACCCCCCGACAACCTAACGTACACTCCGTTCAGGATCCACTCACACACTCCAAACCCGACATATGAAGCTGTGCACCATGGGTGATCGGGCCTTTTCTGCTGCTGCCCCGGCCTAGACTATGGAACGCCCTCCCTGACCACCTGAGGGCCCCACAGACTACAGCTCTTTTTAAACGGAACCTCAAAATGCATCTCTTTTAAAAGAGTATTTAGCTAAACCTTTTAATATTTTTTTTATCTGAAGCACTTTGAGATTCTTGAATATAAAGTGCATTATAAATAAAATGTATTATTATTAATACATGACTAGTCTGGCATGACCACTTCCGCCAGCGTCTATTCGCTTGCGTCGAAAAACTACGCAGCCCTGACGCAGCCCCCTCCTTTTCCGGTTGCTGGCTTTCCCCTATTGTGATCCCCCTCAAATTCGGAAACAATTCGCTCACAGTCAACCCGTGTGCTTATGTGCAGCGCTCTCTCTCTCACACACACACACACACACATACACAGGGTGTGAGAAGTCACATTACTGTAGACAGAAATAAAGTGTGGCGATACTTCGGGATAATAATATTGGCGGCGGCGGTCCGGGATGCATCCTAGCTTAGCCTAGCTGTCCAACTTCATTGTACAACTACCCCCGGGCAGAAATACCCTCATAAACTCTGGAAAATGAAGCGTGGGGGTTTGAATTGAGCACCGGACCTTATAACCAGCTAGATTAAGATCCGCCGTTCCCTTTCTTTGGTGAATTAGGGACTATGCAGCGGTGTTTTAGCGACGGGGAAAGATTCCAACGGCTTCCACTATCACCTAGCAACTCTTACGGCTACTTGCTGCAGTTGGTGTAGCGCTCACAACGTCAAAACCCTGTTCTGCCTGTAAACAGACGGACTACGGCTCTGACTACAGCGATAGGAGGTGGTGACATAAGTTCTCGAATGCTAAAAATTCTACTCGACCGCCGTAGCCGTCCTCTCAACCGCCGATGATAATGTTACCAGAGATAACACTACGTGGGTGGCTAGTTAACTCCGGTTAAGTTATCCCGTGAGCTCCTCGGGGGCTAAAGTGTATGGTGTCTTGACATGCTGGTTAGAAAGCAACACACTATGTATATTCCTTTTGTCTTTAATAGTTTTTGTGTGGCGTTTGCGGGTTTAGCCATTTCTCTGACAGTCTCTGGACGTGAAGACGTTCCATCAAAATAAGTCCCCCCCGGCACTATTTTGCAGGACACCGCTGCTGCTTCCCGGGGTTAGCCCCGCCCTAGATGATTGTGATTGGTTTAAACAAATACAAACAGGCTAGCCCAGTTTCCCCCGGTTTCCCCACCCGAATAGACGGCTCTAAACAGAGTGCTTCCAGACCCTACTACTTGCTGTAGTTTGGTCTGGCTTTGCGAGACTAATACATGCAGCGAACCCAGACACAGCTCTTGCTTTGAGCGTACAGATATTTGATGACCCTGAGAATGGACCCCCTCACTTCAAACTCCCATAGCACCTCCCACAGCCTTTCTCCAGATCCACAAAACACCGGAGAAGCATACTCCCAGGCCCCCTCCAGGATTGTGCAAGAGTGCAAAGCTGGTCGGTTGTTCCATGGACCTTTATTCCACGGCCAGGACAGAATCTGTATTGTTCCTCTTCAGTCTGAGGTTCGACTATTGGCTGACTTTCCTTTCCATCACCTTGGAGTAGACTTCACCGGGGAGGCTTAGAAGTGTGATACCCTTGTAGTTGGCACACACTCTCTGATCCCCCTTTTTGAAAAGGGGAACCACCATCCCGGTCTGCCACTCCTTTGGCACTGTCCCACACTTCCACAGAATCTTAAAGAGACTTGGCAGGCCCTTCACAGCCAGAGCTTTCAGCATTTCTGTACGCCATCAATCCTTGCTATTGTGGAGTTGTTATCAGTGTTGCCAACTCTTCAGTAAGGAAAGTAGCTATTGGCTGTCCTAAAAGTCGCCAGATGACGCCATCACCTAATTTGCATATTCAGAGACAGCCGGTTTTATACAGTAGGGACTGCTGCGTGAGGACCCGGCTACCTGTCAGTGCTCTGGGCCAGGGGAGGGGCCGCGGAGGCAGCCGATGCTCGTTGAGAAGAGTGATACTTGCTTTAGCGAAAAAGTCACCAATAACACCAGAAAAGGAAGGTAGATTTGTCGCTTTTTTGAAGAAAAAAAAAGTCACCAGAGGGTCTGAAAAGTCGCTAAATATAGCGACAAAATCGCTAAATTGGCAACATTGGTTGTTATACTTCAGTGGATTCCACCAGGGCAATTGACAATGATCCCCCATCAGCCTCCAGCTCCGCCTCCACCTTAGAGTCGGATTTAGGAGTTCCTGAAAGTGTTCCTTCCCCCGGCAGATTACCTCCTCAGTTGAGTTCAACAGTGTCCCATCCTTACTGTACACAGCTTGGATGGTTCACGGTTTCCCCTTCCTGAGGTGTCGGACGGTTTTCGGACGATGGAAGCTTTGAACATTGGCCACTTGGGTTCAATGTCCCCAACAGCCACAGGGATGTCAGAAAAGCTCTGCTGACCTCGGCAAAATAATTCTGCTTTGTGTATAGAAGAAAGCCACCCACAAATGTATTATTGACCCTCTGTATACATTTTTTATTAACACCATTGGATTCCTTGTCCCCGAAAATGTAATGACTAATGGTATCTTGATTCTAGGTAATCTAGGAGGTGAGATATTGAGAAATTAGTTTTTGAAGGTCGCTATTTTTTCAGATTCAAGATGGCCGCCATATTGGCTCATCTGAAACTGGAATCATGCGTTTTCTGATTCGTTATTCTTTGATGATTAAAAAAATGTATGGTTTACCTTGTCCCAAAAAAACTCCAAAGGAATTACACAAGGAACCGGACTAAAATAATTGTTTGCTTACAAGACTGGGTCATAGCATTAATACTTTCATGGACTTTTGGCCAAACACTTTCAGTTTTCTACACCACATATGTAAAGTTTGCCTCATGTTTCACTTGTTTGTTGTCGTTGGGCATACATGCAGTCGCCTTGGGCCACTTATGGTTGGTGATTATGAATAAATTGTCTGTCAACTGTGTGATTGTGGTAAGCACAACAGACAAGCGTATTTTCTTTACAAAAATTAGGTAAGCTATAAATTAAAATGATAAAGTAAGTGATGATATACAAAGCTACATCTGGTTCAATGTCACATGTTAACATCTTGTTTAATTAATTAATGTGGATCATCTTTTTGTCAGGACGCTACTGTGGCTTGGAAATTCCTCATCCAATCACGTCCTTCAGTAACTCTTTGGTTGTCAACTTCATCTCTGACTACTCTGTCTCCAGAAAAGGGTTCAGAGCCACCTATTCAGCATCCACCTCCAGTAAGACATGCTCATAGTTTTAGCTGGACAACCTATGAACTGATCATTGCAAATTGTAAATTATTCTCTTTTAATGAACACACACTAAACTGAGATAACCTACAAGACAACTAATTCTTCTTACCTCTTGTGCTAAGGTTGTGGAGGAGATCTGGTGATGGAGAGTGGTGCATTTAACAGTCCTAACTATCCAGATGCTTATCCGCCTAATGTGGAGTGTGTATGGACTATCAGAAGTTCACCAGGGAACCGTCTCCAGCTATCATTTATGTAAGTCAATTTGAATGTGGGGGTTAATACTTGACCTTGGAAATGGGAAGTGGTCACTTCAATTTCATATACTGTATTTTAACATATACTGTACAGTACTGTGCAAAAGTTTTAGGAAGGTGTGAAAAATGCTGTAAACTAAGAATGCTTTCAAAATCGGAAGTCTTAATAGTTCATTTTCATAAATGAATAAAACTAAATCAAAGCGTGCTGTGTGCTCAACCTGTTGTTGGTGGAAAGTTTGTTGTAACATTGCAGTGGTCAAGGAATTATTATGTTCTTTGACATGTAACTTTTGAGTGTGTCCTCATGACTTGTGATATGCGCTTTGTGTCAGAGGGCAAGTTATGTGGATTGGTAGGGTCAATGAGGGAGTTGTAAAAGGATCTCCAGAGCTGCAAGGTTTGATGTTTTGGAGATATTTATTTATCAAAGTATACTGTGGTTGTTAAACAGCAATGTTGTCTGTCATTCCATCTTGGTTGTGTCCCACAAACACCCTCACACTTGTTGCTGGTTTGCTGAAGTCAGTGTACAGCCGGCCGTGTCCCAACACACTGTTGGGCAGGAACACACTAACTCTCTTTTTCTACTGTTCTGCAGAAGACACATGGTCAGGTACTTACCAATGAAAAGAAAGTGTTATTTGAAATGAAATTTGAGATGGATTGTATCTCACCTTTATTGATTGTGACAGCAAAGGTCAGGTGAAGGGGGAACCACCTCTGGACCACAGTGAATGGGAACTCCTGGGCCTGGTCATAGAGAGGTGTCCTTGACAGGAAGAATCCCTTGTTAGGACTGACTGCTATCCCACAGTCGACTGCCCTGTCCAACATTAGCACTGAGGCGGCTCCATGGTGCGATTGTCTCCTAATGGCAGCTGGTGTCCCTTCCACGGTCGTCCACATTTTCATTAACAGTTGGTTTGTGTGTTCTGTGAATGACAAATTCTTACTGGTATTATTATTACCTCCATAACCTTGATCTGTGAAAAAGCAGGTGTAATAATAACAAAGAATAATACATAGGGGAGAACGGGGTAATCTGAGCCACTTTTTACATTTGCTCCCCTCTAAGCGAGCTAAAATTATTTATCACTCAAATTTACACATTTCCCATTAATTCAGGATGTTTCCTAGAAATGGGCATTAGCAGGATTTGTTCAAGACAAAGGGCAGTGAATCAAATACAACATATTATAATTCAAAAGGTTTTAATAAGATTCAAATGAAAGATAGAACCAGTTAGATTAGAACATAGTCTGGGGGTCAGAACACAAGACCCTTAGAGCCAGCTAGTGTCTGGGGGTCAAAGCATAGGAAAATCAGAACCAGCGAGAACAGCCTGGGACTCAGGACACAGGAGAAGACCCAACTGGATTATAACATCAGCCTGTCATACTCTACAACTAGGCCTACTCTACATTCCAGCCCTGAAGTTTACAGGGAAAGATGGGAAGGTGCTCTTTCCGTGTGGTTGGCCCAGGTCGTCTTCCTGGTGTATTTCCTTGGCATGATGGCTTTTCTACAATTTGTATGACATTAAAATAAGACATGTCATGTAATATTACATTAAAATATGATTAAGACTAAACTTAACTTGTGCCTCATGGTGGGGGAAAGTGAGACAGTGGCTCACTTTCCCCCACAGCATTTGGCTCACTTTCCCCCACCACCACAATTTGAGAAAAAACTACCTCTCTTAGCACTTCAGGCTGATCTTCAGTTATCAGCATCACATGGTTTCATATGTTGGTAGTTCATCAACACGTATGATATAAGTTTTTCTACGTGAATACATTTGCTTTGGCACAACAGTTGATTAAGTTGACAGCAAGAACATTTAGTTTTACATGTAAAATACCTATTTTGATGAAAAAAAGCATGCTTACCACAGCACCATGAGGTCCTCTCTTTCAGAGCCATGGGGAAATGAGAGGGGCTTGAAAACATATATCTCACATGACCACAAATGTTTTCCGTTGCCTAGATACAGGGGGTGGCTCACATTACCCGATGCCTCAGATTCCCCGTTCTCCCCTACCATGTTTGTGGCTGGGCAGCAGAGCAGCTCCATACGTGGATGTGTGTTTAAAAGCTGAGATGTTGAGTGGCTGGGAACAGAAATGAGCAAGTGTAGGTTGTTGAGTTTTTCACACTTTATAATTGTTATAATAAAAAGGAAAGAGGTGTGTGTGTGTGTGTGTGTGTGTGTGTGTGTGTGTGTGTGTGTGTGTGTGTGTGTGTGTGTGTGTGTGTGTGTGTGTGTGTGTGTGTGTGTGTGTGTGTGTGTGTGTGTGTGCGCTGCTGTAATGTGAAGAATGAACGCTATGCTTTTATGCAGGGCTAATGTTGTTTGTATATGAATATATTTGACGGCAGCCTGGCATGCTACTTAATGTCCTCCAGGCTCATACAGAGAAATGTTCTGAAAAATCATGAGAATGCGATGTACCAGTGGCCTGTTTGGAGTAGGCTAGCTACCATGCTATTTATGTAGTGTAGATAGCAGAACATAAACAAAGCCTCTTTCAACCATCACAACAAACAATTTAAAATAAAAGCATAAGTTATTTACCTGTGGCGTCGGGAGACCGATTATCCTCTCGGCGAGCAGTTAAAAGTATTAAATATAACGTAAACGGTGCGTCATGGAGCATATGTAACAATTCTGAATAAAGGTTGGTTAATCAGTATGTGCTCTTCAATTTTTACCTGTCTCGTTTGACACTCGCTAGCTCTGGCCATCTCCTGTATCTTTGTCCAATGTGGGGTTCTGCCGAGTGAGTCCCGCTTCCTTTTCGGCATTTTGCCGGTAAGTTTGTCCCTCGTTTGTTCCGAGCTGATTCCGTTTGCAGCTAGCGGTTGGTAGGCTAGCTGTTTCGGATGAGGTGTCAAGATAGTTGTCCGTGTGCGAGTGTGAAGTTGGTTATGGATGAGGTGTCAAGATGGCTGACCGTGTCAAGCAGGCTTCAGGTGCATTAACTTGTGGTCCTCTAGCGCCACCCTCTGGAAGGAATACATATGGTTATTGGTGAGTTAGGTGTGTGTTGTAAATGATAAAAAAATAAGAATTTGGTCGACATCATTGTTATTATTTTTGTTGTGGCCAAAACCTTTCTGGACCCCTAGAGAGTACTTTGGCAAAGTTTGGAAGCATGGAATGCAGTGGTGCCTGTAGCAAGTCCACACACACAAACACACATACACACGCACACACAGGTCAAACTTAGGTGACACTACTGTCAAAACATAGGTGACGTTGCGAAAGTGGGAGGAGGGAGAGGAGTGCACTGCAATAACATTAATTTTGAGACTGCAATTTTAATTAATAACAAATACAAATCATAATTTAATATTTTACTGAGTTCAAATCATAATTTAATATTTTACTGAGTTCATTGTGCTTGTCATAATGTAGGCCTATTAAAGGTCACATATTATGCTAAATGCACTTTATAAATGTGTTCCAACATATCCATGGGTCCACGGTGTGCCTAGAGACTGCCAAAATATTTAAAAAAATAACATTAGCCCCTTTTACACAGAGATTGCGGCATATAGACGGAACAACATCACCCCAAAATGCCGGCTTTGCTTGCTTCTGTGTTATTTACACAGAACCAAGCAACGCCGGCCTGCTGGCGCATCAGTAGCTCCTTTTACACAGCGTTCCGGAATGAAAGAGGTGCTTGTAAACAGCGTCAGGTGTGACGTAAACATTTTGCGCCGCGCCGGTCAGCTGCTTTACAACAACAACAACACTGGCAGGTGAATTGAGAGCAGATGAGTGCTGGAGCTTGCAGTAAGAGGGCCATATTTTACTGTCCCCACGATGTGACAGTTGATCTCGCTACGCGCTGAGTCCAACATCACTGGGACTGTTAACCAAACTGACAAAATCAATCCGCTTCACGTGTGTGTGTGTGTGTGTGTGTGTGTGTGTGTGTGTGTGTGTGTGTGTGTGTGTGTGTGTGTGTGTGTGTGTGTGTGTGTGTGTGTGTGTGTGTGTGTGTGTGTGTGTGTGTGTGTGTGTGTGTGTGTGTGTGTGTGTGTGTGTGTGTGTGTGTGTGTGTGTGTGTGTGTGTGTGTGTGTGTGTGTGTGTGTGTGTGGCTTAGCCTAGCCTAGCTTTCCCATTGTACAACTTCCCCTGGAGCTGAAATAGACTCATACACTCTGCAAAATGAAGCTGGGGGGTTTGGATTGAGCAGCGGACCTTATGACCAGCTAGATTATACGCCGTTCCTTTTATTTGGTGATTTTTACGGGACATCAGGCCGCCGTGATTAATGATAAACACACGTCAAAACTGACAAAATCAATCCGCTTCACCTCTGTGTCTGTGTGTGTTTGTGTGACAGGTTGGCTGTAAGCGAGTCTCTTTGTGAGAGCAGAGATCTGCCAATCAGACATAAACATACACATACACACAGTGTGTGAAGTCACGTTACTGTAGGCAGAAATAAAGTGCGGATATACGCTCAGACTTAGAATAATAATAGTGGCGGCGATCCGGTAGCAGCCGATTAGCCTAGCTTAGCCTAGCATTTAAACAGCAGGGCGGAGGGCCGAAAGGCCGGCATATTCCCGGCTTTCACTGGCTGTGTAAAAGGGGCTAATCACTCCTTTTCTCACTCTCCCCCTTTCTGAACCCCCCCCCCCCAATATACTCCAGTCAGAATTCTCCTCGTTTCTGACCTCAAAAACTGGAAAGCCAGAAGCTTCCACTGTGCAGCCCACACCCCTATTTCTTATTGGTCCACGGCCCTGACAGACAGAGGGCGAGGCGTATCTGGCTTCGCTTCCGGACAGGGGGCGGGGGGAGCTCAAAGATTGTATATTTACGAGGGGAGCTGCAGCTCTTTTTAAAAAATAGGCCATTGTGAGATTAGCTGAACATCAGCATAGTACAATAAATTATCTGAAAGTTTTTTTCAGCAAACAATTAAAGAAAAACGTATTAGGGACCACTAAGACCATATAATATGGTGTATAATAGTACCGAAAAGTGTATAATATGGGAGCTTTAAGGTAAAAGCATGGCTTGCAAAAATAATGTTGAATAAAATAGAGTTGATAAGCAAATAAGACATGGGAAAAGTATCACACAATTATTTAATTTTATTTTATGCATACATATGCATACATTTACAGTTACAGACAAGTGCCTAAATTAAGTTTAGATTTAAAATTCCTATTTCATTTTAAAATTATAGATGTAATGCTTCTTTAAAAAAACAGTAGAGAAGCAGTGTCTTTGTTTTGGTGATAAGTTGTTTAAATCTCTCAGAAATCTCTTCATAATAAGATATAAAAATTTGAATTATTCGTGTGTGTTTTATTTAAATCAGCGGTAGAACATTTAATTTAAGGGGGTAGAAATGAATTCCGCGCTTAATATCGTGTCGTGATATCGCAATATCGTATCGTACTCAAAATTTCATATCGTTACATCCCTACTCTGGACCACAGTGAATTTGAACTCCTGGGGCCGGTCATGGAGAGGTGTTCTTGGCAAGAAGAATCCCTTGTTAGTGCCGACTGCTACCCCACAGTCCACTGGCCTAGGCAACATTAGCCCAACCATGAGTCTAGTCCGGTTTCTGAGGCTGCAGCCAGTTCCAGACGGGACAGTCCTCAGCAGCATGACAGGGCATCGTGCCTTCTTTGTATTGTGTCATCAGTGTTGTGTTGCATAAGGTGTGGAACCGGCTCCATGGTGCGATTGTCTCCTACTGGCAGCTTGTGTCCCTTCTGTGGTTGTCCAGCTGTCAACAGTTAGTTGTCTTTGTCCTGTGAATGTCAAATTATTACTGTAATTACTTTGATCTGTGATATGAAAGTGATCTGTCATGATAATGTTAACTGAACTGGTTAGATGTCTTTGTCATAGGAAGGGGATGGAACAATTGAATAATATATACTGTACTATAACATAATCTAGAATAATACTTACCATGTTTGTGGCAGGGCAGCAGAGCTTGACAGCTGAGACGTTGAGTGGCTGGGAACAGAAATGAGCAAGTGTAGGTTAAAAAGCACCTATTATGCTTTTTCAACTTTTATGACCTATAAACGTTGTTATAATGATTTATAGTCATGTTTAACCATACTAAAGTGTCAAATAATGACTTACATGCATTTAGACATATTCCCTGCTGACCGCCTGGGTTGGCTGTGCAGAGTGCTAAACACTAGTAACGCCGGTCGCGATTCACTTGTTCAAATATCCGGGATTTATCTACGTAGCTCAATCCGGATTTTCCATGTATGGTAATGCTGCAACATGCTCAGGCACGTTCCTGCCATGCCCCCACCTGCTTGCTCAAATCTGCCCGCGCGCCGCTGAAAGTGTTCCGGAAGGTAACCAAATCACAACGGAGTGGGGTTGGCAGAGAGGGGCGAGGGGGCGAAGAAGGACGAAGCCCAGTGTTGACAGTGAGTGCTGAGAGCGCCCAGATTAGAGGAAGAGTTTCCGAAAATCGACATAGTTTTTTGTCCTGTGATTCGTGTCAGGTTGCTCTATAGGAGTCATTAATGAGAAATTAAGACCCAGCTGGACATTCGACGCAAAAGCAGAAAACACTGGGTGTATCATTGGCATTTAACAAGAGGGGAAATGTGTCTGTTTAATGTGCAAGGAAGTGTTGCCGTGAAGGATTACAATTTACGAAGACACTATGAAACTAAACATCAGAGCAGCTACATGTCCTGATAAATGTGTTATTTTTGAAAAGTGGCCCGGCCCTTCATAGATTTTTCTGTATGTGGCCCTCAGTGAAAAAGGTTTGGACACCCCTGCTTTAAATAAACCTTAAATAAGTGATTGTCTAATCGATTTGTCTTGCATTACAGTTTATGAGATATATATCAATGGCAAAATTTAATTTTTTTTTTTTGTACATAGCTCCTTTTAGAAAATGGGCAGCGCGTAACGTAAATTGCGCAGCACGCGGCACATCATCACGTAGCCAACATCTAAGAAGAAGAATAACCTAACAGCGAGTGTGGCAGTTGTTGGCAGTAGTAGCCTACACGGTTGCAAAGTTACATTGATTCCAGCAGCGAGTGAAGCGGAAAAGCGAAGTGTAGCGGAGGAAACATTCCATCATTCCACAACAGCTGTTGTGGAATGATGGTGTTAAACGCTGAGCTGAAATCGATGAAGAGGATTCTGGCGTAGGTGTTTTTCTTTTCTAGGTGTGACAACGTGAGGTGGAGTGTGGTGGAGATAGCATCCTCTGTGGAGCGGTTGGTTCTGTAAGCAAACTGTAAGGGATCCAGGTTTGCAGGGAGACAGCTCTTAATGTGCTGCATGACCAGCCGCTCAAAGCACTTCATTACTATGGGTGTTAGGGCCACAGGGCGGAAGTCATTTAGGCAGGCTGGATTCGGCTTTTTCGGGACAGGGATGATGGTGGCACTTTTGAGGCAGGTGGGTATTATGGCCTGGGCGAGCGAGGTGTTGAAGATGTCTGCAAAAACATCCTTCAGTTGCTCTGCACAGTCCTTCAGAACACGCCCAGTGATGTTGTCTGGCCCAGCAGCTTTGCGTGGGTTGACGCTGGCAAAGGCCCACTTCACCTCAGCTGCAGACAGCTGAAGCATGTGGTTGCTGGATGATGGCGGGAGCATCTGTACCTGAGTGTCGTTGTTTGCCTCAAAACGTGCATAAAAGTCATTTAGTTCATCTGGTAGAGAGGGGTTGTTTAAGCACGCCCCGCGGGGAGGGGGGGGGGGGGGGGGCTTGTAGTCGGTGATGGTCTTAAATCCCTGCCACAAGCGGCGTGCGTCTTTGTCGCTTGTGAAGTGGCTGTCTAGTTTGTGTGTGTACAGCCGCTTCGCCTCCCTGATCCCCCGGGTCAGATTTTTATTTGCCAGTCTGTATGCTACTATATCCCCAGATTTAAATGCAGCATCCCGTGCTCTCAACAGTGAACAGACTTCCCCTGTTATTTTGATTGACATTGTGTAATCACAATTATTAGACAATTATTCATTGATTTAAGAACTGCAACATGCACTTATTTAACATTTGAAACCATGACTTTTGACTTTAAACATATCCTAATTGAACTGAAAACAAGGAAAATGCAAATAGCCTAAGTAAAACATATGTTTTATAATTAAATTAAATAAGTGTCAAAATCAAAATAAACCGTTGCAAATGTTGTCGATAGGGCACGTCTTTTGCTAGCAGGAATGTGAGGGCATATTTTAATGTATATCTCATGGAGCTGGCTGGATAAGCAAGTTGCATTGTAGGCTACAGTGTTCTTAATTGATGACTGTTGTGGTGGCAAGAGTCAAGGAGCTTTAAACTTCTTGTGTTTTTTATTCCTTTATTGCTTGGTCATAGACCACTTGGATTCGACTTAAAGTGAGTAAACTAATTGGTCGTGATGTTTTGAGGTGCAGCTGGGTCGCATATGCCTTTTTGTCTCTCTCTCTCACGGTCGCGCATGTCATCTGACTCGCGTGTCCGCGCATAACATATCTTGCACATTGTTTTAGTCTATTACTTTTACCTTTCTTCTCGAGCAAAGGCTGACTTTCTACCATCTTCTGGAAGTTTTTCAAAGCTCCCGGCAACACGCACCGTCGTCTCCATCCTACTCTGCACTGTTAAACTGAAAGCTAGGTGAGGGAGGGGCTGATCGCACGGCTGGATGAAAGGTTTGCTGCATTTAAAAGCCTTCACGTCTTCACGTGCGGTACAACGACAGTTTAACTAGGATTATTTAGTTTTAATGATAGAGGGAAGCAAAGTTTGTTGTTATCATTTAGTCGCAATGATCCTGTCGATCATTCTCTGTGTTAGTTTCCGATATCGTGCCGTAAAAATAAAAGCCCCCCGCGATATTTATTTTATTTTCTCTCGTTTCCCTATCTATTTTTTTTACTCAGTAACGCAGGTGATATAAAATGTAGCGAAGTACAATACTTAAAAATAAACATACTCAAAGTAAAAGTAAAAGTATAGGTTTTAAAAATCACTTAAAAAATTACAAGTACACGAAAAAACTACTCAATTACAGGAACGCGAGTAAATGTAATTCGCTACTTTACACCCCTGACCGCTAGGCCGCCGCCCCTTACTTTGCCGGCTAGCGATGCTACCCTGTCCGCTCTGTGTAGTGTTAGCCCCTCCAGCTGAATAGCGGTGTCCGTGATGTTGTGATTGAGCCAGGTCTCCGTGAATATAGACACACAGCAGTCCCTCACACTGCGTAGGGAAGCTCTCCATAGTCTGATGTAGTCCAACTTGTTGTCGAGCGAGCAAACGTTTGCCAGGATGATAGTAGGCACTGCCGGCTTGTGTGGACTAGCGGTTAGCCTAGCCTGAATTCCTTCTCGCTTGCCCCGTTTCCGCGTCCTGTCACACTGCTTGCGGTGTTTCCTCACCGGTGCTCCTCCGGCTCCGAGTGCAGCCGTGGGTTTCCCATGAACAACTCTGCGTAGAATCCCAAGCTCGCCCAGCACTCTTAGCAAACGTTCATCATGGGAAGCTTTGCTATGGATGTCCAAAAGAAACTGACGCTCATACACACACACTTCTTTCATGCACTCTCCATTTAGACCATTCGCTCCGGTAACACACGGTAACACTGCATAGTCGCTAGGAGAGGCCGCCGCAAGCATCGGTCGCGCCGCCATGTTGGGTGTTTCAGTTCTGTAGGCAGCTCAATGGACAGTGTACAAGGACAGGGAACAGGTGATTGTATGCAGACTGCTCATGCCAGAAACGCATACAGTGGTTTTGTACAGATAAATAAATAAATATTAGCAGGTTCTCAATGGTATTTCAATTTAGGTAGGGCGCGAAAAAATTTCTGTCCCCTAGGGGGGGCCTGACAGAAAATAATTGAGAACCACTGATCTATGCAATCTCTATGTAGAAAGACAGGGCTTTTAGAAGCAGCGCTGCAGCAGCAGCAGTTGAGACGTATGTGTGTCTGAGAAAAGCGCGAGAGAGGCAGCAGCAAGGTAAGGCGACACGCTCCAGAGGTAGACGCAGGATGTGTGTGGAGGCCGTAACAAAGTACTTAACAACTTTTATTCCAAAAATTTAACAAATTTCTTTGGAAATCTCATCCCAAAATGGCTGGATACAAAAGCGGTCCCTAAATATATGGAAGTGATCAGCCCATTCTTCTTCAGATATCTCCAGGCCCGATTCCTTCTACCATTTTTGTCTGACCTGGTCGGTGAACTGGTCTTTATAATTCTGCAGTTCCTTATATGTATATCCGAGAGATTAAATGTTTGCTGCCTTTGGCCTTGTATGCCTCGGAACATATATATCATATATCTATCAATTTAGGAAAGAATAGAGCAGGAAAAAGCAGCTAGCATGCAAAAGAAAAAAGGGCGACAAAGTCAAAACAACCCAGTGCATCCCAAACTAGACTAGCTGCCAAGGCTACAGTAAGTTATGTAGGCCTATTTGTCAACTTGACAATGCAATTAAACTTTCAAATTTAGTTCTGCTTTCTTGCCTTCTTTTTAAGATTATTCCCATTAAGATAACATTGTGACAAACAACCCCATAGTGTGACAACCGACCCCTTGATGGGGTTGGTTGTCACAATGTGTAAGGGTGTCTTTGATGATTAATTTCTTCTTTATTATTGAGCGGCAGTGGCGAAGTGGGTAGGGAGATCGCCTCTAGAGTGCAGGGTCGGAGGTTCGATCCCCCGTCTCCCCGCCACATGTTGAACCCCAAATTGCTCCCGATGGTTCAGAGAGCGCCTTGCATGGCAGTTACTGCCATCGGTGTATGAGTGTGTGTATGAATGGGTGAATGTGGTAAGATATGTAAAGCGCTTTGGGGCTGAGAAAATTGGCTAGAAGGCGCTATATAAGGCAAGTCCATTTACCATTTATTAGAAAAAGTGAGGGGTACACATCTCAAGCCAACACCTTAAGCTTAAATTTAATGTAAGAATGACTATTGAAAGATGTTTAGGTGATGAGCAATTCTCACTAGAGTAAAAAGTGTGGGGGGGGGCCTTCTGAAACCGCACTCCTTTCTCCTTCAATACTCTTCTTATTCCAGCATTCCCTTCGCTTACTCATGACTTCAGTAGTCATTATCTAAGTAGACTTGTGTGTCCTTATAGAAAACTTCTTTCTTTTTCCACGCAGTAGAGATGAATGAATTAATCAAAATCAAATCAAATCAAATCAGTTTTATTTGTTTAGCCCAAACTCACAAATACATTTGTCTCAGTGGGCTTTACATTTCATACAATATGATACAATATGACACCCTGCCCTTACACCCTTAGCTCGGCTGAGTAAAAACCCTTTACCGGGAATAAAAAAAAATTGAAGAAATCTCAGGGAGAGTCGACAGAGTAAGGGATCCCTCTCCCAGGACGGACATACTGCAATAGATGTCATAAGTAGAGAAAATCACGAAGGAATTTGATCATTGACCAGGTGATTACATGGTAATACTAAGTAAAGTGCGAATAGTGTGGATGCAGGAAGACTTCAGATGCTGCCAGAGGATCCACACCGTCTCGTCTCCACCAGGGAAAACTAAGGTTTCCAGCGCCGGGATCACATCCCACGTCTCCAGGTGGCGTCCTTAACCACTGCAACATCTTTCGCGTTGATGGTCCATTCTCAGATGTTACCGGAGGGGAGACCAGATCCACACCGTCTCGTCACGACCAGGGAAAACTGGAAAAGGACAGACAGGAAACCAGTGAGCAAAGCAAAAATGAATTTAAAGATTGAACAAGCAAGCGAGTAGAGAGAGTACTATCCTGATGGACGGTGAATCAGTGCTGATGTGAGGCAATAGCAGGCGGGGAGCATCCGTTCCTAGGACAGCTGATTCCGCACAGAACTCGGAGTCAGTCGAGTAGCATGGAGAGTGCTTGGTAGACAGAGGGAGAGAACCCCCGGGGCAACGCTCAGCCAATCATGGAAGATAGACAGAGGAGAACAAATGTCAGAGAAATGGTATCAGTTATGCAATTAGCGTCGGCAGGACAATTTTTCAGTGGGAGGACAACCGGTACTCAGGCCCAGACAAACCGAGGCAGCTCCTCAGGCTGTTAATAATAACGCTATAACAATGTTAAACAATATGAACACAATTAACATTAAATTACATTGATTTACACTCTACCGTTCCCCACCGACACACAATCGGCGCCAGCCCCCCAGACCCAGAGCCTGCCCCCCAGCACCCCGCCCCCAGAGAGCACGCCCCAGTGCGGCACTAGTCCCGAGGAGGACCGGGGCCATAGATAGAGAATAGACAGTATAGAATAGGGAAATAGCCAAATGCACCGCTGCCACGAGGAGCAACCACAGCCGAAACCCCCGGAGGGGCGGCCCGTACAGCCCACTCAGGCCCGCCGGACCGGCCATGCCCAGCCCATGAGGCAAGGCCAGAGGCGCCAAGCACAAAGGGCGCGACGCATCCGCCGCCACCATTGGCACACCCAGAGCTAGGACCGGCCGGAGGAGCACCGACGCCGGGCAGCGAAACACAGACGCCAACAGCGACGCCACAGAGCGGACCGCCAGGCAGGGATAAATTATTAAAACAGTTTAAAAACAGTTAAAACGCAAATTGCATAGATTGCTTCTATCCGCCCCATGACAATCTATTGTCTCCCGAGGTGGTCAAAAGCAACCCACGTCAAACGATTAAAAACATCGCAGTGCCCACCTACCAGTGCAACAATTACACAATCTGCACCCGATGCCCCATTTCCACCTCACCCAACGGTCCAGTCAGGCAATAGCACGGCGCCACTGCAGACGCCTGAGCACGCACCCCGACACCACCACCCCCCCGGCCAACCCCAGCCCAGAGCACACCAATGACAGCGGCAGGCAGCGCCGCCGCCCCAGTGCCCCACCCCCAGCCCAACCCTGTCAGCCGACATGACCACCCAGCCAAGCCCCGGAGGCCAGGCATGGTCCCACCCCCCAGCAGCGGCGCCCACGGTCAGACGCCAATTTGCCCCAGCCCGAGCGGCCAGGGCAGCCCACCGGAACAGCCCAAGACCGGCACATACCCCAGAGCAAACTCCCCCCCAGCAGAGGCCAGAGAACCGACCCCAGACAGGGTGACCTGCCACCGACCCCGCGCCAGCAGAGAGGTGGACGAGCGCTAACCAAAGGTTAATTCAAAGAGATAAGTCTTAAGTTTAGACTTGAACACCTAGTGGGGTTTGGCTTACCACCTCCCAATGTGGGAATGGTAATTAAATTATTGTGCTTAGCAACATTTGGATACAGTAAGCAATTTGCACGGCGAGGGAGGGACACAGTCTCGATGCCGTAGACCAAGCCATCGGTCAAGGAGCTAACATGAGGAGGAATGTTATGGTTAAGCACATTAACAGTTTCATGATTTAACATTACGTTTAACATGGTAGGTAAGCTAATTGACTCCACCTCCGCACTAGCAGGCTCATGTACAACCTGCGACCTGCTGGGTATTACATCCCTATATCAATCGCGATTCAAGTACCCATCTATATTCCTAGACAAAATAGCAGCGCCTTCTCCATTAGGATGGAGGCCGTCTGCTTCAGGGTGCTTCCAGAATGAAGACCAATTATCCACAAAGTTAAAACCCTGCTCCTGGCAGTGCTGTGCCAGCCAGCGATTTAACGCTGTAACCCTACTGTACATCTCACCATCAACCCTCCTGGGTAGGAGACCAGAGACTAGTAATGAATGCCGACACATCTTTGAGGCAGTCTCAAAAGCCCTAGCTAAGCTATATTTAGTGATCTCAGACTGCTTCCGCCTAATGTCATTGGAGCCGACATGAATAACAATGTTATCAAAACATGTGTTGTGTCTGCGTTCCGCCTTTATCCCTCTTATCCCTGCATGTAGTCAGCATACTAAGATTAGCCTCAATGTCGGAGGCTCTGGCTCCAGGTATACATTTAACAGTGGCTGGCAAATCAAGTTTAATGTTGCGAGTGATGGAGTCCCCTATGACTAGCGTGCGGGCCCCAGCCCGACCAACGGGAGCGAGGGAGACAGACGGGCTAACAGGGCTCGCAAGAGCCGAGTACCGATTCTCAGTCCCGAGAGGGGACCGCGAACCGGGGCACCGAGCAAGCCCACCAGCACCGCGTGCACCCCTGCCCCGCAGGACAGGGCAGAACCCAGCCGCCTCTGCCAAAGCAGTTACCTCAATGCTACCGGGGGTAGTTAGACTCCCGGGCTAGGGCTAAGCAATGTGTCCGTGCTGTCTATAACGTCAGTAGCAGAAAGCTGCTCCAACTCACGGACGCGACTCTCTAAACGAGTCATTCTAGCCAGTAAAGTAGCACAATCCGCACAAGCCATCACGCACAAGTATGAGTAAGACACAGAGTCAGACCCAGGGGAGAGTGCGAGAAGCTAAGTGCTAGGATATGCTATATGCTATACAGACAACAACAAATCACCCCCCAACACCAGCGAGGTAGGGGAGAACGACAGGAAAGTGATTAACAATACACAGGGCACAATTTGTGAAGAAAACAGGAAAGTGTGAAGGAAACAATAGAATAAACTTAAGACACGATAGGACAGGACAAGCAGCAGTAACGTAACAGCTAGCAAATCTTACGTGTAAACCGGAAACCGGAACCTGGTCTAGACCTGTTGAATGAATGAATGAATGAATGATTTATTTCAAATATGCAACAACAACAATTGGTGGTCGCGGACCCAAAGCTCTGTGGCAGCGCTGAATTTTCAGATTGATTTCCCCAAGGGCCAGCTCTGATCTCAATAAGTTAGCCACAAATTCCATCGGGTTATTTTCTTCCTTACCTTCAGGGATGCCGTAAATACGGATGTTGTTCCGCCGAGACCGTAGCTCCAAATTGGCCACCTTTATTTGCATGGATTCCTATGCTTGTTTCATTTGCAGGAGCTCGACTTTGAACTCCGTGTTGAACTCCTCTATTTCGGCTACGCGCTGCTCCGCCTCATCCACCCGTGTTGATGTAGTTTTCAAGTATTCCCTGATGTTTCCCAGTGTCTGGTTGATCTCCTCTCTGAACTCAGCCAACTTGTTCTTAACGTCCTCTCTTAGCTTATGACAAAGTGCACTTGGCTCCTTTTTTACATCTGCACACATCGCCCTGATCTCAGTGTGAATATTAGCCAGCAAGCTAGCTTCGGTATTATCAAGCCTGTGCGGGCTAGGCGAGTTAGCCGTTGTCACTCTCCATGGCTGATTTCTCATTTCTCTCCGTCCTTGTGGCCGTTCTGCTCATGGCTCGCCTGTTCTTATCCCATTCCATATTTTGGGGGTGTCTTGTTTCGTTAACGTAATTGATTCCGGGGAAATATATTTAGAAGGTGGGAGAGCGATTTGCTAGCCTGCCATCCTGTATCCCATGCCAACTGGAAGTCCCCATAGCCAGCAATGTTTTTTTTTGTTTAAACATTTTATTGAAGAAAATGAGGCAGTATGGTATACATTCAGAAACAGTTACCGTTAAAGGCTCAGTTCTTTTTGGTGCGCTCTACGATTTGTATTAATATAGGACGTATATGAAATAATTTTACCCCTAATAAATGCCTTTATGGTTTCCCATAATAGCATAGGGCAGATGCCTGTGTTATTGGTTTCCAAAAGAGGTCAATGGCTTCGGAGATTTGCTTACAGAAATTCCCATCAGCCAGCAACAGAGGATCTAAGCGTCATGTCCTATAATCCTTAGGCCTATGGTCAAAACAAAGGTCAAGGGTTACAGCGGTCAGATACGACTATAGGTGAGTATTGTGTGGATATAACCAAGGGAATTAGTGTTTTGTCAATGAGAAAGTAATCTATGCGTGAGAAAGTACGATGTACGTGTGAAAAGAAAGAGTACTGCTTAATAGTGGGATGTAGAAGTCTGTAGGTATCAACACAGCCGTATTGTTCCATAAAGGCAGAAAGGGTCTGAGACATTTTAGATGGTGTTGAAGTTCTGGAGCTAGACCTATCCAGTAGAGGGTTAATGACACAGTTCATATCACCTCCCGTAATTAGCACATGGGAATTTAAGTTAGGAAGAGAAGACAATAGGTTTTTCATGAAGTTATACTGTAGTCATCCCAATTAGGAGCATAGACAGATACGAGGAGAACCGGTTTCTGGTACAGTGTACCGGGGACAATCACATAGCGACCGTTTGGGTCTGCAATAATTTTGTCAGGAGTGAAATGCACGTTTTTCCTAACAAGTACGGCCACACCTCTCGCTTTCAGGTTAAATTTAGAATGAAAGATTTGTCCTATCCAAGGTCTAGACAATTTCTGATGATCAATGTTAAGTAAGTGTGTCTCTTGGAGAAACATTATGTCAGCTTTATGGTTTTGAATGTGTGAGAATATCCTAGCGCGCTTTACTGTGGCATTGAGTCCACCAACATTTAATAAGAGTATTCTTACCACCTGTCCACCACCCTTTTGTGAATGGGCTAATTCATTTCTGGAATTAATGCATTAATTTTTTCAACGCAATTAACTCATGCGCAGAATGATCCGCCCCGTGCATCCCACCCGCTCTGCACTACAGTCACTCTAACATTGTGGCTGACCCAGGATCAGCAGCTTCGCGCGGCCAAATAAAGCAGCACACTAGCCTATGTTTTGAACTGCTAACAGCCCCGTCCGTGTTGCGGGTTGCAGTTGCTGTTGAAAGCAACAGGAGAAGAAACTTTGTCTGCTTTGTTCAGAGCAAGGGAGGACACAAACGTCTGCAGTTTTCAGAGGTGTGTGTGATTAATAAGTGATCAACATATCGTCTGCTTTCTGGCACCAATGAACTGTCTCCCAGAACGTGGGCTGATTTACCAGACAGACAGACAGACAGACAGACAGACAGACAGACAGACAGACAGACAGACAGCAATAAAGTTGTATTCAGGAATGATTGAAATTTAGGTCATTCACATATGGGATGAAAACACACATGAATTGATCGATTCATTGAACTGCATTTAGACTATTTCTTCATATAAAAATACCTCTTCCCATATGATCATAGTATAGAAAGAATGGACATATTCAGAAATTATTGGTGTAGATTCCCTGTTTTAGCACTTTATAGTTATGTATCTCATGTTTTTTTTGTACCTATAATTAAACTATGTCTGACGTTTGTTATTTAAAGGATACTTAATTTATAAACAATCTTGTGTTTTTGTTCAGTCTCTTTCACCTTCAGGGAGACTCTGGCTGTCAAAATGATTACCTGGAAATTAGAGAGGGCAACTCTACTGGGCCTCTGGTTGGTCGGCTCTGTGGAAACTCCCTCCCCTCCAACTACACCTCTGTGATTGGCCACGTCCTGTGGGTTAAGTTTGTCTCAGATTCATCCATTAGTGGAGCAGGATTCAGAGCAACCTTTTCACACCGTGAGTGTCTGTATGTGAGGAAGATTAACCAGTGTTATTAAATGAGTACTAGTTTTAACTATTCAGGCAGTTTCTTGAACAGGAAATATGTGATCAATATTACACAACATTTATTGTTTCCACCAAGCGGGGCGGGGCGGCTTGGAGTGGGTCAGCTCGGTTATTCTAAATCTGTCTGGCATTTCCACCGCCGACCCTACCCTTTAGGTGGGGTGGGGTCTATACTAGACGGCGATAGCCGGCGCCAGAATATGGGTCAGTCAGACAGAGTATCGGGTCGTCGAATGACTGCAGTTAAGCCAGCCGTCTCTCGTTTTTGCTTGGTCAAATCAGCCGATCCTAAATTTGAAGCCCCATCGTAATGCAAGCGTATTTACTGTAAATGCATAAAGCCATCAGGCACAGTGAGCGAACAGCGCTGGCCACGGCAGCTACGTAACTATGGTGACATCGTAGCAGTGGGACACAGAGTAGCCGGAAAATTAATTCAATGAAGAGGGAAAATACCACACAATAAACAGGGAGCTGCACACAAAATTTTTTCGCTAAACACAAGACTCTTCATTCCTGCTGAGGTGACTACACACGGCAGTTTAACGCGGAAATTATTATTTTGACCAATCAACTTTCAGAAAGCTTGGTACCCCAACGGAGGATTAGCGAAAAATAGCGGCTCAGCTCGCTTATTTTTGGACCCTACCCAACTTTTGGCAAAGAAACCGAAATTATAGCAGGTTGAACCACACCGAAACTCACAGCTCCGCTTGGTTGAAACAAAGCATCAAGTATTAAAGTTGTATGTGTTCACCCCTGTTTAATAATGTGTTTAGTTGTTTTAGTCTGACCATTTACATAGTCAAATTGAGAGAGAATGAGATCTAACTTTGACTTCCTTGCTGTTTTTCAGTGTATGGTAATGATGTGGTGGGGGAGTTTGGTCAGATAGCATCCCCACTGTATCCCAGAAAATACCCCAACAATGCCCACTACCGCTGGACCATAACCGTAGCGGGAGACAGCTACATCCAGATCCGCTTCTTGGACATGGATATAGAAGACTTATATGACTGCCGCTATGACCAGTTTAAAGTAAGATGCGTGTGTTTGCTGTGAAATCACATGGTATGCTTGATTAAACATTTACATACTGTGTTGAAATGCAATGAGTTTTGATATACTTTATTGCAATAGTAATAAACTTAGTCATAATGATTCATTGGCTGCTTTAAAATAGATCTAGATGACAGTCATTCATTGAACATTAAGATGCATTTTAGTTAATGAGATACACACCCTAATCCTTTTCATAAAAGATGAAAAAACAAAAATAATGATAGATAAGTTTCTGGTCACCTTCACCCAATTTCCTGTAGGCATGTCAAAGCGTCATTGGGCAAGGGCCTCAAATTACTCCAGATAGTCAAAACATTACCTACCTATTGGACCAGCTTATATCTCTCTCCAAACCTCCACTACTGCCCAGAATAAAACCCAAATACCCGGCGAGTATAAGAGGAGATATTGTGGGTGCATAGCTGGTGCCAAACGGAGAGAAAGGAAGAAAAATGTCAACAATTTCTCACCTCTATCGTCAAGGAAAAGCACGATTCCTTCAAGCATATTCATTACCATGTTTTAATGAGCTTGTGCTCGTTCATAAGCAATTCGTAACATCATGAAGTTCACCTCTTCCAACCAGGTAGGGGCCAAGGAAGTGTACCTTGCTCGAGTACAGTACGGAGCACTCACACTGGTCAAACAAACTAAACTGGGGTCATCCCTGTGTTCCCACAGCCATATGTTCCAGACATTGCCGATTAGGTTCAGGCATCACCCAATCACACTCGGGGGCGGACCAAACAAGCGCTCCGAGACCCAGCTGAAGAGGTGGTCTCGGTGCGCTTCCAAACGAACTTTGTTGCAGTTCGTCTGTGGTGTGAATTTGTCCTGACTCGATCCGACCCAAATGCAGGAAGCAGTTTTTTTATTTATTTTTAAAATAAATCGCCGTCAGCTTCACATTATGGGAAAGTGTTGTTGTCGCCATTGTTAGGAAGATTGTGGTTTGACCGGGAGCCCCGAGCGAATATATTACTTTTGATAGAGACATGATGCGTAACAATGCTGTTGAGTTCAGCGATCAGATGAAGCAGAGGGGAGCGTCTCCCGCACAGTGCCAACAGGGTGCACTTTGAGAGGAAAACGATGAGGCTAAATCTGAGGAATTTTGTGTGAACAAATAATTTGGAGACGCTGGGTCGTTTGAATTAGAAGCTATTGAAGAAAGACACATGGATTTTCCATAAAAATATTAATTTAAAATAAAATATTATGCAGGGTCCTCTGGGTTGGGCTTGGTGCTCTTTTTCTTTAACAAGACATATTTCTCTGTAATATACAGTAGTGAATGCATTTAAATGCAGTGAGAGGAACGAAGCAGAAGAACTCTTGTCCAGCTATCTTTATTTCCACAGACAAGGCTGAAATAGGCTATACACAGTACATGGGCAACTGAGGGTAGCCCCATTGATCCAAGATGGTGCCGTTGTGTGTGGCTGGCCGTCTCCCTCTGTTACCTTGTTTGTGTTTTATCCTGTTTTTATCGCTTTTGTCTCACAAAGTGTCATCACTACTGGTGTATGATCGCCTGAGTCTTTTGGAAATCCGCGATTCGGTGGGCAAACTATTGGTTCATGATTTTAACGATCAGATGAAGCCACCGCTACCTGTTCTGGCGTCTGTACCACCGGACTTATGGCGTTTTTCTGGTCGGTCATTACGCAACAGACGACGCAGACAACGAGGAAAGAGAAGTGGAGTAACATGCCGGCTGAAAGCTCATCTGGCTTCGTCCTCCACGTCCAACTTTCGCCATCCGCTGTTTGCTCTCTCCAGGGATTGCGCCAGCTATGATGTCCGAGGCTCCGTGGGTTATTCCTACTGCTGGCTGCGGCTGGTCGTACCGGGTGCCCACTTTCCTCCCACCGACCTGTGAGGATTCGCCGGCGGGGCTGCACATTGGATAATCTCCGTATCGTTAACCGGGCCTCCCAAGAGACGGATCGGCGTCCGGTTCGCATGGCTCTCATCAACACTACATTTACTTGTTTACGACTTTTTTATTTCACATTCCTTGGATTTTTTACTGTTGACTGAAACTTGGCTGAAGCCAGGTGATAACAGCGCATTTTCTGAGCTCCTCCCACCCAGCTGTGCGTTCTTCAGCTCCCCGCGAATGTCGGGGCGAGGGGGGGAACTTGCTGCTGTGTTCAGTGACAGTTTTAAATGTCGGCTTCTCTCCCCAGGTAAATACGCCTCATTTGAACTGCAATTGTTTGTGGTGGAGTTTGAATGTCCTGTGTTGTGTGCAATTGTTTATCGTCCTCCAAAGTATAATAAGGACTTCATTCATGAGTTTTCTGAGCTTTTGGCTGATACTCTAACAAAATATGACAAGCTCCTTATCTATGGGGATTTTAACATTCACGTTTGTTGCCCCTCCGACCAACTCGCCACAGACTTCAAAAGCCTGTTGGCAACATTTAATTTAATTCAATCTGTGGATAAACCAACACACCATCTTGGCCACACACTGGACCTTATTATTTCTTTCGGGCTCTCTGTTTCTGTTGAAGAGATTTCTGAGACTGCAATCTCGGATCATTTCTCCATTATTTTTTAACTGATAGCCCCTCAACCAGTCTGTAAACCTCTTGCTCCATCCATCAAGCGGCGTATCATCACTCCTTCCACAGCTGATCAATTTTCTGTTGCTTTTAAGGACTCACAGTTTTTTGCCCTGAATGGCCTGGCTTCTCCTCTGTGTCCTGATAGTTTCCTCTCCTTCTTTCACTCCACCTGTGCTGGGATTCTGGACTTTATTGCCCCTTTTAGGCAAAAATCTGTGAAACCAAGAACCGACCCCTGGTTGAATGACACCACCCGCGCCAGCAGGCAACGTTGTAGGAAGGCAGAACGCCGTTTGAAGAAGGACAAGTTACAAGTGTAGAAGATGTTAAGGGACTGTCTCAACGATTATCAGAGAGCTGTATGCGAAGCGAAATCTCAGTATCTCTCCAATATTATTTCCAGCAGCAGTCATTGTGCCAAGGTGTTATTTGAAACAATTAACGCTGTTGTTAACCCATGCATTTCTGCTGTCACTGACGTTTCAATAGCCACTTGTGAGAATTTCCTTCATTATTTCATTGACAAAGTTGACTCTGTTAGAAACGTCATAAGTGAGAGTGTTGTTACAAGTACTAATAAGGATCTGCTTATTGCCTCAGCTCAATCTGTTGTGTTTGATCAGTTTGAGCTGGTCTCTCTCTCTTCTCTCGGTGATGTAGTGAACTCCCTTAAACCTACAAAGTGCCCATTTGATATTGTCCCTGCCAAAGTGATGAAAATGGTTTTTAATGCTGTGGGGCCCAGTCTCATGGTTTTTATTAACTCTTGCCTTGGATTAGGAACTGTTCCAGCTGCTTTTAAACATGCTGTGGTCAGGCCCCTTCTTAAAAAGCCTAATCTCGACCCCTCTGTTTTATCAAATTTTAGACCTATTTCTAATCTGCCCTTTCCTTCCAAGGTTTTAGAAAAAGTTGTTTTTATACAATTACAGTCCTTTCTTGAAGATAACTATCCTTGAGAAATTCCAATCTGGCTTTAGGTCTCGTCACAGCGCCGAGTCTGCACTATTAAAGGTGCACAATGATATTGCTCTGTCCGTGGATGCCAAGTGACCCGTTGTCTTAGTGCTGCTTGACCTCACAGCAGCCTTTGACACGGTGGACCATTCAGTCATCCTGTCACGGCTAAGTAATTATGTTGGCATCCGTGGCACTGCATTGAAGTGGTTTTCATCTTATTTGTCCAGTAGAACTTTCTCTGTCATGGTTGGTGACCTGTCCTCCTCCAGTGCTCCTCTCTCCTGTGGAGTCCCACAAGGATCTATTCTTGGCCCTATCCTTTTTTCCACTGCTACCACTGGGGTCAATTATAGCCAGGCACAACCTTTCTTTTCATTGCTATGCAGATGATCTGCAAATATACCTGCCAGTGATGCCAAACAATAACGGTGCACAATGTTTGTTGGATTGTATTGTCGACATTAAGCATTGGTTGGCCCAACATTTTCTTGATTTAAATGAGAAAAAACCCGAATGTATCATGTTTGGGGATACTGTGACGGCTGACTTGGGCATCTTGTCCTCAAAAGTGTCTCCAACTGTCAAAAATCTGGGAGTGACCTTAGAGAGCTACTTCAGGTTTGATAAACAAATTTGCAATGTTGTAAGAACCAGCTTTTTCCAGCTACGTCTTCTGGCCAAAGTCAAAATGTTTTTAAGTCGTTGTGACCTCGAGAGAGCCATCCACGCTCTTATAAGTTCAAGGCTAGACTACTGCAATGCGTTTTATGTTGGCGTCTCCAAGAAGTCGCTAAGTCGCCTGCAACTTGTGCAAAATGCTGCTGCCCGTCTTTTAACCAACACCAACAGACGGCAGCACATCACACCAGTTCTTAACTCCCTTCATTGGCTTCCTGTCCTTTTTAGAATTGATTTTAAACTTTTATTTTTTGTTTTTAAAGCTCTTAACGGCCTCGTCCCACCATATTTATTTGAGCTTTTAACCATCCGAAATCCTGGTCGAGCCCTGAGGTCCACCGATCAACTGTTGCTGGAATTGCCCAGGTCAAGATACAAGCACTAGGGTGACCGAGCCTTCTCTGTTGCTGCCCCCAGGCTCTGGAATAAGCTCCCCACTGACATGCGTCTCATTTCTGACCTAGGCCTCTTTAAATCCAGGCTAAAAACCTATTTATTCAGGATGGCTTTTAATACACAGTAGCGTGATGACACTTTGATCTTATTTTGTTTTATCTTATTTGATTTTATCTTATTTGATTTGATCTTATTTGATTTTATCTTATTCAATACTTTTGGTACACCTGTTGTAAAGGGCTGTATTAATAAAGTACATTTCCATTTCCAAATGTTTTTAAATAAACTCAATACACACTGTGCTAGGATGTGAACGTGACGTGATCAGTCGGATTATCTCCCAGATGATCTGATTCAATTATTAGGCTATTAACTATTCTAGAACAATTGTATTTTTTTTTTCACATATTCATCCGTGCCCCACAGTTTGAAAACCACTGATATAGAGGAAAGACAACTTACCAACTGAGCTAAAGGCGCCCCCTGGAGAACTATTGTTCCCACAAGAAAGAAGGGTCTGGGAACATCTTTAGGCTGCAAGACGACAACGCAAGACCACATAGGGCCGCTGCACTGACATAATTTATTGGTGCAGAAGGGGTGTAGAAGATTCCATTGCTTGCCTTTTTTTAACCTGAATATACAGTTTGCAAAGGTTGATTGTGGTTTAATTTTCATTGTGATATTTTTGGATCAGATTGATCAATAAAGTTTTGAGAAGACATACACTTTATCTATCAAGTATAAATCACTTCAGAATAATTTCATGAGAAGAGGTCAAAAATATTTTATTCCAACTTCATGGGCGACCGTGTAGTTAGATTACTTAGACTGTGGGAACATAAGGATGTTATGTGGGAACTGGTGCTGGGTATTGTTCAAAAATGTTCGATATCGATACCCATATCAATACCCTGACTTCGATACCGGTTCCTGAACAATACTTTTTTCGATATCCATTTCATGAAATATGTTGCAGGCAGGCGTAGTAGGGCCTTGTGTCAGTCCTTGGGCGTTTGTGGTCATCATGGTCCCCAAAACAAACAGCACATGGCGGCTCTGACCAGACTACAGGCCGCTGAATGGGGTGACCAAAAAAGACTTGTACCCACTACCGCGCATTGACGAGTCCCTGGACTTGGTCTTCAGGTGCCCCTTTTCCTGCAGGCCAATCCCAAAACAGCTTTCTGCACAGGCCGGGGTTTGTGGCAGATAAGGTCTTTAGTTCAGGACTGTGTAACGCCCCAGCTACCTTCGCCAGCAGTAGCGCCAAATCGTTTATTGATGGCAGCAGAAAAACATTATGTGCCAGTATGAAATGGCGCATACCATTTTACATAAGTGGCATGCCAGTGGATAAATGGTATGTGCCATGATAAAATGACATGCCACTTATGTAAAATGGTATGTGCCTGTCGATTAGTCAGACCTGCTCAGGTGGCTTGCCTAACTACAGTACAGTCCCCGGAGCAAGTCCGGCTGTTTTCAAAATGATCTGTCATTTTGGAAGCAAACAGTTTGCACATATCCTAACAACTGAATTGACAAGAGAAACGTATACATCCCTTTATTTACGGCGTTATGTTGCGATATGGTGTCATACAGACCAAATATATATAGCTATACATTTACGGCAATACTTGTAGAGAAATTATAGCGGGGAGGCGGGGCGTGCTGGTGTGATTTAAGGTGCGGAATAAGCCGCTAGGGGTGCAGGATTCCATTGTTGGGACCGGCATTTACCGTTACTGAGCGGCTGAGCTGTTTGTTCTGACCAGTATACCAATGCTTCCAACATCCAAGCAGGCACTGCACCGTGAGGATGCTGTCTAAAGCCCATAAAGCTGTAAATGTAGCACAATATATCACAGTTAATGTTTAAGTTTAGCTTACACTAAATTAATTCTTATCCTCCAGGCCACTTCAATAATAATTTAGAGCTAGCCTTGGCTAATGTGGCTATAGTTAGTCTAGCCATTTGGGGCCAGTCTGACTAATCAATAACAGAACTTTTATTTTAAAACCGCTAGGACGCAGCACATGCCGGCACATGCCAAATGTCTCTGTGGCATCTGCTAAGGAATCTCGGCGCTACTGAAGGCATGGGTTGATGACATTTAAAATAAAATATGCAAGATATCTTAGTTAATAAAATACTTCTTGTCTCCACATTTAAAAATATTACCTTTAGGTAGTTGTGCAACCGGGTGACTTTAACTTTGTCTTCTGCTAACTTAATGTGATGGTTTTTAAAGTACTATTGTAGTGTAGAGTATAAGAGATGAAAGAAAACACAGCACCGGTGAGAGTCAAATGGTGGCAATAATTGCCCATGGAGGTGTCCTTCATTATGACACTACATCATCCATTCTGCCCTTATTCCTTGATTCTCTCCAGATATTTGATGGCCCCAGTGTTCATTATTACCCCATCGGAACATTCTGTGGTCTGGCCCTGCCCCCTCCCTTAAGAAGTTCTGCCAGCACTGTCACCCTTCAGTTCCAGTCAGATTCAGTGGTAGGAGGGCGAGGCTTCCTCGTGGAATGGACTGCTGTACAGGACTCTGGACCACCACCTACTATCACACCAGGTCAGACATAAACAACACAGCATATACAGTACAGACCAAAAGTTTGGACACACCTTCTCATTCAATGAGTTTCCTTTCTTTTCATGACTATTGACATTGTAGATTCACACTACTATCACACCAGGTCAGACATAAACAACACAGCATATACAGTACAGACCAAAAGTTTGGACACACCTCATTCAATGAGTTTCCTTTCTTTTCATGACTATTGACATTGTAGATTCACACTGAAGGCATCAAAACTATGAATTAACACATGTGGAAATATGTACTTAACAAAAAAGTGTAAAACAACTGAAAATACGCCTTATATTCTAGTTTCTTCAAAGTAGCCACCTTTTGCTCTGATAACTGCTTTGCACACACTCTGCATTCTCTTGATGAGCTTCAAGAGGTAGTCACCTGAAATGGTTTTCACTTCACAGGTGTGCCCTGTCAGGTTTAATAAGTGGGATTTCTTGCCTTATAGATGGGGTTGGGACCATCAGTTGTGTTTTGCAGAAGTCAGGTGGATACACAGCTGATAGTCCTACTGAATAGACTGTTAGAATTTGTATTATGGCAAGGAAAAAGCAGCTAAGTAAAGAAAAACGAGTGGCCATCATTACTTTAAGAAATGAAGGTCAGTCAGTCCGCAAAATTGGGAAAACTTTGAAAGTGTCCCCAAGTGCAGTTGCAAAAACCATCAAGCGCTACAAAGAAACTGGCTCACATGAGGACCGCCCCAGGAAAGGAAGACCAAGAGTCACCTCTGCTGTGGAGGATAAGTTCATCCGAGTCACCAGCCTCAGAAATCGCAAGTTAACAGCAGCTCAGATTAGAGACCAGGTCAATGCCACACAGAGTTCTAGCAGCAGACACATCTCTAGAACAACTGTTAAGAGGAGACTGTGTGAATCAGGCCTTCATGGTAGAATAGCTTATAGGAAACCACTGCTAAGGACAGGCAACAAGCAGAAGAGACTTTTTTGGGCTAAAGAACACAAGGAATGGACATTAGACCAGTGGAAATCTGTGCTTTGGTCTGATGAGTCCACATTTGAGATCTTTGGTTCCAACCACCGTGTCTTTGTGCGACGCAGAAAAGGTGAACGGATGGACTCTACATGCCTGATTCCCACCGTGAAGCATGGAGGAGGAGGTGTGATGGTGTGGGGGTGCTTTGCTGGTGACACTGTTGGGGATTTATTCAAAATTGAAGGCATACTGAACCAGCATGGCTACCACAGCATCTTGCAGCGGCATGCTATTCCATCCGGTTTGCGTTTAGTTGGACCATCATTTATTTTTCAACAGGACAATGACCCCAAACACACCTCCAGGCTGTGTAAGGGCTATTTGACCAAGAAGGAGAGTGATGGGGTGCTGCGCCAGATGACCTGGCCTCCACAGTCACCGGACCTGAACCCAATCGAGATGGTTTGGGGTGAGCTGGACCGCAGAGTGAAGGCAAAAGGGCCAACAAGTGCTAAGCATCTCTGGGAACTCCTTCAAGACTGTTGGAAGACCACTTCAGGTGACTACCTCTTGAAGCTCATCAAGAGAATGCCAAGAGTGTGCGAAGCCGTAATCAAAGCAAAAGGTGGCTACTTTGAAGAACCTAGAATATAAGACATATTTTCAGTTGTTTCACACTTTTTTGTTAAGTATATAATTCCACGTGTTAATTCATAGTTTTGATTCCTTCAGTGTGAATCTACACTTGTCATAGTCATGAAAATAAAGAAAACTCTTTGAATGAGAAGGTGTGTCCAAACTTTTGGTCTGTACTGTATATGTACTATTAGTGCTGTCAAATGATTCAAATATTTAATCGCAATTAAACGCATTAATGTCATAGTTAACTCGCAATTAATTGCAATTAATCGCACATTTTAATTCTATCTATTCTAAATGTTTATGATTTCTTTTTGCCCCATAATTTTTTCTAATCTCAATGCTCTTATCACACACATTCTTTAAACCCTTGTATTTTTTCTAAAATATCATGATTTCCAATTCAGTGTTAATAGCCCACAATTTAGATACCCCTCGCCACTAGAAGAGCATACACAAATATAATTGGAACTTAATTTTTTTATTTATATAAAATAAATTAGTATTAAGTATTAAGGCTAAATTGAACTGGTTGCTGCCTAATAGACTAGCAGGAGGGGCCCTCAGATTTCCAGGTACCCCTACCCGAGGTAGAACAAACCTCAACAATGATTTTTTAAATCTTTAGAATGTCCTGTTCATGAAATTGATTCTTGAGCACTTTTATCTTTGGGCGAAATGTGTTTTTTTGGTTATTCTTTAGAACTACCCCAGTCCCTCAAAAAGAGCCAAATTAGGCCATTCCGAATAGGGGATATGTGACAAAAAAGCCCATAACTTGGGAATGCTCACTCTTTTCTTCATCAGATTTGCTGAGGTACTGACCAGGTGTCTGTCCCACATCACCAAAAAGTTAGAATGTAATTTACCAAAACATTTATTGAAATAGAGTCCTGTATACAGAGCTTTAGTTTAGGCGGAAATGGTACTTTTGTGGTGATAGGAAAAGAGGGTTCCTTTACTTTTCTCTCAAATATCACCAAAACATAAATCCCTGCCAAATATACCATTTATGTATTGTCTAGGATGCTATTGAACAATAACCAGTGGTTGTATGAAGATATATATTACACTTCAATTTCTAATGAGATTTTTCTAGAAGTACTCCTCCAGTGAAATAGCCATATTAGGACATTCCGAATAGCCTATAGTCCAGCAGATATGTGAATGCATTGTGCTTTTTATGATACAAACATGAGCTTTGGCACACTGTTAGAGCATGCCCTAAGGAAGATTTCTGGCTATAGGGCCATCGCCAATTTTTCATATGGCCCCCACGGCGGCCATTTCTAAAAATGTACTTATAGTACCAGTAGCTTGGGTTGTAGAGCACCTAGGATCTTGATTATGGTGTCTAATCCTACATTTTCAATGATGGAAAAGGCAGTGGTGCTATTTAAAACATGCTAGAAAGTACCCAACTTCATATATCTGGCATTCAGGGAACAAAATTGTGGTAAAACCTTCAAATATTAGCGGAGTTATGCATATTTTCATGAATTACAGAATCAGCTCATATTGTAAGCATATAAGGTCAGCATACAACTAAAGTAAATATATTTTTCAAAGCCTGAACAATACATCAGTTTAGCCTGTTTGATAGGTTGCTATTTTATCCGTGTAACCCTCTCCGAGTAATTCAACATTGCTCTAGTTCCGAAGGAGCTAAGTGATATAAACAGTTACCACAATGAAAGTACCAGGCAAGGTAAATTGCAAGCAGTAACTTTTACTCACATAAAGTTGTAGGTCTCACCCAACACACATATGCATATACTGTTCATTATTTGAAAATAAAAACATGGGCCATTTAAAATAAACAAGTGTTGTCAATAGTCCTTTTAGTATGTATGTTTTGTGATCACTTTGGTTTAATCAATCACTGTCAGTGGTTCTCTGTTAAACTGTCTTTCATAGGCCTTTCACACCGCCGCAAAATCGGCGCTAGTTCTGGGCTTGTTCGGAGTTAGAGCCAGTGTTTTGGTTTCACACCGCCAGAGAGCCTGCTCCGGGCCATAAAAACCGGGGGAACTCATACCCCAGGATTGAGCAGGGTTTGATAAGAACTGCTTGCGCGAACGGTTGGGGGAGGGATTATCCTGACCAACCAGAGCAACTCAAACCTCATGCCCGCCATATTTAAAAACACCGCTACTACGAGACGTAAACATAACATAATTACCGAACGTAGCGATCAAATTGACCGGCGAGAATACGCTGTATGGGTCCTGTTTGCTTAAGAAAGCAAAGCGAGAGCCAACAAGTGTAAAAATAAGACGTATTCGCCGCTGTTGTTGTGCTTAAAGCTAGTGGTAGCTTTAGCGTTATCCACAAGAGCAGCGGCGTCGGGTGACGTACACACACGTTTACAGTGACGTCATGACGTTGCTCTCTTGCCGGCTCCATGGCTGTCTCCGGTCGATGTGAAACCAACCGGTTCATAACTGGGATAAGGCTGTAACCAGTTTTGAACTGACCCCAACACCAGCCTGGAACTGACTCTTGGTTCATTTTGGTGTGAAAGGCCTATTACTGGTCCTGTGACAGTTCTTAGAAAGGATGTGTGCCGCAGTCCAAAGGATGTGTGAATCCTGGCGACTGGTGCGGCCCTACCACATGTGGAGTATTTCATGGGTCGGTTCCTCGTCCTGGAAGGATCACACTGGGAGGCTCGCCATCAATGGAGAGGGATCTTCTAGTGGATCTCACTATGTGTAAATGTTATACAATAATCATACTGAAGCGTAACAACATTGTTAACACCAAGAATTACACAATGTAGCGTGTACTTCCCTTTTTCTATGACCAAGCCAAAACCGTTCGCCATGATTCACCATTCTATGAATGTGGTGAAGAAGGCAGTGGAGATTCTGAATCCTGCTCAGGTACCAATCATCACTCTGGATCATCCTCTGTATGCAGTGGCAAAACAAATCCAGTGGACTTGGCCAGCAGCTCATGGTGAAGATAACTTTATTGTGATGTTTGGTGGGTTCCACATTGAGATGGCAGCAGTCAAGGTACTTGGCGTCATCTTGGAAGGTAGCGTGTGGACAGGAGCACTTGTGCAAGCTGGAGTTGCTACAACAGGGACAGCAGATTCATTTCTGAAATCCTGTCGTGACGCCCCTGCCATGCTCATCAGTTCACAGCCAGCAGCCTATATCTTCTCCTGCTGAGGGCTTTCACTGATTACATAAATGACCTGTAGGAGGGTAATAATCCTCTGTCCTTAGACGACTGGTGTAGTGAAAGAGCTTTGTCATGTCCCCAGTTCCACTTCTGGTCCATTGTCCTGCAGCTAGAAATAGATTAAATGATCTATGTGCGATCAATAAGAGAGGCCAACTTCCTCCTCTATATAGATGCCCTGACCAAGATCGTGCCTTGGTTCTTTGCTTTGGAACACACCCACTATGCCAGATGGATACCAGTCCACTTGTAGGACACACATCCTGATGTTGAGTAGACCAAACATGCACAATTGGTGTTTGCAAGAGAAGTTAAAGAACTAACTAGCGCTATACACTCACTGGCCACTTTATTAGGTACAGCGGTTTTCTTGTTAACACATAAAACTTATCAGCCAATCACATAGCAGCAACTCAATGCATTTATGACCTGAACAGGACAACTTATTAAAGTTAAAACCGAGCATCAGAATGGGGAAGAAAGGAGGTTTAAGTGAGTTTGAACATGTTAATGTTGATAGTGCCAAAAGTGCTGGTCTGGGTATTTCAGAAACTGCTGATCTACTGGGAATTTCATGCACAACCATCTCTAGAGTTTACAGAGAATGGCCCAAAAAAGAAAAAATATCCGGTGAGCGGCATTTGTGTGGATGAAAATGCCTTGTTGATGTCAGAGGTCAGAGGAGGATGGGCATACTGGTTCAAGATGATAGAAAGGCAACATTAACTCAAATAACCACTTGTTACAACCAGGGTATGCAGAATACCATCTCTGGACGCAAAACGCGACCAACCTTGAAGCAGATGGGCTACAGCAGCAGAAGACAGGACAATAAAAGATTACAAAAATCATGCCTGGTCTGATGATTCTTGATTTGGTTGCGAAAGTCAGAGGTCAGAATTTGGGGTAAACAACATGAAAGCATGGATCCATCCTGCCTTGCTCCATCAACTATGCCACGTTAAAAGTCGCTTAAACCCCCTTTTTCCCCATTCTGATGCTCAGTTTTAACTTCAGCATGTTGTCTTGACCACGTCTATGTGCCTAAATGCCTTGAGTTGCGGCCATGTGATTGGAAGATTAGCTTTTTGTTTTTATAAGCAATTGAATAGGTGTACCTCATAAAGTGGTTGGTGAGTGTAGAAGACATGGGCAATCCATTCTGTGAAAAGAGCACTGTAGATCTTCTTGTATTAGATATTACGGACGTTGCAGATGAAACAGTCATTGACACTGTCAACCAGGTTGAGAAACTTGGACGGGACCAGTATGACGCCTATGTCAGTGAACGCCTGGTCAACCAGACAAAGCCAAACAAAGAACACATCAAAAGGAACAAGCTCCCTTTATTCAGCCGGCCTCCAGTCTGAGAAAAGTCCAGGACCCAACAACAGCTCTCATCCCTGAAGAGTGACTGCTCTCTATTCTCTAGGCTTTATATTGTATGAAGTCTGGATGAGTTTCTTTTAGCTCGAAAAACCAGGCATGTCCACTGGCATTGTCACAAATGGGCAAGCTAAGAACTGGAACCAAGTCAGACTTGGTGGGCTGTTTGGTGAACCTGATTTCATCACAAAAGAACAAATCCAACCCCATTGTACAGGTCAACATACTTGATGGGGCTCATAAACATGCTACGACCTGGTGCTGCTGAGACCTTTTCTAAATATGCACAGAAGGTGTTCTCACCATACATCCTGTCTAAGCTGTAGCATGTCAGCAGAGTGGATGTTGTGTGGGATCAATATTTTCCTGACAGTTTAAAGGCAGAAACACGCAGCAAGATAGATGCCAGGAAAGAGAACAGTTCAGCCTTGTTGTCGTCAATGCGCAAACACTCTGGCCATTTTCGAGGAATGGCACTTGACGGCTCAACTCTTCTACGAACTCCCTGAAGGGACTGACAGACCTCAACACTGAAAAACAAGTGATTAGCAACCATCATGCTGAAGTCCTCTGCACTCAGCCTCGAGGTGTAGAAGTTCTTGCACTATGCACACATGAGAAGGCTGATACCCGCATCCTACTGCACCTTGGAGATGCTGTGAAGGAAGGGTATAACAGTGTATCAATATGCACAGTTGACACAGATGTGTTAGTACTGGCAGTGACTGCAGCCCACTCTCTCAACATCAATGAGCTGTGGGTTGCCTTTGGAGCTGGAAAGAGTTTTCAGCATGTAGCAGCACACAAGATGGCAACGGCGCTAGTAGTCCAGGCAAAATAGCATTTTACGACAGACAAATTGTAAAAGAATTTTTTTCAGCTCAGATCATTTCTATGAGGTGTCCAGAACAACATACTAAAAGTCCTAAGAAATCCTAGTTGAGGAAATATGTTTAATTCTCATCAATCCAAGGTGTGTGCCAATAAGGCGAGACACCAATAAATCCCAATAGGGCTATTTTTTTCCTTTAGTCCTATAAAAATTAAACTTTACACAATGAAAGTATCCATGATAATTAAAACATTTTGTATTACAAGTTTCTTTGAAAATTAATTGTAATATGCAAATGAGCTATACACTAATCGAACATGCCCAAAATCAACCCAAATAGGCTTAATTTTTTCCTTTACTCCTACCACAATAAAACTTTACATAGTAAAAGTATACTAGAAAAGTAACTTTTTTTGTATTACAAGTTTATTTTTAAATGCATTTGAATATGCATATGAGCTCCACACTTATTGAATATCCAATCATCCTACTGCCAATGGGTGATGGCAATACTGCTTTTAGACTGGCCTCAAACCTGAAAAACTGCCTGGCTTACCTGCCAGGGGTATAACAGGTGCCTCTCATGAATTAGATTACTCCTCCCCTAGCTAGTGTAATTTTTTACTTTTTTCAGTGCCATTCCCTTTCCTATGCCAAATAGACGAGACTGAAATGGAATGGATAAAGAGGAGATTGTCACACACCTTGGGACCAAGTAACTCCTTTGTCTACTTTATGCACCATACAGTGCTGCTTGAGAGTATGTGAACCCCTTGAGCCTTTATGAATTTTATTTATCAATACCAGTATTTTTATATGAAATAACAGATTTTTGTTTATCAATTCAACATTTTTATTTTCCAGAAATCAATTGTTAAAACAGATTAAAAAAAATTATTTGCCAACTTTTGTATGTGCAAAAGTTTGTGAACCCTGAGCTGCATTGGTTAACAATTTAACCAATGCAGCTCAGGGTTATGTTTACCTGCTCAATAGCAGGTAAACATAATCAGGTGGGCCAAATTGAGTGATGAAATGGACCAATGTAATGAGAGATCTTTAGGGAAGAAATTGGGTGGCACTAGATAAAACAGAGATCAAACCAGGTCAGTGTAGGCCCACCAAAGTGAACCCATACAGATCAGACTTGCCACAGATCAGACTTGCAACAAGAGTACTATCAAGTCTGTGTCATCACCTACTGACACTGTGTCTTTTGTTCTGACAGAGGCAATGGCAGTTTGGACAATGAGCACATCTGCATCAGCTTTGCATGGTTTGTTTGTGAAACACCATTTTTTGTCTTACAAGTTTCTTTGAAAATGAATTTTAATATACAAATGAGCTATACACTTATCAAATATAGGCTATCCGCATAGGCTTAATTTGAACCTTTACTCCTACCACATTAAAACTTTACACAATGAAAGTCTAAATGAAAAGTAAAACATTTGTATTAGAAGTTAACCTATAATGGTCAAGGCTTTCCAGAAGGGGTTGGTCGAACGTCAGAACAGGGGTCACATCATGCTGCAGAGCTTGAGTTGCCACAAACCTCAATGTTGAGTATATGCAGGATTCATCACTGGGATCAAGATCAATCATTGGAAGGAATGTTACTGAAGCTCTTCCAGGGTGTTCATCTAGAAGATGCAGGATCTGCATCATACCAGGCCACGATGGCCTTTGAGAGTGAAGGAGTAGGGATGTCTTCCAGAAAACATCCAGCTGTAATGTTTTGTTATCTGCTGGCAACAGAGCCAGTGGCTGATACTCAATAGGTTCACGTATGGGAGGAATCATAAAGTACTGAATGTGTATGCGACCAACCGCAGCAATATCTGCAGCAGTCACTTGGATCTTTAAAGGAAAAAATTAAGCCTATGCGGATATATTTTGGGTAGCCTATATTTGATAAGTGTATAGCTCATTTGCATATTAAAATACATTTTCAAAGAAACTTGTAAGATAAAAATGGTATATCACAAACCATGCAAAGCACGATGCAGATGTGCTCATTGTCCAAACTGCCATTGCCTCTGCCAGAACAAAAGACACAGTCTCAGTAGGTGATGACACAGACCTGTTAGTGCTCTTGTTGCATCATGCTGATCTGAATGCACACAAGCTGTTTATGGCACAAGAACCAAAGAAAGCAACAAAAATAAGACGGATATGGTGCATAAAGTAGACAAAGGAGTTACTTGGTCCCAAGGTGCGTGACAATCTCCTCTTTCTCCATGCCATTTCAGGCTGTGATTCTACATCTGGCATAGGAAAGGGAATGGCACTAGCCTGTAAATCCAGACCTGCCACTAGGCGCTGGCAAATTAAATGTGCTGCGCCTGTTGGTCTGGGAACTCTCCATTAAAGCTCATTAAATATGTCAAGAAATCCTGAGCTACATTTCAATTGGTTCTATCTGATATGGGCGGGCCAGAGCCCTATGTATGGTGCTCTGGGGCGGACGTAAACGGATGACGACAGTGCGCCGTCGAAGCCGTGATAGTAAACATCAAAGATGGCTGCGGATATGTTGTTTGAGTTTGAGATGGCTTTGGCCTCGACCCTAAACGATTTGGAAGACGGCACTCAAATCTTTCATTAGCAAGTAAGTGGAATGTTCGGTTTTGCAGACGACCACGGCAAAAGTAAAATTTAACAGTTAATCCCACTGTTCGCTGAATGAACGGGGCTTAATACGTCACATTGTTCATTGCTCTGATTGGTTGTAGTGCTATCAAATTGCGTGCAGCGGCATTTGAAGAGACAAATCTAATTCATGAGAGGCACCTGTTATACCCCTGGCAGGTAAACCAGGCAGTTTTTCAGGTTTGAGGCCAGTCTAAAAGCAGCATTGCCATCACCCATTGGCAGTAGGATGATTGGATATTCAATAAGTGTGGAGCTCATGTGCATATTCAAATTAATTTAAAAATAAACTTGTAATACAAAAAAAGTTACTTTTCTAGTATACTTTTACTATGTAAAGTTTTATTGTGGTAGGAGTAAAGGAAAAAATTAAGCCTATTTGGGTTGATTTTGGGCATGTACGATTAGTGTATAGCTCATTTGCATATTAAAATTCATTTTCAAAGAAACTTGTAATACAAAATGTTTTCATTTTCATGGATACTTTCATTGTGTAAAGTTTAATTTTGATAGGACTAAAGGAAAAAAAATAGCCCTATTGGGATTTATTGGTGTCTCGCCTTATTGGCACACACCTCGGATTGATGAGAATTAAACATATTTCCTCAACTAGGATTTCTTAGGACTTTTAGTATGTTGTTCTGGACACCTCATAGAAATTATCTGAGCTGAAAAAAATTATTTTACAATTTGTCGGTTTTTTGGCCCAAAAATGGGTTACTTTGCCTGGCCTATAGGTCCAGAATGATGTATCGCCTTGCCGGGGTTCCATGCCTTTACTGGATGTGACACAGTGTCATCTTTTGGTGGCAGGGGTAAGAAAAATGTGTGGGATACATGGAGGAGCTTTGAAGATGTCACAAAAGCCTTCTGTGCCTTTGCTGCCACACCTGACTCCATAGACAACTGGATGGAGCCTCTGAAGAGATGTGTTGTATTGCTATATGGCCGCACCAGCAGCCAGGAATCTGTCTATCAGGCAAGAAAGCAGCTCTTCACCCAGAAAGGGACATCAATTGAGGGACTTCGAACACAAGCAGCACTGATGCAACACAAAAAGAGGGCTGCCTACCAAGCTGTTCACTGTTGGGGACATATGATGGTTTCAGCCCCTCAACTCCCATCACCAATGGGGGTGGAAGTGGAAGGCCACAGGCAGATGGGAATTTCACTGGGCCGCACTACCAGGATCGATACAGGCCTGTTGTAAACTCCTCCGCTGTGGATGCAAAAAGGGGTGCAGTGGACATTGCAAATGTGTCAAGGCAGCACTTCCGTGCACTTTGCCCCTGTGGTGGACTGTGTTTACAGAAATAAAAGTTACTGCTTGCAACTTACCTTGCCTGGTACTTTCATTGTGGTAACAGTTTATATCACTTAGCTCCTTCGGAACCTAGAGCAATGTTGACTTACTCAGAGAGGGTTACACGGATAAAATATCAACCTATCAAACAGGCTAAACTGATGTATTGTTCAGGCTTTGAAAAATATATTTACTTTAGTTGTATGCTGACCTTATATGCTTACAATATGAGCTGATTCTGTAATTCATGAAAATATGCATAACTCCGCTAATATTTGAAGGTTTTACCACAATTTTGTTCCCTGAATGCCAGATATATGAAGTTGGGTACTTTCTAGCATGTTTTAAATAGCACCACTGCCTTTTCCATCATTGAAAATGTAGGATTAGACACCATAATCAAGATTCTAGGTGCTCTACAACCCAAGCTACTGGTACTATAAGTACATTTTTAGAAATGGCCACCGTGGGGGCCATAGGAAAAATTGGCGATGACCCTATAGCTAAAAATCTTCCTTAGGGCATGCTCTAACAGTGTGCCAAAGCTCATGTTTGTATCATAAAAAGCACAATGCATTCACATATCTGCTGGACTATAGGCTATTCGGAATGTCCTAATATGGCTATTTCACTGGAGGAGTACTTCTAGAAAAATCTCATTAGAAATTGAAGTGTAATATATATCTTCATACAACCACTGGTTATTGTTCAATAGCATCCTAGACAACACATAAATGGTATATTTGGCAGGGATTTATGTTTTGGTGATATTTGAGAGAAAAGTAAAGGAACCCTCTTTTCCTATCACCACAAAAGTACCATTTCCGCCTAAACTAAAGCTCTGTATACAGGACTCTATTTCAATAAATGTTTTGGTAAATTACATTCTAACTTGTTGGCGATGTGGGACAGACACCTGGTCAGTACCTCAGCAAATCTGATGAAGAAAAGAGTGAGCATTCCCAAGTTATGGGCTTTTTTGTCACATATCCCCTATTCGGAATGGCCTAATTTGGTTCTTTTTGAGGGACTGGGGTAGTTCTAAAGAATAACCAAAAAAACACATTTCGCCCAAAGATAAAAGTGCTCAAGAATCAATTTCATGAACAGGACATTCTAAAGATAAAAAAAAATCATTGTTGAGGTTTGTTCTACCTCGGGTAGGGGTATCTCGAAAACTAAAGCCTTTTTTGAGCACTTGCTGCTAGACTATAATTGGTGCTATGCTTTGGGAGTAGTTCCTCCAATGCGTATTTCAGACTGTGTGTAGACTCGCGCACTATACGCCTGTGTGCCGGTGGTTACTATGGCACTGCTGCAGCCGAGGCTTCTGTCGCCCTTCGTAGCGAAAAATTAATGACTCGCGGCTGCCACTATCTTAAATTAAGCTTTCGGTTTGTGCGCAGTGTTACAAGTCGTCCTATTGCAAAGGACAGGCTTTCTTTTCTGTTCTTTCACCGCGTAGTCCCAGAGTCACACACGGTAGACACTGCCAGTGAAGGAAGCGCAGCGGGGCTAGGAAGCGCTAGGTTCCGGTTCCTGCTTCAAAATAAAAAGTCAAAATTGACTTGACGTTTAGCCGTTTTGCCAGTTAAATGATTTTAATGTGAAGTTACACTGTAGGAAATGTCCGTTTGGATTAAGAGTAATTTAACTGCGAGCTACATGTATAGTTTGTGGTGTTGCAGTGTTTCGAACATTACTCGTTGTTGCAACAGCATGTGAAAAAACTACAAAGTTTTCTAGGCCAATTAATCATGCGATCAAAAAATGAACGCTGTTAAAATGGTTTTGCGTTAACGCCGTTAATAACGCGTTAAACTGACAGCCCTAATATACATACTGACAGCCCTATATATATATATATACTCACTCACTGGCCACTTTATTCGGTAAAGCAGCTCAATTTCGTGTTAACACATATAACTTATCAGCCAATCACATGGCAGCAACTAAATGCATTTAGGCATGTAGACCTGGACAGGACAACGTATTGAAGTTAAAACTGAGCAACATGGGGAATGGGGAAGAAAGGGGGTTTAAGTGACTTTGAACATGGCAATGTTGATAGTGCCAGAAGGGCTGGTCTGAGTATTTTCAGAAACTGATGATCTACTGGGATTTTCACTCACAACCATCTCTAGGGTTTACAGAGAATGGTCAAAAAAATTAAAATATAAAGTGAGCGGCATTTGTGTGGACGAAAATGCCTTGTTGATGTCGGAGGTAAGAGGGAATGGGCAGACTGGTTCGAGATGATAGAAAGGCAACAGTAACTCAAATAACCACTCATTACAACCAGGGTATGCAGAATACCATCTCTGAACGCACAACACAACCAACCTTGAAGCAGATGGGCTACAGCAACAGAAGACCCCACCGGGTGCCACTCCTGTCAGCTAAGAACAGGAAACTGAGGCTACAATTCGCACAGGCTCACCAAAATTGGACAATAGAAGACTGGAAAAATCTTGCCTGGTCTGATGAGTCCCGATTTCAGTTGCAAAGTTTAGAGTGTAGGGTCAGAATTTGGCGAAAACAACATGAAAGCATGGATCTATCCTGAAATGCACCATCAACCATGCCACGTTCAAAGTCATCTAAATTCCCTTTCTTTCCCATTCTGATGCAAACTTTGTTTGCATGTTGTCTTGACCACGTCTAAATGCCAAAATGCATTGAGTTTCTGCCATATTATTGGCTGATTAGCTATTTGTTTTTACAAGCAATTGAACAAGTGTACTTAATAATATACAGTATATACACTCACTGGCCACTGGCAGCCGGTGGGGTCTTCTGTTGCTGTAGCCCATCTCCTTCAAGGTTGGTTGTGCTTTGCGTTCAGAGAGGTATTCTGCATACCCTGGTTGTAACGATTGGTTATTTTTTTTAAATGTTTTAAATAGATTTTTTTGGCATTTTTATGCTTTATTGATAGTGTAGAGACAGAGTTGAAATGGGGCAGAGAGGGGAGTGACATGCAGAGATAGACCACGGGCTGGAATCGAACCCGGGTCCGCTGCTGGCCGAGGCCCATGGGGGGACGCCCTACCAACTGAGCTAAGGGCGCCCCTACGATTGGTTATTTGAGTTACTGCTGCCTTTCTATCATCTTGAACCAGTATGCCCATCCTCCACATACCTCTGACACCAACAAGGCATTTTACGTCCACACAAATGCCGCTCACTGGATATTTTTTCTTTTACGGACCATTCTCTGTAAACTTTAGAGATGGTTTTGAGTGAAAATCCCAGTAGATAGGCAGTTTCTGAAATACTCATACCAGCCCTCCTGGCACCCTCAACATTGCCATGTACAAAGTCACTTAAAACCCCTTTCTTCCCCATTCTGTTGCTTGGTTTCAACCTCAATAAGTTGTCCCTACATGCCTAAATGCATTGAGTTGCTGACATTTGATTGGCTGATTAGTTATATGTCTTAACAAGCAAATGTACCTAATAAAGTGGCCGGTGAGTGTGTGTGTGTGTGTGTGTGTGTGTGTAGGGCAATATTGCAACATGATAACGACCCCAAACACACCTCCAAGACGACCACTGCCTTGCTAAAGAAGCTGAGGCAGGCAGTGCTGGAAAATAATGGTGGCCACACACAATATTGACACTTTGGGCCCAATATGGACATTTTCACTCAGGGGTGTACTCGCTTAACTGCTGCCAGCAGTTTAGACATTAATGGCTGTGTGTCAAGTTATTTTGAGGGCACAGTAAATTTACACTGTTATACAAGCTGTACACTGACTTATTTACTTTGTATCAAAGTGCCATTTCTTCATTGTTGTCCCATGAAAAGATATAATGAAATATTTGAAGAAATGTGAGGGGTGTACTCACTTTTGTGAGATACTATATATATACACAGTATATATTCATTTATTTATGTATTTATCAAGAAGTATGTATATTTAGTCTGAGTTACAGGAGGGTACCAATTCACTCTGAAGCAAAACCACAGTAAATCAAGTCAATTGCTTGCTTGTGACTGTAAGTTTCTTGATATTTGTTTCTACAATCATGATTATATGTTAAAAAAAATTAACTGTTTTTTATTGTGTGTCAGGTGCATGTGGTGGATTGCTAATGACAGGGGAGACTCCCGGCTTCTTCTATTCTCCTGCTTGGCCTGAAAATTACCCCCCTAATCAGGAGTGTACCTGGTTGATACGTTCTCCAGACTCAACTGTAGAGGTAATCCTCCTGTCTCTGGATATGGAGGACTATCCCAGCTGCTACTCTGACAGCCTTGACATCAGAGATGGTAAGCCATGAAACCCAAAAGGATGAGACATTGATGCAATAACAAGGGATGTCATCAGAATTATCTCAGCATACTGATAATATATGTCCCACAGAGCTCTAAATACAACTCGGATTACAGTTATACTTAAGCCTGTTAAGGACCTATTGGTATGTGCCAACCATCTGCCAATTTCATTGATTAATGCCAACAATTTGTCCTTCCTTATCATCTAAAGTAAATTACTCTGTAAAAATTAAGATATTAAAAGATGGAAACACCTGTCAGCATCGGTCCCAGCCCATATATTGGTTCTTAAAATGTACATATTACCTAATCGCTCAATGATCCCTCTATCACCTCCAACAGGTTAATAGCAAAAACTAGATTTGTTACTAAGATGCTCTATTTGGAATGGTTAACAACCCAGTGTAAAACGGTCAGCTTTTCAATACAAAAAATCAGATGGGGGATTGGCTTGGGCATGCTCTAATTTTAAACTGTATCACATGGGAATTTGTAATAACAAGTCTCAGCTATTGGGTGATTGAAGATAAAGTTTGATCTTGGAAGAATATGAAACAAGAATGAATGGCACCAGTTCGGTTAAAGGATTTCCTCCGTATAGGTTTAGCCTATGTACCAAAAAATGTTGCCTGTATTACGGTCAAGGTTTTAATGATTATGCTTTAAGTATTTCGAAGATGCCTGGGCATTAAGTGTATGGTGAAGGTCTTCTCCAATAGGGAACAATAATCACCTTTTAACTGGGGGGAAACCGTTTCCTAACAAAGCTTGGGAAGATAAAGGTATCACAAATCGTAAGGACATTAACAGGAAAATAATATTCTTAATTTTCAAGAACTGGGGTCTGTTTCAGGAAGCGGGTGTTGAGGCACCTCTGAGTATGTTCCCAAAATAAGTGGAAACTCTGGGTTTTCCGTTTTAGGAAGCCGGCTCAGCTCAGAGTCGGTTACTACGGCAACAGACTCTGCAACACTAACCTAGCCACGGATGCAGGGCTGGCGGTCTGCGCCGGGGTGGAGGGACTGTTCTTTTATAACATTCCGCGGGATTTTCTAGTTCATATTTCTCACTCCAGTGGGAGGAGTGGAGAAGTGGGAAGATCATGTCTTTGTTTTTCCTGTTTCCATGGTGCAGCATGTTATCAGCGATCAATTGACAATGGCTTTATGCACGGGCTAAACCCAGAGAGAACATAATCAGAGTTGACTGACACAACGTTGATTCGCCATTCTGAAACCAATAACCCAGAGTTGTTAGGGGGCCAAGCCCGAGAAGGGCCTGGGACCGCGTTTTGCAGAGCAACGCGGTTCCATAGCCCTGCTGGGCAGGGAACCCTATTGTTAGGGGGCCAAGCCCGAGAAGGGCCTGGGACCGCGTTTTGCAGAGCAACGCGGTTCCATAGCCCTGCTGGGAAGGGAACCCTATTGTTTTTGTTGGGACTTTTATTAGGGGGCCAAGCCCGAGCAGGAGCTGGGACCGCTGTATGCAAAGCAACACGGTTCCCAAGCCCTGCGGGGCAGGGAACCCTATTGTTTTAGTGGCGATTATTAGGGGGCCAAGCCCGAGCAGGAGCTGGGACCGCTGTATGCAAAGCAACGCGGTTCCCAAGCCCTGCGGGGCAGGGAACCCTATTGTTTTTGTGGCGATTATTATTAGGGGGCCAAGCCCGAGCAGGAGCTGGGACCGCGTTTTGCACAGCAACGCGGTTCCCAAGCCCTGCGGGGCAGGGAACCCTATTGTTTTAGTGGCGATTATTATTAGGGGGCCAAGCCCGAGCAGGAGCTGGGACCGCGTTTTGCACAGCAACGCGGTTCCCAAGCCCTGCGGGGCAGGGAACCCTATTGTTTTAGTGGCGATTATTATTATTAGGGGGCCAAGCCCGAGAAGGGCAAGGGACCGCGTTTTGCAGAGCAACGCGGTTCCCAAGCCCTGCCGGCAGGGAACCCTATTGTTTTTAGGGGGCCAAGCCCGAGAAGGGCAAGGGACCGCGTTTTGCAGAGCAACGCGGTTTCCAAGCCCTGCCGACAGGGAACCCTATTGTTTTTGTAGGATTATTATTTATTATTTGTCGCCGCTAGAACTGTGTCCCCAGCCCAAACCGTAAAGGGTGCAGACATGCCAATTGCATGACTAGATCCAGGTCCGTGAATTCTCAGCATACAAAAAAATTCAGACATGCCGGCCACTAGGTGGCGCTACAACGAAGGAAAACGTGTTTGGGGTCATAACTCCCACACCGAACGTCCCACAGTCAAAAACTTTATATCCACAGATTCACTGGAGTCAGCTGCATCTTTTGGCATAGGCCACGCCCATTTGCATATGGAAACATTTTTCGCAATATCGCAAAAACTGCAAAACTGACTTTTCGCTACTCCTCCCACAATTTTTGCACAATTGACACCAGACTTTGCACAGAACATCTACCGACCCACACGGAAAAAAGTTATTTGAAAGAATTTTGATACGACCTTCGATGACGAAACGGTAGCGCTTTGAATATTTGAAAATTAGCTAACCGTTACTTCCTTGTACGTTAATATTCATAAATCCAAAATCATAAGTCGGATCAAGTCCAAATGTTAGACATATGTTGGGGCTACCCTTAATTGTATTCAATAAAAAATTCGTAAATTTTCGCCATAAGGGGGCGCCATAAATTAGGAAATTTTATATCTCCTAATTGGCCAGAGGAATTTTCTTAAAACTCACGGGAAACCATCAAGGGGCATACACGAGTCTATATGAAAAATATGGCCAATAAATATTAATGTGTAAGGGACTTTTTAATTAAATTCGATTTTTTTTTTCCCATCAAAGAAAAAAGGCGGGAATGCTAATCTCAGCTAGCATGTCCATTGACATTACATTGTGCAATTAGCTCCGGCCGCCATTTTGTCAAGGCTGACAATCTGCTTTTGCTCATAACTCTCCAACCAAACATCGCACATTAAAAAACTTGACATCCACTTGTTCTGTGAATTGAGCTGCATCGTTCCACCGTGGCAGTTTTGCCTAATTCATCCATAAACAGCGACACCTATACAACTCCCACACCGAACATCCCACGGTCAAAAACTTTACATCCACGGATTCTGTGAAGTGAGCGGCCGGCGCGGCGGTTGGCGACGTGTCGCGTCGGAGGCTTGGCCCCCGGTAAAAACTGCTTGCAGTTCTAGTTATACTTACCTCCCTAAAACTGCATGCACAGCCCAAACCGTAAAGGGTGCAGACATGCCAATTGCATGACTAGATCCAGGTCCGGGCCGTGTACGCATACAAAAATATTCAGACATGCCGGACACTAGGTGGCGCTACAACGAAGGAAAACGCGTTTGGGGTCATAACTCCCACACCGAACGTCCCACAGTCAAAAACTTTATATCCACAGATGCACTGGAGTCAGCTGCATCATTTGGCATAGGCCACGCCCATTTGTGATATTATAGATTTTTTGCAAAATCGCAATAACTGCAAAACTTATTTTTCGCTACTCCTCCCACATTTTTTGGACAATTGACACCAAACTTTGCACAGAACATCCACCGACCCACACGGAAAAAAGTACTCGAAAAGAATTTTGATCCGACCATCGATAACGAAACGGTAGCGTTTTAAATATTTGTTTATTAGCTACGTTTTACGTAGAAATTCATAAATCCAAAAGTATATATCGGATCAAGTCCAAATTTTAGACATATGTTGGGGCTACCCTTAATTGCGTTCAATAAAAAAATTGGAAAATTTCGCCATAAGGGGGCGCCATAAATTAGGAAATTTTATATCTCCTAATTGGCCAGAGGAATTTTCTTGAAACTCACGGGAAACCATCAAGGGGCATACACGAGTCTATATAAAAAATATGGCCAAGAAATATTAATGTGTAAGGGACTTTTTACTAAAATTAGATTTTTTATTTTTCCATCAAAGAAAAAAGGCGGGAATGCTAATCTCAGCTAGCATGTCCATTGACATTACATTGTGCAATTAGCTCCGGCCGCCATTTTGTCAAGGCTGACAATCTGCTTTTGCTCATAACTCTCCAACCAAACATCGCACATTAAAAAACTTGACATCCACTTGTTCTCTGAATTGAGCTGCATCGTTCCACCGTGGCAGTTTTGCCAAATTCATCCATAAACAGCGATACCTATACAACTCCCACACCGAACATCCCACGGTCAAAAACTTTACATCCACAGATTCCGTGAAGTGAGCGGCCGGCGCGGTGGTTGACGACGAGTTGCGTCGGAGGCTTGGCCCCCGGTCAAAACTGCTTGCAGTTCTAGTTCTTCTTCTTCTTCTTCTTATTCCTTACGTAAAAGTGGTGCTGCAGCCCAAACCGTAAAGGCTTGGGACATGCCACTTGCATGGCTGATCCAGGTCCGTGCCTGGTACGCAGACATCCCGGCCACTAGGTGGCGCTACAACAAAGGAAAAGGCGTTTTGGGCTATAACTTCCGCAACGAAGGTCCGACAGTCAAAAACTTTATATCCACAGATGCCCACAAGTCAGCTGCATCTCTTGAGATAGGCCACGCCCATTTTCGTATGGGATTTTTTTTCGCTACATCGCAAAAACTGTGTCAGTCACCAAAACACACTCCTCCTACAGTTTTTGCCCGATTTGGACGAAACCAAAAGCATTATGCTCTACCGACTCCCACGAGCAAAAGCTGTATAAAGAATTCTTTCTACGACCGTCGGAAGACCAAACGGTAGCGCTTTAAAGATTTGCACATTAGCTACCTTGTACCAAACTGCTCCTAAATCCAAAACGATTCATCTTATTAACACCAAACTTCACACATGTGTTTGTCCTATAGTTCTCAGGTTGGTTCTACTTTTTCCTTAAATTGCTCCAAAAGGGGGCGCCAAAAACACACTTGAGCATCTTTCTCTGCGATTTTTTTGCCTTTTGTCTATAACTCCCAAACCAAACATCCCACATTCAAAAACTTTACATCCCCGGATTCCGTGAAGCGAGGGGCCTGCGCCGCGGACGATGACGCCCGATCCCGAGTCGCGTGGGAGGCTTGGCCCCCGTTCACAACTGCTTGCAGTTCTAGTTATTCTTGAAACAGCCCCCTGATGGGTGTACTACGGAGCGAGATTAACGGCTGTTGAGTCTTTGAGTTTTCAGTATCACGAAAGGTGGCTCTTTTTTACCTGGCTAGATCACTGGTAACAGAGGCTGCACGGCTTACCTGCTCCGACCAGTTTTTGTTCCGAGTTTGAGCTTAAATTCGGCTCTTCGGCACTGCCCTTTTAAAGAAACTACACCTTTGAAAATCCTGCGGACCTGACAATATTGTCTGAGCGATACATTCTCACTGAGTAAACTCGTTAAATCAGGAAACGTATTGATCAGTAAGTTAATGAACGGAACAAAGCCGTACGTGACATTTGGCTTACAACTGAGTGAACTGTAACATCGCGCTGCGGCTTTTTGTCACATGCATTCAGTTATTGATGCAGAAAATGTAAAATAGCCTAGGCCTACTGTAGGGGAGACCGGGGCTAGTAAGCACACTTTTTACTCTAGTGAGAATTGCTCATTACCTAAGCATCTTTCAATAGTCATTCCTACATTAAATTGAAGCTCAAGGTGTTGGCTTGAAATGTGTACCCCTCACTTTTTCTAACTTATTGTAATAAAGAAGAAATTAATCATCAAAGACACCCTTACACATTGTGACAACCAACCCCATCAAGGGGTCAGTTGTCACACACTATGGGGTTGTTTGTCACAATGTTACCTTAATGGGAATAATCTTAAAAAGAAGGCAAAGGGGCGCCCTTAGCTCAGTTAGTAGGGCGTCCCCCCCCCCGCCGGGCCGGGACCCAGCAGCAGACCCGGGTTCAATTCATGCCTGCGGTCGGTCTCGGCATGTCACTCCCCTCTCTGCCCCATTTCACCTCTGTCTCTATCAATAAAGCATGAAAAATGCCCAAAAATATCATAAAAAAGAAGGCAAGAAAGCAGAACTAAATTTGAAAGTTTAATTAATAATAAAGTTGACATATAGGCCTACATAACTTTCTGTTTCTTCTTCTCCAGCTGGGGTGGATTGGAGTGCACTGGGGTGTAGTAGCCTTGGCAGCTGGTCTAGTATGGGATGCACTGGGTTGTTTTGTTTTTTTGCCCTTTTTTCTTTTGCACGCTAACTGCCTTTTCCTGCTCTATTATTTCCTTCTCTGGGGTGTCAGTGAGGATACATCTTGACAATTTATTTTGTTATTGGGTTCCTTTTCTGGCTGCAGCCTTTGCATAACATGTGACAACCAACCCCCAAAAAAATGTGACGACCAACCCCAACTTGAATTTCTTGCTAGCATCAAGGTTTACAACCACCTGAGAACTAAATAGCTTGCTAACAACAATCTAAACTATAGCTTACCCTTCACACTTTTTAGGGTAACAAGTGTTTTGTTATAAACACATTGTGTAAAAGCCTAGAAGAAATATACCGAGGAGCTAAATACTTTCAATTTGACATAAAAAACACAAAAAGTCCTCTCACCTTAAATTCAGCAGTCTAACTCCAAGGAAGACTATGTAGGTGACCTCTGATCCCAATTCTGGATATTTACATACCACAATTTCACAGACGGCGTCTTCTGGTTTTGAGATATAACGATTGTGACAACCAACCCGTGAGACATATAACCCCGTTCTCCCCTATGCAGCGCTACTCTATGCTCTCACCTTAAATGATTTTACCTTGCGATCTAGACACACTGGCTGTTAATGAAGCGTACTTCAAAATCACAGGTTGCATTATTTTACTGTGGGCTTCTTTCTTTTCATTAGTAAAGTATGACGTTTACCATATGAAAGGCGCTATAGCCTACAATCCTTCAGTTTCTCTTCATGGTTAGGCCTACAGTAGCCTGCATCACATCCAAATATCACTGGAACATCAGTGGAAGATGAGGGCGATGACATTATGAAATAACTGTTTGAGACGTGACAGGTGACAGCTGTCATAAGGACTGCTGCAGACTCACAGGTTAAGCTTCTGCACAGTAGATTCATATTTGTCTGAAGAATACAGACTACAGGTTTTGTATTTAAGCTATTTGATTTATTGGTATTGTAAGATGCTAATAAAAGGCTATTAAATTAAATCAAAATGGTCTTCATTTTGATTTGATGTGGCCCAAAACTAAAGTGATTTTCCACATAGGCTATTCATTTGGGGACAGTGTCAGACTTAAATGACATTCTTAAGTGTGGGACTATAGCGCGCCCCACACACATCCTGCGTCTACCTCTGGAGCGCGTCACGTTACCTTACTGCTGCCTCTCTCGGACTTTTCTCGGACACACATGCAACGTCTCAGCAGCTGCTGCTGCTTGTTGGAAGTTTTATTTTGAAGGGGACACACCAGGAAATGGTGAAACTACAGCGAAAGCTGCCAGTATGAAGTCAATATGACTCTCAGCAGAGTATTTCAAAAATCACTTTACTGATTTATACGGGAGAGAGAGAGGGGGGTGTGGTCGGGGAAGAAGAAGGCCGTAGACACAGATAGAGCAACGGAAAACTGTTGCGCTCATCATGATCTTTTTTATTTCTTCACTATATTGGATCTCTATATGTGTCATTTATCCAAAAATGAAATGCCAGAACTAATTGAAAATTAGGTTTTAAATCCCTCGGATTTTGATTGCACAATTAAATCGTGAAATAAAGGGATTATTCGCGTATACGACTGAGGGATGTTTTATTTTGAAATAAACACACCGGGTAAACGTGTAACTAGAGTGAATGCTGCTGGTATGACTGTCAGCAGAGTATTTCTCTATCAGTTAAAGCACAGAGACGCGAGAGAGACGCGCTGCTCTCAGAAAAAAATAGGCGAGCCTCCTGAGGTGAAGGGGAGCGTCGCTGCAGACGTGCCTCCGACGCGCCTCAGCAGTGCGTCTGAGGTTGGATGTGTGCTCGCTCTACGTTGATTTCACAGTCTGTGACCAAAAGTCAGACGCAGACGCGAGGTAGACGCGCAGTAGAGGTAGGATGTGTGTGGGGCGCGTAGGCCTATAGTGCTAATTAAGTAGCCTATTCATAGTCATAGTGCAAACCAATTAGGCTAAATGGTTTAGTGTTTTAATCCGCTCAGTTCAACGTTTAATTGCTTTATAATCTTACATTACGCTACGCGAGAACGATCAGTAAAATAAATGAATCAATTCAGTAATTTTCTGACAGCATTCCACTTCCTCTCCTTATTTGTAGTATGAATTTTTTTCAGCGCTCTGTTTTCTGCTGTTCTGTGAAAATTCAAAAAGACAAGCTTTTCCTCTTGAGTGAAGTCAGCGACACACTTCTTTCTGTTTTTTTTACTCAACTGCTTGCAATCAGTCCGTTTGTGTAAAGTTAGTGGCACAAGATCAGTCTATATTGTGCAAAAGCGGAGTCAAATGATGCATCCAACGCCCCCTTTCATGGGGACACGCACAGAGCCTGAAGCTGAAACCCTCGTTCAACATAGTTCATAACCGCCTTTATGATACCGGTCAGCTCTTGAAACAGATCAAGAAAAGAGAGCCACGGGGGCGCCTTTAGCTCAGTTGGTAAGGCGTCCCCCTCCCGGGCCGGGCCCAGCAGCAGACCCGGGTTCGATTCCCGCCCGCGGTCGTTCTCTGCATGTCACTCCCCTCTCTGCCCCATTTCACCTCTGTCTCTCTGCACTATCAATAAAGGATAAAAATGCCCAAAAAAATATCTTTAAAAAAAAAAAAAAGAAAAGAGAGCCAGGCTCTGTTGAGTTTGCTTCGTAGTATACCCCTCTGGTCTCAATATGATATTGATAAACATTTTATTTTATTTTACTTTACCATAAAGTCTAAATGTATAGCCTTTGGGGTTCCCTCGGGGTCAGATTTAAAATAACAATAATTCTAAACTGGGTGAAAAGTGTTACTTAAATAATAGCGTCATATAGGTTACATGTATTTATGATAATTTTAATTCTCTGAAATACGTACGCCTACATCAGGCATTAGATTGGGATACTATTTGTTTAGGTGGTTAGATTTTCACAAACCAAAATGAACTAACAATTGTATTATAATTATACACTCAACAAAAATATAAACGCTAAACACTTTCGTTTTTGCTCCCATTTTTCATGAGATGGACTTAAAGATCTAAAATTCATTCCAGATACACAATATTACCATTTCTCTCAAACATTGTTCACAAATCTGTCTAAATGTGTGATAGTGAGCACTTCTGCTTTGCTGAGATAATCCATCCCACCTCACAGGTGTGCCACATCAAGATGCTGATCTGACATCATGATTAGTGCACAGGTGTGCCTTAGACTGTCCACAATAAAAGGCCACCCTGAAATGTGCAGTTTTGTCTCACAGCAAAATGCCACAGATGCCACAAGCATTGAGGGAGCGTGCAATTGGCATGCTGACAGCAGGAATGTCAACCAGATCTGTTGCTCGTGCATTGAATGTTCATTTCTCCACCATAAGCCGTCTCCAAAGGCGTTTCAGAGAATATGGCAGTACATCCAACCGGCCTCACAACCGCAGACCACGTGTAACCACACCAGCCCAGGACCTCCACATCCAGCAGGTTCCGTAACAGACTTGAGTGGGCAAATGCTCACATTCGATGGCGTGTGGCACGTTGGAGAGGTGTTCTCTTCACGGATGAATCTCGGTTTACATTGTTCAGGGCAGATGGCAGACAGCGTGTGTGGCGTCGTGTGGGTGAGCGCTTTGCTGATGTCAATGTTGTGGATCGAGTGGCCCATGGTGGTGGTGGGGTTATGGTATGGGCAGGCATCTGTTATGGACGAAGAACACAGGTGCATTTTATTGATGGCATTTTGAATGCACAGAGATACCGTGAGGAGATCCTGAGGCCCATTGTTGTGCCATACATCCATGAACATCACCTCACGTTTCAGCAAGATAATGCACGGCCCCATGTTGCAAGGATCTGTACACAATTCTTGGAAGCTGAAAATGTCCCAGTTCTTGCATGGCCAGCATACTCACCGGACATATCACCCATTGAGCATGTTTGGGATGTGCTTGACCGGCATATACGACAGCGTGCACCACTTCCCACTAATATCCAGCAACTTCGCACAGCCATTGAAGAGGAGTGGACCAACATTCCACAGGCCACAATTGACAATCTGATAAACTCTATGCGAAGAAGATGTGTTGCACTGCATGAGGCAAATGGTGGTCACACCAGATACTGACTGGTTCTGAGTCCCCAGACCCCCAATAAAGCAAAAAAAATGCACATTTCAGAGTGGCCTTTTATTGTGGACAGTCTAAGGCACACCTGTGCACTGATCATGATGTCAGATCAGCATCTTGATGTGGCACACCTGTGAGGTGGGATGGATTATCTCAGCAAAGCAGAAGTGCTCACTATCACACATTTAGACAGATTTGTGAACAATGTTTGAGAGAAATGGTAATATTGTGTATCTGGAATGAATTTTAGATCGTTAAGTCCATCTCATGAAAAATGGGAGCAAAAACAAAAGTGTTGCGTTTATATTTTTGTTGAGTGTAATATATTTTTATTGACATCACCCTACTGTTGTGGTAGATCTGTTTGTTCTTCTGTAAATCTTATAATTCCCTTCTTGGCAATTGTTTTCATAGGTGCGACCAGTCTATCCCCTTTGCTGGCCAGTGTGTGTGGTCGGAATCCTCCAGCTTCTCTCCACTCAACTGGAGACTCAATGTTCATCCATTTCTCCTCAGACAGCAGTGTTACCGGTCGAGGCTTTAATGCCTCCTACTCCAGAGGTCATACACAAAATTCAAACACCATATATTATTGACCGCAAGGTTGCTATAAGTTCTAATGATATTGTTTGGTTAATACACTGTAATGTATTGGGAGTAGAACTAACAACACAGCTTTCCTAACTATCTTAAAGACTTCCACTTGCTACTTATGCTGGGCTTGCACTAGAGGACTTTGAAAAGACTGAAGACTGAAACCCTCTTACATCTAAAGACAATCAACTCACACCTGAAGACAAATAGACAATTAGTTTTCAGTCACAGAGTGAGATTTTGAAAAGACAGGGGGTCTCATATTGCAAGACTACAACTAGATTCCTTTTGAGATTAATATTATTTCCGCAAACGCGATAGTGATTATTTAATTAAAAAAAGGTTCATTCATTATTCCGAGTGGGGGACTTCCTTTAGTTATTTGACCATCTTTATTTGCTGATCTCGTCCCCCAATAACTTTAACTCCTAACCCTGTATTTGACGGTAAAGTGTTAAGGTTGCGCGGCTGTCAGCCTGGTTCTCCCGCCGAGGCTTCAAGGAAAATGTGTCCGAAATAAGTGCCTGCACAGGCGGACACAGGTCGTGACTAATGCCGCTCCTCCTGCGTCGTGCTTGGTGCATGCGAGAGTGTGACAGTGTTTATGTAATTTCGCTTGAGCCAACCCCTTGAAGCAGCTCCGAGTAACACTTAAATATCTTTTAAACAGCCTCATGTTTCCTCTCATAATCATAAATTACCTTTAACAGCAAACGAGACCATCAGTGCAAAGAAAGACGTTTTTATATAGTTTTTATTACTGCATTTGGTCTGGTCGCACACCCAGTCCGATTTTCGGTTCACGCGTGCATGCTCTATGGTCACATATCCGTATTGGTCGCAGATTTCAGTGTGGCGCAGCAACGCGATTTGAGAAGCCTATCCCTCCGGGTGAGGGAAGGGGAGCGGGAGCCTTGTTTGAGACAGTTTTGTCGTCATAATGACTGATAACGGGGCTGAACCATCAAATAAAAAAAAGAAAATGCAATGAAGAAAAGCTGAAAGGGAGAGTGATAGGCGGGCGGGAGGGCGTTGCCAAGCAATGTATACACAATTTCACGTGTTTACTCCTAAATGAATGAGCAGTAGCCTACTAAAACAAAGTTTACTTTGCCTCACCAGCATCATCAGATGACCATTATTCATCTGAAATAGTCATTATTTACAACAACATAAACACATTACCTCATCGTGATCCATACTAACTGCCGTCTCTCGTTCATTCGCTTTCTGTGAGGACACGTAACACGGACATGCACTATATTGCTTCCTGATAATTTGAATCTCGCACGCCCGGCACGAGCTAGAAAACAGCTTCACGACAGCTGGCGTCGTAAAAATACTACCGCTTTTGTCCAAAGGGGCCGCCAACGTGCAATGTTACTCATAGTGGCTTTAAGACTAACGATAATATCAAACATGTTTGATAATGTCGGAACCTCAAGACGGGAAGAAGACTGGCTGAAATCGGGTCGGATGACCACCTTACACTAAACGACTGAGATTACGGGCGCGCGCCACAACTCCAGCACGACTTCTGCGATTTCAGTCCGACATCGCATAGATCACACATACTGTTACATCCCAATGTGGACCAGGGAGTAACAATTGATGTTATGTTGATTGAAGGACAGATGTGAGACATAATTTACACAATTTATTAATAATTGTACAAAATAAGGCAACAGAACACGAATACTGCTCTGCAAGACAATACATACAGCTAAAGCTGAGCAGACAGGGACCTATCTATAAAGGAAAATGGCACGATGTTAGAAAAAGGAAAATAGAAACTAAGTTCACTGTTAACACACGCAGTTCTATTCTTATTACATATCTTTTCAGGTTGTGGTGGTCTCCTGCATGTGGACAGAGGCGTTCTGAGCAGTCCCCGCTACCCCCAGAACTACCTGCCTGGACTGAACTGTAGCTGGCATGTGATGGTCACATCTGGATTCAGAGTTTCTGTTGCGTTCCAGAACCCCTTCCAGATTCAAGGATTTGGAACTGCATGCAACTCAGGAGACTACCTGGAGGTAGAAAATCTGTATATTATGAATAACAACAGCAACTGTTTAGATTTGCAACTAAGCATACACTTACCATTTTTAAATGTGTTACAATTAGTACAGTTACTGGTACTATGGACCCATATCTTCCCAAGCAATCATTTTAAATATTTAAAAAACTAATTATTCATTGAATATTTTTGTTTTGTTTGTTTTTGATTAATACAGGTGTTGATTCAAGCAAACAATCTGCAATGCAAATAATGCATTGTTAAGTTTGAGATGTGCTTGTTGGCCTATGGATTCTATGGTTAACCATATAATTCCTCACGTGTAGGCCCATGGAGACATCTATCCTTACTCATCGCAGTCAGTTAGTCATTTAGTAATTTAGTTACAGAATATCTACTATTACGATTCCGACTATAAAAGTCTGATCTAAATGAAAAGTTAGTATCAACAGGTTATTAGTTATATCCTAACAAACCCGTATTAACCAACTTGTAGCACAATGCTTTAATTGTTTATTATTCCTTCATAAAGACTACTCTCCTCTCACCACAGTTCCTGCAAGAGACGCCAACTCCGGCCTCTTTGTTTAATAGCGCTGGATTTACCCTCTTTACCACCTGAGTTAACGTCTAAATAAAGTACAATATTCAACACATAACACCGTGTTTAAAGTTCCTATTTTATCAGATCCCCCTCATCCTAGGATGAGGCCGACCTCCTCTAAACTATTAACCCTTTCTAATATTGTTATCAGAAAATCCTCCTCCTGTTTTCACGGAAGATATCATTCACAAGTTATTGTTTATAAGTTGTATTTAACTTAGTTTGTAAACCACCCTTCTAATAAAATAGAACAGATATACTATTTTCAGAATATAAACATCTAGTTTAATCTGGGAAGGTATTTATAACCTATTCTTTTATTTTTAAAGATTAGGTGTTTCAACATATTCTCTCCTTTACAGAGAGGTTAGTTGTATGAGGTTGTGTGTGTTTTAAATCAGTAATGTGCCGTTGTGTAGAATCAAATTGAACTTACCTCCCCAGGGACGAAACCATCTCTTTGAAGAAAAAACCCTATACCTAAAGTCCTTCTGTTCCAGTTATAAACTAATTCACAACTGAGGCTTTACAACATTTAAGGGATTTTATTTACAAAATACAAGAGAGTATAGGTATAATACATAAAATGGACATTAAAGGAAAAGAAAAGAGGTTGTATGCCTATAACTCATTCAATAGAGTTATTTTGACTTGGTTCTCGTTTCTAAATTTGTTGTAGCTCGTGAAAAAATACCCAAACACTTGCATGCGTAAGTATCATCTTAAGAGCTACGAAAACTTCATACCGTACAAGGGGTTAGACAGATATCTTTACTGGCGCCTAATAAAGAAAGGCATTTCCCGATGGATAAGGGTACCATTTTTGCAAAAATATCTGTCTATTTCCCTGCAACTCAGTCCGTTTTCCTATTTCTAAAAATCCTTGATCAAGTCATTCTTAGTGTCAAGAGGTTCAAAGATGTGTTTTTAAAAGACTATGCCTCTAAGTACTTTGGAGTATTTTGGACTCACAAAGTTTTTCTAAGTTTTTCTTCTGCCTCCATAGTTGAAGACAGATAGATTCTGCTGGAACAGAGAGTAACACAAAAAGCGGCCCAAAAAAGCCTTGTCCTGCTTCAAAACAGGCTCTTATATAGTGAACTGAAAACCAATGAGACTTGGGGGAAGGAGGAGTGAAAAAGGCACAGCTGTTTGGGGGAACCCCGGTAGCCCCCTCCCTCTACTCCTTGCTACTGTATGGCCATATAAGGTCCTTCCCCCTATTACTTCCTGTGACCCTATGGTCCTCCCCCTTCCTCTGGTCAACTTTAACCTGATGAGCCTTCCATTCTATTCTGTTTCATTAAACATTTCCTACTTTTACTTATGACAAAAAGAAATACAAATGTCACAATATATGCACAAGTAAAAAGTTACATCATGTTCAATTATCACTTCACTACAAATTACTAATGCCTCGTTTTCACTGAGCAGCATCAGTTCAGATTTGTATGGCACAGTTTCGGTAGAGCACAGTTACCAAAGATCTGGCTTGTGTTTCCATTGCTGACAGAACCCTTACTTGATTGGCGGGGGTTAATGCTGGACGTCTACTGTCAGTCAGTAAAAACTCTCAGAACTGCACTTGCTGCGGCAGCTACGTAATTATCATGACATCATATAAGTCGGACACAGTGTAGCCTGCTGATTAATCTTATGAAGATGAAAAACGCTGCACAATAAACTAAGGACTGCTTGCTGACATTTTTCTCTAAACACAAGACTCCTCACGCTTGCCGAGATAGCTACACACAGCAGTTTATCTCTAACACGGAATGATTCTGACGACCAATCTACAGACTACAGTGTGTAGCTCCACCCTAAAAAAATAAAAAGGTGTGGCTCGGCTCGCTTTTTGGTACCCTTCCCAACTTTTGACAGTGGAAACAAATGAATGCATGCCCGGCCTCACCTAACCACACTGCTCAGTAGAAACCCTAACACACTAATTAGTAAAATGGTTATTTGTTGGTGGGTTGGAGTGGTTTAAATGACACAAACTCGGCTTCAATTGCCCATTTAGTTTGGTTTGTTTGAGCTGGTCTTAAAGCAGCCATAAGCAAACTGTATTGAAATTATTGCCTGAAAATATATATTTTTGGTTCACACTGCAAACAACTCTGGTGCAGTAATGCCTCGTTTCCACGGAGTAGAGCGGGTCGGGTCAGAGCGGGACAGCTCACTTTTAAGAATCTCGGTGGTGTTTCCACCGCCGACCCTACCCTTAGTGGTAGGGCGGGGTTTAGGCTGGACTGCGATAACCGCCGCCAGAATGTGGGTCAAACTATCGGGCTGTGGAAAAACTGTGGTCAAGCCAGCAGTCTCTCGTTTTTGCTTGGTCAAACCAGCCGCTTCGTTATGTATTATTGTGAGCACAGAGACAGTGAGCAAACAGTGCTGGATTTGAGGTGCATGGTAGCGGCAGTGAGCAAGAGGGGCTCTCCCCCAAGGCTGTTAGTACACGCTTCTGCTCGCTTATATCAGAACCTTGGTATGCTAATACTCTTAAAATAGGCAGATGGTCTCATCATCACGGGTCCCAACAACACCCATCAACGTATATCTATTAAAAGGTTGTTTTGGGACTTCCGGCTTGGCGAAACAACATGTAGGTCGCGTCGTCTTGAGCTCCTGCAGATTTAATTTTTTTTCAATTTCAAGGCACTTTTATCACCCCCACTACGGTCCAGCAGTTTTAGTGAACTTTTATTTAACACATTTGGTATTTTGTACTACTTTCATGTCGCCCAAGGCGAAAAAAGGGAAAAACAGCATTACGCCTCACCTGCGGCCTGTTGCGCGGCCTCGGTCCCCCAACTCTCCTGAGTCTCCTCCCCCGCGGAGTCTACCCCCGGATAGTATGGATGTAGCCTCGCTCAAAGATGAGCTTTTGTCGGCTCTTCGTCTTGATGTCGCGGCAATGTTTAAAGCCGAGCTCCGGGAAGCCTTGGCTGAGACCCTCAGTTCAATTAAGACCGAGCTGCTAGCCTTTAAAACGGAGCTTTCCTCCAGTCTGACCGCTGTCCGGCAGGACGTTGCTAGCTTGAAGAGCACCGTAGCTGAAGTTGAACTGTCCCTCTCTACCTGCACTGATGACATCTTGGCCCTCCGGGCTAAAGTGGAACACTTGACACAGGAGGCGGCTAAAATGGAGGATAAGTGTGATGATTTGGAGTCCCGATCGCGCCGCCAGAACATCCGTATCATCGGTATCCCGCAGGACGACCCTAACTCAGCATCAGCGGCTAACGTTTCCAAGCTATTGATGGAGGCTTTCTCACTCGGGAAGGAGCCGCTGATCGATAGATCGCACCGTGCTCTGGCGCCAAAGCCCGCACCGGGCAACCGCCCCCGCGCCATTTTCGTAAAGCTGCACTACTATACTGACTGCAACGAGATCCTCAGAAAGGCGAGAGAGTTACAACGGATTACTCTGCGCAACATGTCCATCTCCGTGTTCCCGGACTACACCCACAAGACGGCCCGGGCTCGCGCAGCCTTCACCGAGGTTCGGCACCTCCTACGAGACATCGATGGAGTCAGGTTTGGCATCCTCTTTCCTGCACGGCTTCGCATCACCTATGCAGGTGTACAGCGTGACTTCACTTCCCCAGAGGAGGCTAAGACATTTATTAAAACACTGAATAAATAGAGTCGCGTATCGTGCTGTCCTTTGCTCTGGTCCTCGTTTTCCAGTTCTGGTGAGTTGTAAAATGACTTTTTCCTTATAACTATTTTAAGCCTCCAGCTGTCACCTAATATTTTTGTTTATATTGGACGACTTTGATATTTTATCCACTCGTGGACAATTAAGTACGTTTGGTGACCTTTGTAGCTGTACTGTTTAAATATTTTTACCTAGATCTGATTGAAGTTGGTAACAATAGCCTACCTAGGTTTGTGTGCCAATATGTTCTCCCTAAAAAAATATAAATCACATGGTGAGTGTGTGTAAATGCATGTATAAACGTTTCCTAGATGTATAGTCTGTGAGAACATATTTTAATTTATTATTTAATTTTATTTAATTTTTGTACAATATTTTTGTTTATATTGGATGACTTTGATATTTGTCCAACTCCACTTATGGACAATTAAGTACATTTGGTGACTTTTGTAGCTGTACTTTATGTTTTTTTGTTTATATATTTAACTGGATCTGATTGGAGTTGGTAAAAATAGTCTACTGAAGCTTGTGTCCCAATATGTTCTCCCTAGGGGTGTGGATCACATGCCACTAGCCTTGTTATTTTTGTTGTGTTCTTTTCCATTACAGAAACTAGTGGGTGTGTGTAAATGCATGCATACACGTTTCCCAGATGTATCGTTTGTGGGAACATGCATATTTTTATTTGTTATTTTATTTTTGTACAATCAAATTTTCAGTTCTGCTGTGCCAATGCACCATAGTTATTTAAAGTGCCTTATATTTAATATTCAATGTTTAGAGTTAATGCTCTGCAGAGTTCTATTTGTTAGTTCTAGCTTATAAGTCGAAAGCTTCATTTTGAAGATGGCTCCTGTCGGAGTCTGCACTGTGACTCCCATCGTTTGGGGATGGGGTCAATTGATGTGCGGGAGGGGGGTGGGTTTGGGTGGGTTGTGGTTGTTTCTAGTGTTATGTCTCTGTGTGATTACTTATGTTTTTGTTTTTTTTGCCCTGGGGGAACTCCTCTTTTCATCTACCTTCTCCATCCCTGATAAAATGCAACCTTTAGATGATTAATACAATTTGCCCAGACTCAGATAATGGATCCACAACTAGATTTTTAAGCTGGAATGTGAGAGGTCTGAACAGCCCCATTAAACGATCGAAAGTACTTTCACATTTGAAGAGATTGAATGCCGACATAATATTCTTACAGGAAACGCATTTACGTGATAGGGATCAAGTTAGACTTAAGAGTCCATGGGTCAGTGATATCTTTCACTCGACTTTTGACTCGAAATCTAGAGGGGTAGCTATTTTGGTTAATAAAAGGGTACATTTTACCGCTTCTAAGATCATAGCTGATAAGAATTGGAGATATATGATTGTCGCAGGCCTTCTATACCAGAATCCGGTTTTATTAGTAAATTATGCTCCAAATTTTGATAACCCAGATTTTACAAATAGATTATTTGCTACCCTGCCTCTCCTAGACACCCATCTTTTAATTCTTGCTGGGGTGTTATGAATCCAACACTGGACCGCTCTAATCCCGTACTCTCAACCAATCTTCCATGTCTAAATCAATTTCTGATTTTATGCTCCAAAATGGGTTTGTAGACCCTTGGAGATTTCATAATCCCCAAACTAAAGCATATTCTTTTTTTCTCCCAAATCCATCAATCCTATTCCCGCATTGATTATTTTTTTGTTGATGGTTCCCTGGTCTCCAAAGTGACCTCCTCTGAGTATCATCCAATTGTTATATCTGATCATGCTCCTCTTAGTCTCAATATACAGCTTTCGGGCCAGCCTCGTTTCTCCTCACCCTGGAGGTTTAACACTCTGCTTCTGTCTGATGATGCATTCAACACCTTTATATTGTCCTCAATTGATGACTTTATAACTATTAACAGAGACAACTCTGTCTCTCACTCATTATTATGGGAGTCGCTCAAAGCCTATTTGCGTGGTCTAATTATTTCTTACTCAGCTCATCGCAATAAAACCCGTAAGGCTAAGCTAAATCAACTCCTAATTAAAATCCGGGATATTGATGGACAAAATGCTATTAACCCATCCCAGAGTTTAGCGAAACAGAGATATGATCTGCAGGTAGAGTTGGACCTCCTTACAACAAGCGACGCTGAGCGACTTTTAGTACGTTCTCGTGCTACTTATTATGAACATGGTGATAAGCCGAGTAGGCTCCTGGCTCATCAATTGAAACGTCAAACTACTTCTCGATTTAATTCCACAAAATAAAGATTCCTCTGGCGCACTTGTCTCTGATCCAACTTCTATAAATGACATCTTTAGGGATTTCTATTTCTCCCTTCATGAATCAGAATCATCATCAGACACAACAGAAATGACTTCTTTCCTCCAGAATCTTGATATCCCCAAAGTTGATCCCACTACAGGTGAAACTCGAAAAATTAGAATATCGTGCAAAAGTTCATTTATTTCAGTAATTCAACCTAAATGGTGAAACTAATATATTATATAGACTCATTACATTCAAAGTGAGATATTTCAAGCCTTTATTTGTTATAATTGTGATTATTATGGCTTACAGCTTATGAAAACCCCAAATTCAAAATCTCAGAAAATTAGAATATTACATAAAATCAATAAAAAAAAGATTTTAAATACAGAAATGTCGGCCCTCTAGAAAGTATAGTCATGCATATGTACTAAGTACTTGGTTTGGGCCCCTTTTACACAAATATTTGCCTAAATGCGGCGTGGCATGGATGCCATCAGTCTGTGGCACTGCTGAGTTGTTATGGAAGCCCAGGTTGCTTTGATAGTGGCCTTCAGCTCGTCTGTATTGTTGGGTCTGGTGTGTCTCATCTGCCTCTTGACAATACTCCATAGTTTCTCTATTGGGTTCAGGTCAGGATAGTTGTCTGGCCAATCAACACAGTAATACCATGGTCAGTCAACCAGTTACTTGTGGTTTTGGCACTATGGACAGGTGTCAAGTCTTGCTGGGAAAAGTAATTCAGCATCTCCATAAAGCTTGTCAACAGACGGAAGCACGAAGTGCACTAAAATCTCCTGATGGATGGCTGTGGTGACTTTGGACTTGATAACACAGTGGACCAACACCATCAGATGACATGGTGCCTCAAATCATCACTGACTGTTGAAACTTGACAGTTGTCTTCAAGCAACTTGGATTTTGTGCCCCTCCGCTCTTCCTCTAGACTGTGGGACCTTGATTTCCAAATGAAACGCAACATTTAATTTGGATCAGTGATGATTTGAGGTATCATGTCATCTGCTGCTGTTGGTCCACTGTGTTATCAAGTCCAAAGTCACCACAGCCATCTACCAGAATATTTTAGAGCACTTCATGCTTCTGTATGTTGACAAGCTTTATGGTGATGACAATTTCCATTTTCAGCTAGACTTGGCACCTGCCCACAGTATCATAAACCACTGGTAACTGGTTGACTGACCATGGTATTACTGTGCCTGAATGGCCAGACAACTCTCCTGACCTGAACTCCATAGAGAAACTATGGACTATTGTCAAGAGGAAGATGATACACACCAGACCCAACAATACAGAGGAGCTGAAGGCCACTATCAAAGCAACCTGGTCTTCCATAACAACTCAGCAGTGCCACAGACTGATAGCATCCATGCCACGCCGCATTGAGGCAAGAATTCATGCAAAAGGGGCCCAAACCAAGTACTTAGTAGATATGCATGATTATACTTTCTAGAGGGCCGACATTTCTGTATTTAAAAACCTTTTTTTTATTGATTTTATGTAATATTCTAATTTTCTGAGATTTTGAATTTGGGGTTTTTATAATCTGTAAGACATAATAATCACAATTATAACAAATAAAGGCTTCACATATCTCATTTTGCATGTAAAGAGTCTGTATAAGATATTATTTTCACCTTTAAAGTTGAATTACTGAAATAAATGAACTTTTGCACGATATTCTAATTTTTCGAGTTTCACCTGTACTGCTAATGAGCTTGATACCTTTAAATTTGGAAGAAATTAAATCCTCTATCAAAGCCATGCAAAACAATAAATCACCCAGCCCCGATGGATTCCCAGTTGAGTTTTTGTATAAATGTATTAATAAGCTGGCCCCTCTCCTCAACTCTGTTTTTAACGAGTCCCTAGAATGTGGTTCATTGCCCCCCACTCTAACCCAAGCGTCCATATCCCTTCTTTTGAAGAAAGGAAAATACCCTACTTATTGTACCTCGTACAGGCCTCTGTCACTTCTTAATGTTGATGTTAAGATTTTAGCTAAAACCTTAGCAACTCGTCTTAAAAAGATTGTTCCTGTCATCATATCAGAAGAACAGAATGGCTTCATCAAAGGGCGTCAGCTGTTTTTCAACGTCCGAACACTTTTAAATGTAATTTTCTCTGGTCATTCCGCCTCAACGCCCGAAGTTGTTATTTCGCTCGATGCTGAGAAAGCATTTGATCGGGTAAAATGGCATTATCTTTTTGAAGTTCTACAACAGTTTGGCCTAGGGAACAGGTTTATTTATTGGATTCGGCTTCTGTATACCAACCCTCAAGCTAGTGTCCACACAAATAATTCCCGGTCTAAATATTTTACATTGTCACCTGGTACTAGACAGGGCTGTCCCCTCTCCCCCCTACTCTTCGCTTTGGCCATAGAACCCCTCTCAATTACTTTAAGATCTCTCCTCCACTTTCGCGGCATTCCTCGTTCTGGCATTGACTTAAAATCGTCTCTTTATGCTGACGACCTTCTTTTGTATATATCGGACCCCCTGACTACTATTCCGCCAATTTTATCATTGCTGGAGAGATTTGGTTCTTTCTCAGGCTATAAAGTTAATCTACTTAAAAGTGAATGCTATCCTATAAACACCCTAGCTTTACAACTCAAACAGTCCGATATTCCTTTTAAACTCAGCCCCTCAGGGTTTAAATATTTAGGGATTAATGTGACCCGCACCTTGCCCTCTCTCTATTCTGCCAATTATGTTCCTTTGGTTACCCAGCTTGGACTAGATTTCAATAGGTGGAATGCTCTTCCTCTGTCATTAATAGGTAGGATTAATGTGGTAAAAATTAATGTCTTGCCAAGATTTCTTTTTCTTTTTCAATGTACTCCTTTATTTTTGCCTAAAAAGTTTTTTAAGTCATTGGATGGTACTATTACGTCCTTCTTGTGGGGAGGTAAGACTCCCAGGGTAAGAAAGTCACTACTGCAAAAATTTACATCTGACGGTGGTCTCGCCTTACCAAATTTTCTTCTATATTATTGGTCAGCACAAATACATAAATTAACTTATTGGCTTCAATCTCCCGAACTATTATGGTGTAAGCTTGAGACCCAGTCGTGTTTCTCCTCTGCACTACCGGCTTTACTCACATCTTCATTGCCCACTAACCTTTCTAGTTTCACTAAGAATCCTATTGTGCTATCTACACTGAGGGTTTGGTTCCAATTTAGGTGCCATTTTATTCTTCTGCATCCACTCTGATGCCCATAGTGAACAACCATCTATTTCCCCCATCTGTTGGGAATACCTCCTACATCTTATGGCAAAATCGAGGCATTAAAGTTTTCAGAGACCTTTATAAAGACTAGGGCTGTCGCGATGAAGGAATATCCCGTGCGGTGAGTCAGGGTGGCTAAACCGTGCGGTATGCGATATAATTGCTCCACCCCCTTTTACTGTGGCAGTAAGGAGAGATCAGATTGCCAACTGCGCTTTTCCTTTTATGCACACCACAGCCGCCGTAATGTTTAGATGTCATCATTTGCATCAAATCCCTAATGATAATAAGACTAAGAGGCTTTATTTAAACGCTGTCCATGCGGTCGTTGTGATGTAACTTTATTGGCTGTAAACTGAAACTAGTGGAGATCGCGGAAGCCTTCCAAACGACAACTGTAACGCGCCCCGGTTATCATTTCAGCCTTAAACCACGGCGTTGATAGCTTTCGTTTCAGCACTAGGCTATGTGAATAACTATGAGCATTAAATAAATGCTGCGTCTCAGATGCCGAGGAGAGCAGCCAGGATGACCCACGACCGAACCAGAGCATAGAGAGATGACAGCGAGAGCGATCACAGCGGGGCAGAGGAATAAAGTCTGTGGTAAACACATCAGAGTTCGGTCTATTTGCACTACTGTTCATTTGCAATGAAGAAAAGTGTTTTATTCAATGAGTTTTTATTTTTTTGTATTATTTTAATAAATACAATTCATTTCCTTTTAAAAACAAGATCTGGTCTTCAAATGTTTTCATTTTTAACCGTAATGCAGTGTTTCCTCTCAAACTTGTCTTATATGCATCTTAAAAAAAGAGAGAAAGAAAGATGTTTGGTTTTTCAACACTTGAACATTTATTAAATATGGAACAGAAGGTGGCAATGGTGCGCAATATGATGCTATATATTGTCATTTACTGGAGAAAAAAAAGAAGCAGATTGTTTAGGCTAAATCTTAAAGTGCAAATAATAAAACATGAAATGAAAAAGTACCCGTATATTTTTCTAACGAAATAAAAAAAACAGGCACTGGATATAATTCAACATGAAAAAGAAATTAATCTGCTTGAGCCTAAATAAACAATGTAAGACTTTAGTCTATACCTGGGTTATTTCCTTGTTGCGCACAAGGAAAACCAGCATGTTAACCTTATGTGGTTTAAGAGAGGAGCGGATAGGAGTAACGATGTTTCCAGCGGCACTGAAAACTCTCTCTGATGGTGCGCTTGTTGCACATATACACATGTACTTGCGGGCAACTTTGGAGAGCAGAGGGAATCTAGCCTGGTTATCGCGCCACCAGGCGAGTGGGTCAGCGTTTGAGTCTATAGGATCCTCCTGGAGGTAGCGTGTCAGTTCGGTATCGGCCCGGACTCTCGTGGGTATATTTGCGGGGGTTGATCTCTGACTTCAGCAGGTCTCCAAGGGTTTTCTTTCTTGCTGCTGGTGGTGGCACTGCCGCCTGCGCCGAGCGCACAGCTGACACACTGGCACCGCTCTCTCTGTCTTCCATAGCTAACGCCTCGTCAATAAGTGCGCATTTTGTTTCCTCCTCTATGTCATTGTTAAAATGATTGGCCCTATACCGAGGGTCCAATAAGCAGGCCTTAGCCAAGAGTTTTTGTAGGGGAGCTCGTCTGTACTTCTCCTCGAGCACAGTGCACATCTTTTGTTTGATGTCCGATGTCAGCGTGGTGTCCTCGTCTGATGGTCTCAAAACGTCTTCGATCAGGAGGTTCAGTACCGGTTTAACGGATGACACCGTAACATAGTGCTCGCCGGACAGCAGGTCGGTAAAGTCAGCTGCGGGCTTTAAGGCGGCGTTCACCGACTCTAGGACTGCAATGTCCTGCCAGGTTGGAATAAGATGCTGATGCCGCCGGTCATCCAGAACTCTTTTAATAGCCGGGATTTGTTCTAAGACTCTCGCCACCATTTTCTGTTTCGTCCCCCATCTCGTAGCGCAGTCCTGTAAATATGCAAATCACATGTATCAATACATTTAAAGCTACATTTTTAATGATAATTAGTTTCAAGGTATTTGTAGTAAATGAAATTTTTTTTTTTTTAAATAATTCCAGCAAGCCAACATTTTATTGAATATCATATTTGGAGAATATTGTAAGGCTAAAACGCTGAAACTTATGTCATAAAATTTTGGTATAATGAAGGCTGAATGGCATTTTCTTATTAAGCAAGAACAATATTCAATTAAATTATAGTATAATTAAATTATTACCATTATTAGCCCGTGCTGTGGGATTTGGAGCTCCGCTTGCGCTTTTGCCAGATCTCGCCTCTTCAGCCAGCTATGGGAGACAGCTCCAACCAAGGTGTGACACTGGCCCATTGCTCTACCTGTGCGATCCTTCACGCTCGCCATGGCGTTGGTAACTGCCAGGTGTAAATTATGTCCGAAACAGTTCAACCACGGCCATCTCAATTGATTGACTGCTGCAACGATGTTGGCCCCGTTGTCTGTCGTTAGACACGCCAGCTTCTTCTCATCCAGGGACCACTCCTGAAAAGCGCTGCGGAGAGCCTCGGCTATATTGTCAGCTGTGTGGTTCTGGGGCATAAACACAGTTTCGAGGCAACGTGATTTTAGAGTCCAGTCCGGGGTCAGGAAATGCACAGTTAGACTCATGTACGGAGTCATATTGACGCTTGACCACATGTCAGTGGTGGCGGCAAAGTAGTCTACATCTTGTAGCTCACTTAGAACGGATGCCCTGACTGCGTTGTACATCTTAGGGACTGCAGTTTCCGAGAAGTAAGTTTTGCCGGGCACCTCGTATTGCTTATCAAATGTTTGCAGCATGGCCTTGAATGCCGGCTTCTCCACCGTGTTAAACGGCACCATCTTTTTGATCTTTTTTGCACATAGTTTGCATATGACTTCGTCCAAATTGGCAGGTTCTCCTTTTTCATTCGGCTGGAAGCCGAAATGCTCCCAAAGTGGCGAAGTAACACCTGGTTTGGATACTAGGGCATTTCCCATTCTCTTCATCTGCAGGTAATTTGCAGGTGAGGGGACGTCACCTTTTATAACAGGTCCATGGACGTCACGTGCGGTTTTTGCAGTGACCGCCCATGCTCTGCGATTGGCTTGAAAATATTGCAGTATTTCATCTGTGCGGTTATCGCGACAGCCCTAATAAAGACGGCAATTTGCTACTTTTTCAGACTTGTCTAAAGATTTTAATTGACCCCATTTATTTATGTACTTTCAAATTAGGCATTGTGCCTCCTCTCTTTTTTCATCTTATCCTTCCCTCTCTATTAACCAGCCATGGGAAGACCTTTTGATCTTAAAACCCCAACAGAAATCACTAATTTCTAAGATTTATGACAAACTCACGGCTCTGGGAAACAATTCGGCTGTCAAAAGCAAAAGTGCTTGGGAGAGTGAACTTGGGTTAAATCTGACAGATCAATGGTGGGATAAGGCTGTGCATAGTATACGTTCATCTGAAATTTACCCAAATGTTGTGGACCAATGTGACCGATGCCATGCCTCCTCATGTAACTCGAGTCATATGTTTTTTTTTTTTGTCCTAGACTAGAGATTCTGGAATGACTTTTTTATAATCATGACAAAAGTTCTAGGAACCCAAATAAAAACAGACCCCCTCATTGCAATATTCGGAACCCCTTCTAAACAACCCCATATTACAGCCTTACAATCAGAAACATTAGCCTTCACTTCCCTTCTGGCAAGACGCCGTACTTTACTTATGTGGAAATCCCCTAACCCCCCTTCTATTCCAATCTGGCTCAAAGATGTAATATTTTTTTTTTAATTAGAAAAAATTAAATTAACAGTGAAAGGCAGCACTAATAAATTTGGCAAAAAATGGGATTCTTTTATAGCTTATTTTAATTCATTACCAGGACTAACCCCCCCTCCCCCCTAACTTTTTTTAAGTCGCTACTCTTTTTATTATTTTTTTATTATTATTTTTATTTATATTTATTTTTTATTATTTTTTTTTCTTTCATGTGTATTTGTACATACTGTATCTGTATCCTATTATGTTTTGTATGACGCATTTTGATCTTTTTCATACCCGGAGACACCTGTTCTTTGTGTGTTTGTTGTTAAAAAAAATTAAAAACCCAATAAAAAAAAAAAAGAAAAAAAAAGGTTGTTTTGGTCTCCTGCAGTGACCCCTAACATTTAGGACTGTCTACCACTGCAATTGCTATTATCCACTACTTGTCCCTCCTTTAAAAGAAACTTATTTTACCAAAACGAGGTGGAAACATACACAGTTAAATGACCCAAACTCATTAAACACTGAAACACTTTTTACAGGTTATGTAGAATACAATGCAGTTAAAGGCATTACTGCAGTACACTACATTTCTATAAGACCAACAATACAAATGCACTAAATCCCAAATGATAAATGAAATTGAGGCAGTTAGTCATGACACCATAACAATTCCCTTCCTCCTGAGGTCAAACCATCACTCCAATACAGTGCACAACAAATCACGCTACGTTGAGGAGAGACTGCTTGCATTGTCCAGTGTAAGACGACACAGTCCGGCTGACAGCCCACCACTGACGTCACAGCCAGGGTCCCACCGTGACATCAGGCAGACCGCAGGGTTGTAGCGAACATAGCACTCAATCTTGGACCTTAGCAGCTTCTCACCAGCAGTGACGAAATCCCTTTCCTGGCACGCATGGTAGCAAGGCCCTCCTTTTCACCCTTGGAATGAAAGGCCAATAGTCTATATTTAGATGGCAGTGGGCCAAGACAGCCAGGGAACCCCTCTGCAGCTTGCGGTTCCCTCCTCAGATCCCCGATGACAGCTTTGTTACTGGCGGGTGTATTGCAGAAACACAAACAGCCAGAATAGGCATGATGCTGTTGGTTTCTAGTCTTGTGGCATCTGTTTTCAGAAACTGCAGTCATACAGTCCAGGAACAGCCCACGGTCTACGCTTTTTCTTTGTCTTTTTCTTCATTTTTAGAGCTTACATGAAGCACATAGCGACGTACCAGCATGATTGCAGTCCAGCCATTTCTTTCCAAAGTCTCAGTCAATAAAAACTGCACACGGTTCTTTTTTTGTATAACAACTGGAACAGTCTTGGAACAGCCATACAGTTCCTCATGCTCCATTGTCATTTTATCCTTAACAGTGACGCCATCATGTGGTGTACTAGCCAAATTTCCCCATGGCTAACAAAGACTCGAAGAGGCTGGACAATTCATCAGTGTTCCAAGTTTATTTCAGAGATTCCAGTCAGGACAATACAGAGGATTTGAGATGCATGGTAACGGCAGTGAGCAAGAGGGGCTCTCCCCCAAGGCTGTTAGTACACGCTTCCGCTCGCTTATATCAGAACCTTGGTATGCTAATACTCTTAAAATAGGCAGATGGTCTCATCGTCACGGGTCCCAACAACACCCGTCGACGTATATCTATTAAAAGGTTGTTTTGGTCTCCTGCAGTGACCCCTAACATTTAGGACTGTCTACCACTGCAATTGCTATTATCCACTACACACACATATGAACCAAATAAACTGACCTAGAGGTCTGAAAAGGCCTTAATGTCTGAATTTTAGTCAAACTACCAGGGAAAATGTTTGTTCAGACCAAAATGTGAGTTTCCGTTCATGTAAAAATAAGGGTTACAATCAGCTTTCTTCAGTACACTGATACTGTATCCGTAGGAGGGGAATAGATACAAAAAACAAGAAAGCCATCATTTCAATATCTCCAACTTAGATAACTATTTATTATTTATGTCTGTTTGGGGAAAATAACACAATTATTTTAGAGAAGTAGACATTTGAAAGATTGAAGAGAGACATACAGTATATAATGTATGTCAGACAAAGAAAGGCATGCAACACCAATTCTCTGCTACTTACAGTGGTTCGCTGATTTCCCTTTCCATCTAGTTTCACATACATTTTCCAACATTTGACTTAAGATATGTGCCCAAGAACTCCCTGCCAGTCAGTAGAGTGAATACATGGCTCTTGGACTGAAATATGATATCCAGTCGCTTTTACTTAGTACATCAACACATCTTGTTTATTTGTTTTAGGGAGAGAGTTGTTGCTGTTCCTTTGATGTGTTGTTTGTTGTCTCCACAGCTCAGGAATGGTCCAGATGTTTCATCTCCACTACTGGGGCAACGTCTCTGTGGATCCAGTCTTCCGTCCATCCTCCAGTCTACTGACAACCATCTCTTTGTTCACTTTACATCTGATGCCACTAATGAGGCTAGTGGCTTTAAGCTGAGCTTTGAAGCCCACAGTCAAGGTACAACCACCACTATTTTTGGCAGGACCGCAAAGTAATTCCGGCCCTACGAGTGTGAATGTCTCTGAGTGAGTGAGTGGGTGAGTGAGTGACTTGGAGACCAAATACAGTGATAGATCGCCAACAGTTCACACACACACATACACACTGAAGGGGAAAGGAGTCCAGAACTGTCTGCATTATGCAAAGTGATAGGCTGGTTGAAGCCATGAAATTACATTTGTCATATTAGTCCATGGGCCAAGTCCCAAAATGTCACTAATCTGCACTGTTACAACCACCTGTTTGTTATTATTTTATTTACAGGAGCTAATTGTTGACAGTTGATAGCTCTAGCTATGTTTACGAGTGTTGTGTCAGTGACTACACTTCCCAGCACCTTAGCTCCAGGATGTGACATCATGCGGAAGCAACGGACTGCTACTTCCTTGGCATCAGCCGCGCAGTTTCAGAGCTGAAATGTTTTGACACATAGACCTGCAAACGACACACAAGGATCATCAGAGCTTGACAAGCTAGCTCACATGAATGAACAGTTTCTTTTTAAGTTTTCACAACTTCACGAAAGGATCCTTCTTCCCCATCACACTACTGAACTCAATATCATACAAAGCGGACTGGCGGCTCAAGAGAGCTGGAGACGTGGCTATTCGCATTCAGCAGTCTTTTGAGCATAGCTACACTTTAGCCTCTGTTATCTTAGCTCTGGGTTTGCTTTATTGTTGTTATTTGCGCTATACTGCAGTAGCAGCAACCAGAACAGCGGGTGTTAGCTCTGGGGGATGACAGTAGCATCTGAATGCAGTGCATGCGTGCAGTGCATGATGGCGTGCACGTGATCGAGAGAGATGCATTATTATCATCATCATTAATATTATTAGCCTATTAAACCTGCCCGTAAGAGGGCCTGCTTTTTGTGCCGACTTCTGCAGTCTTGCTTGATTGAGTGAGTGCTTGTGCTTATTGAATTAATAATATAAATTAACTTAATGTCAGCTAAAGGGGATTATTTTAGTATAGTCAAAGCATAGTGAGCCTGATCGAGTAATAATCTGCATTTGTGTGTCGCGTTTAACTAAAATAGGCTACATGAGCATATTCCTTTCCATTTTATTCTAAGATGGTGCTATGGTGGTTCATTTGAAAGTTTAATGATTTTATTCAGGGACTGAGTTGCTTCAGTGCTTCAGCCAGGGCCGAATTTGTGTCCCAGTCCACCCCTAGTGGATGCGTGGTTGTATATCATTGTAATTCGGCAATGGGTCGTTTTGTCGTCTAGCTTTGTCATGTTGCGTTGCTAGAAATACAGTCCCCTCCAAAAGTATTGGAACGGTGAGGCCAATTCCTTTATTTTTGCTGTAGACTGGAAACATGTGGGTTTGACAGCAAAAGATGAATATGAGACAATGGATCAACATTTCAGCTTTCATTTCCAGGTATTAACATCTAGATCTGATACAAAACTTAGAAGATAGTATTATTTGTAAATGAACACCACATTTTTAGGTGAGCAAAAGTATTGGAACAGATGGACCTAAAATAAATTAAAGTGAATAAAACGTAATATTTTGTTGCAAATCCTTTGCTTGCAATAACCAAATCAAGCCTGTGACCCTTTGACATCACCAAACTTTTGCATTCTTCATTTGTGATGCTTTTCCAGGCTTTCACCGCAGCTTCTTTCAGTTGCTGTTTGTTTTGGGGGCTTACTCCCTTCAGTAGTAGTCTCTTTAGCAGGTAAAATGCATCCTCTTGCTACATGATGGAGGATCTTCCAATCAGATTGGTTGCATCTTTCTTTAAATTGGAAGAGAAAATGTTTCTGTAGACTTCTGAGTTAATTGTTCTGCTGCAATCATGTGTTACTGTGTTGTTGTCAAGATGAACCTTTACCAAAGTGATGGAAAGGCTAAAGTTTGGAGAAAGAAAGGATCTGCTCATGATCCCAAACATACAAGCTCATCTGTGAAACACGGTGGAGGCAATGTCATAGCTTAGGCTTCTTCTGGGACGGGCTCATTAATCTTCATTGATGATGTAACACATGATGGCAATAGGAACCTTCACTCGGAAGTCTACAGAAACATTTTGTCTGCCAATTTAAGGAAAGATGCAACCAAACTCTGGGGAATGACAGTAGCATCTGAGTGGGCAAATTCTAGTTGTGATATTTTTAGTGCTGTCAGTTTAACGCGTTGTTAACTGGGTTAACGCAAACCCATTTTAACGGCGTTCATTTTTTTATCACGTGATTAATGCTCTTTATGGCCGAGCAAACGTTGTGGTTTTTTCACATGCTGTTGCGACAAATGCTAGAACAACTGAAACACCACGAACCATACATATGGCTCGCAGTTAAGTTACTGTTAATTCAAATGGAACATGTCCTACAATGTAACTTCACAATAAAATCATTTAACTGGAAAAACGGCTAAACGTCGAGTACATTTTTACTTTTATTCTGAAGCAGAAACCGGAACCTAGCACTTCCTAGCTCAGCTGCGCGACCTTCACTGGTAGCGTCTTCCGTGGTGTGACTCTGGGACTATGCGGAAAAAGAACAGAAAAGAAAGCTTGTCATTTGCAAAAGTCCTACTTATAACCCTGCGCCCCCACCAAAACCTCTATGAACGTTAGTGGCAGCCGCCAGTCATTCCTTTTCTCTTTCATTTTCGCTACGAAGGGCGACTGAAGCCTCGGCTGCAGCAGCGCCATGGCAACCACCGACCACCGGCACATACCGTATAGTGTGTCCATTCCACACAGTCTGATATAAGCCGTGGATGAAAGACTCCCAAAACATTTAGACCTATGAACGACTCCCAAAACATGTAGGCCTACAACAACCAGTTTAATTTAGCCTTAATAATAATTTGTTTTACATAGGCCTAGCCTATGTTGTTTTATGGTTTGGGTTTTAAATAAAAAAGGGAGTTCCAATTATGTTTTAGTATGCTGTTCTAGGGGTGGGGGCATCTACATTGTGGACTATTTGCACTGAATTGGAAATTATGATATTTTAGAAGAAATACACTGAATTACAAGGGTGTAGAGAATGGGTGTGATAGGAGCATTACAATGAGAAAAAATAATGGGACATAAAGAAATCAAGGGACATTTAGGCTAGAATAGATAAGTGTGCGATTAATCACGAGTTAACTATGACATTAATGCGATTAATCGAGATAAAATATTTTAATCGTCTGACAGCACTAGATTTTTTATATCCTATAAATCCCTAGAGGTGGTTTTTATGTGATAGACCTTTTATATTTGTAGCTTTCTAGTGGTTATCCCCTCTTAAAGTATCGGATACTGTAATGGAGGCTAGACAATGCAGGTGAATAGGGTAAAATGTTTAACTTATCATAAATCTTTGCCAGTTGATTGCTAACATTAAAAAAATATTTTTTATATATACAATTTTCTCAGAAATGTTTGAATAAAAATACAAATTTCGCAATATATAACTAATTATGTGTACATTTGCATTTATTTTTAAAAACCCCAAAACAAGGTGTTGGGAATGGCCAGAGTTAAAATCATTATTTTGTTTTTACAAATATTTTTCTAAACAGAATATTGATACAGTTGACCTCAACTGAGGAGGTAATCGGCCGGTGAGAGGAGCACTTTGAGGAACTCCTGCATCCAACTAACACATCCTCTATGTTGGAGGCAGAGCTGGAGGCTGATGGGGGATCATCGTCAATGTCCCTGGTGGAAGTCACTGAGGTAGTCAAACAACTGCACAGTGGCAAAGCCCCGGGGGTTGATAAGATCAGTACAGAAATTCTCTTCAACATTGCACGGAAGACGGTTACAGCATAGAAGGAGTGGCAGACCGAGGTGGTGGTTCCTCACTTGTGTGCCAACTACCGGGGTATCACACTTCCCAGCCTTCCTGGCAAAGTTGGGATGAGGATCAGCACCTCTAAATCTGAGGCCATGGTACTCAGCAGGAAACCGACATCTACTCCAGGTAGGGAATGAGTCCTTACCCCAAGAGAAGGAGTTCAAGTACCTTGGGGTCTTGTTTGCAAGTTAGGGAACAATGGAACGTGAGATTGGCCGGAGAATCGGAGCAGCAGCTTTCGATCTACCGGTCGATTTATCCTCACCTCTGGTCATGAAGGCTGGGTAATGACCGATAGAACAAGCTCGCGGGTACAAGCAGCCAAAATGGGTTTCTTCCGTCTCCCTCAGAGATAGGGTAAGAAGCTCAGTCATTCGTGAGGAACTCGGGGTAGAGCCGCTACTCCTTTGCATTGAAGGAGCCAGTTGAGGTTTTTCAAGCATTTGGTAAGGATGCCCCCTGGGAGGTGTTTCAGGAGTGTCCAGCTGGAAGGAGGCCTCGGAGAAGACCCAGGACTAGGTGGAGAGATTATATCGTCATACTGGCCTGGGAACGCCTCGGGATCCCCCAGTCAGAGCTGGTCAATGTGGACCGGGAAAGAGAAGTTTGGGTTTCCCCGCTCGAGCTTCTGCCCCCGCGACCCGACTCCAGATAAGCGGTTGAAGATGATGACGTGCGGATATTCTGCTGATAGTAGAAAACTGTCTGCATGTTTGCACAAACTTTGTATCTGCACATGCAAATTGCACAACTGTAAGGTCAGTGTCTGTTGTATTTTTGTATTCAAATAAACAGTTGTTTTTTTAATGCGTATTGTCATCTTTGAGCAAACCCCTGGGCAGCGGCTACCTTGACTAAGACATTTCCTGGGGGAAACACTGCACATGCATTACAAGCTCTAGACTTAAATGAAGATAAATAAGACGTGAACTTTAATTAGCTATTATTGATTGCACTTTAACCAAAGATGGATGGATGGATGGATGGATGGATGGTCAATATTGCAAAGTGGTCCAATATAAAGTTATTCTTTCACTGTTTCCGCAGCGTGTGGAGGCTTCATTGAGCTGAATAATAACGATCCTCCTGGATATATCACTTCACCTAACTACCCTCAGAACTACCCCACGAACATCGACTGTATCTGGGTTATATCGGTGCCTAATGGAGAAGCTGTCCGAATTGACTTTGAGGATGAATTCTACATTGAGCGCACTAGCAGGTACAGCTTCTTCACTTCTACCTGCCACTTACTGCAAGATTTCTTACTATATATTTAGCTGTGCTTTTCGTTTCTTAAGTTTCAATACATCATTTATTGGATGTAGTTAAATTAATTTATTCTCCTCAACCTCTGAAAGAAAGTGACATTTACCTTTTTCTCAGCTGTGTGTACGACTACTTGGAGCTGCGTGATGGCTCCACTTCAAATGCTGGCCTAATTTCCCGGCTCTGTGGCAACACCCGACCATCTGCCCAACATTCAACAGGTTCCTCCATGAGGCTCAGGTTTCGTACTGACAGCAGTGTCACGCATAAGGGCTTCAAGGCGAAGTACTCAATAGGTAGACAAATCACGGTTATCATACTCAATCGAAATATTTTTTCAAAATCTTTGCCTTGTTTTTCGGATATGGATCCATATTATGACAAAGCCTAACATAGGGTTGGGCTGTATGGTCAAAATCTTCTATCACAGTATTAGAAATGTTATATCAAGGCAAATAATATTATGATATAATGTAGTATTTTTTCTGTAAATATATGTGTATATACACTCACCGGCCACTTTATCAGGTACACTAGTTCAATTTATTGTTAACACATATAACTTATCAGCCAATCTCATCGCAGCAACTCTCTAGACAGGACAGCTTGTTGAAGTTCAAACCAAGCAACAGAATGGGAAGAAAGGGGGTTAAAGTGACTTTGAACGTGGTATGGTTGATGGTGCCAGAAGGGCTGGTCTGAGTATTTCAGAAACTGCTGATCTACTGGGATTACCGGGCGCCCCTCCTGTCAGCTAAGAAAATGAGGCTACAATTCATACAGGTTTAACAAAACCCTGGTGCCAGAATGTAAGTGACTTAAAAGAATCAATCAATCAATCAACATCCCATTCTTAATCCATAGGGTTTAATATGACGTCGGTCCACACTTTACAGCTTCAACTCGGCTGGGAAGGCTTTCCACAAGGTTTAGGAGTGTGTTTATGGAATTTTTGACCGTTCTTCAAGAAGCGCATTTGTGAGGTCACACACTGATGTTGGACGAGATGGCCTGGCTCTCAGTCTCCGGTCTAATTCATCCCAAAGGCGTTCTATCGGGTTGAGGTCAGGACTCTGTGCAGGCCGGTCAAGTTCATCCACACCAAACTCTCTCATCCATGTCTTTATGGACCATGCTTTGTGCTTTGTGTCTCAATAAATACACAAATGGATGGGTGAGTGAGTACTTTTGCTATATTTTGGCAATATAGTGTATAGACAGTACTGTGTAAAAGTTTTAGTTTTGCTGTAAACTAAGAATGCTTTCAAAAATGGAAGTTTTAATAAATTATTTTCATAAATTAACAAATTGCAGTGAATGAGCAGAAGAGAAATCTAAATCCAGCAGTGCCATCAAACTGGCTGAAACCAGTGGGACCTTGGCACACCCATCTACTGTTCTCAGCTTTGCACCATTAATCCTGACCAAATCTTCAACTCCATTTGCAGAAATGCAGCCCCAAACTTGAAGGGAACTTCCACCATGCTTCACTGTTTCCTGCAGACACTCATTATTCTACTGCTCTTCTGCCCTTCGGCGAACAACTGCCTTCTGCTACAGCCAACTATTTCACATTTTGACTCATCTGTCCAGAGAACCTGCTGCCATTTTTCTGAGCCCCAGTTCTTATGTTTTCGTTCATAGTTGAGTCGATTTGCCTTGTTTCCATGTTGGAGTTATGGCTTTTTGGCTGCAACGCTTCCATTAAGACCACTTCTGACCTTCAACAGCAAACAAGTCCATCAGTGGAAACAACGCTATGTTATTTGCATGCTTTAAAACTGTATTAAAGTTATACTCTGTAATATTATCATCTTGTGTAATGTCTGTTAAAGCTGCAGTTGAGAGTTTTTTTACTGTAATATTTGGCAAAACTGTCATAATAGCCATTCAGCTATATGTAGGTGAAGTGGTCTGAAAATATTTTTTTATCACTTTGCTCCCCCCTGCCTCTGTGTGCTGCCCCCCAAAATTGCCACCGCTCATGTTAATTTTGACCAATCAGAGCGAGGTCAGATTCTCCGTTCTTATTGGCTGTGGGACCTTGGCAACGACGTTGATGCGTCAGTTGCGTGAGCGTTCACGACTCTAGCAGTCTGACACTAGCCTATGTTTGGTACAAGGCTACTACGGCGGACAGCGAACAATGTCTTCACAAACGAACCCTCAATTTACCATTCCCAGGATACTAACAACTAACACCGCTAAGACAGCAAAAAAACGAGGAAATACGAATGTTGAAAAGTTAACTGCTGAAAGGGAGACGGAGAGAGCTTGAAAAAAAGTACACCGGCCATGTCTTCTTGCCCTATCACATCAAGACCTCTCCGACCGCGTCCCCTTCCTCTGCCTGCCGCTGGCCCCATATAGCCCTCGTCCTGTGATCAGTATTGCCAACTCAAAGCGATTTTGTCGCTATATTTAGTGACTTTTCAGCCCCCCTGGCGACTTTTTTTTCTTCAAAACAGCGACAAGCGACAAATCTAGCTTTTTTTTCTGGTGTTATTGGTGACTTTTTTCGCCAAAGCAAGTATCATCTCTTCTCAACGAGCAGCGGGAGCACTGACACGCAGCCCGCTCCTCGTGCAGCAGCCCCGAGCTGAGATGTGTATCTCCTGCTCTGACCGCAGCTGGGAGGGGCAGCTGCGCGAGGACCGGGCCGTCTGTCAGTGCTTTGTGACGGGGGACGGGGGACGGGCCAGGAGGCTCCCGCTGCTCGTTGAGAAGCGTTAAAAGTGATATTTGCTTCGGCGAAAAAGTCACCAATTACACCAGAAAAAAAGCTAGATTTGTCGCTTGTCGCTGTTTTAAAAAAAAAGTCGCCAGGGGGGCTGAAAAGTAGCTAAATATAGCGACAAAATCGCTAAGTTGGCAACACTGCCCGAGCAGCCCCTCCCAGCTGCGGTCAGAGCAGTAGCATATAGTAGGAGAAACACACACACCTCTCCGCTCTGTTACAATTAGTTTGCTATCTTGCCTGGCTGTTACAGCTACTTTTGTTAGGCCTACCAGCACACTTACAATGATTTTAAGCTAACATACATGGTATGTCTGTGATTAAAATGTATGCTCAATATGTACGTATGTAGTTATCATTACTAATGTTTAATCACCTCGGAATCGGACATGGTGTCTGTCAGTAACTGAATTCACATGAACGCGCGTAGCTGTCGTTCAGAGGGAGGAGCTACAGCAGGTAGAGCGTTGGGAAAACAGCCGTTGGGATCCCAACGGCTCAAATTATCAACTGCAGCTTTAAGTTCCTATCTATCAAATAGTGAGTTAAAACAATGGTGATTGAGCATATGACCCACTCTTAGGGTAGTTATGTTGCGTTTTCCTCGCTGCACATTAGGGCTGCAACAACAAATCGATAAAATCGATTAAAATCGATTACTAAAAGCGTTGGCAACAAATTTAGTCATCGATTCGTTGAGTCGCTCGATTAATAAGTCACTTGTAGGCGCGGCACCGTTTACATCCAGCCGCCGACAGGTTCATGCTACAGCGAGCCTTCCGCACGTGAATCGGTGCGGTAAAGCTATAGTTTGAGCGGCCACAGCTTGTATTTTGGTCATATCTAACACTGGACTGTAGGCCTATATAAAAGTGTTGTACCTTTGCTGTCTTTGGGTTAAAAAAACTCCTTCAACTCAGTATCCGTCTAGTCCCAAAAAACTCTGTCAGCTGCTGCTGCTGCAGACGGTGTGCAGACAGGCTCGGAGAGTCGGCATCGGCACATCAACAGTCATTCAAAGCAGCGGCAGTAATCACACAACCGAACGGTGTAGAAAGTCCCGTCAGTTAAAAATAGTAATCCAGTTTTTAAATCCATGTTAAAATCAGAAGGATATAGAGCTAGTTAGCTTAAAAAAAAGTAGCAAACATGTCAAATGTGATGTGTTCAGGCCGGCTCAGTAATATGATGTGTTCAAATGCAACACACAAAAAAATTAATTTGAGATTTTGGCGAAAACTTGTTTTCCCAGCAATATAAAATAGATAGTAAAGATGGAATTATGACCTGTTTAATGTCCTATCTTGAGCTATGATCATATCAGCAATTAAAGCAATAATACAAGTTCTATTTCAACAAAATAATAGAAAAGTATCAATAGTGATATCAATAAAGACTTGGATCGTTAAGGAGTCTCGGTTGACTGGACATCCCTTATATACTGTATAAATGTATATCATACATTGTATGTTTTTTTTTTATTTTTTATTTATCATTTAATATTACTTTTAATAGTTCTGGGACGTTGGAGCAATAACCTGGTGTTTTGACACTTCAGGTTATTGCTATTCACTGTGAATTTGAAGTAATGTTCAGTTTTTGAATAAAGATGCGGCATTTACAAATGTTTCTTTTTTTATCCGATTAATCGAAAAAATTATCGACCGGTTTAATCGATTATTAAAATAATCGTTAGTTGCAGCCCTACCACAGGTGCTTTCCGTTGTACACTGCCCGGCCCAAAACAAAGTCACACACTTAAATATCTTGATGGACCATCTTTAGCTTTGATTAAGGCATGTATTCGCCTTAACACATTTTGATACGCTTCATTTGTAACATAAGGTTGCTTAGAACCTAGACCTGACCAACTGTAGCAACCCCATATCATACTGTACACTGCTACACAGGCTTGTACAGTAGGAACAGGGTAAATCTGGTCTCATCAGACCACACAACATTTTTCTATTGATCCAGAGTCAAATCTGTATGGTCCCTGGCAAATTGAAGCATTTTATCCTGATAAGCCCCACACACAAGTGGTTTTCTTAAGGCTACACATCTGCATAGTCCATATCCCTTATGTTCTCTTCGCATTGTGCGTGTGGGAATGCTCATACTTTCACTATTAGATATAGCAGAGAGTTCTACTGTCGATATTTTATATTTTGATTCCACCAAATAATTGTATTTATTTTAAAGGTCACATATTATGCTAAATGCACTTTTTAAATGTGTTCTAACATATCCATGGGTCCACGGTGTGCCTAGAGACTGCCAAAATATTTAAAAAAATAACAATCTCTCCTTTTCTCACTCTCCCGCTTTCTGAAACCCCCACCCCTCCCCCCCAATATACTCCAGTCAGAATTCTCCTTGTTTCTGACCTCAAAAACTGGAAAGCCAGAAGCTTCCATTGTGCAGCCCACACCTCTATTTCTTATTGGTCCACGGCCCTGACAGACAGAGGGCGAGGCGTATCTGGCTTCGCTTCCGGACAGGGGGCGGGGGGAGCTCAAAGATTGTATATTTACGATGGGAGCTGCAGCTCTTTTTAAAAAATAGGCCATTGTGAGATTAGCTGAACATCAGCATAGTACAATAAATTATCTGAAAGTTTTTTTCAGCAAACAATTAAAGAAAAACGTATTAGGGACCACTAAGACCATATAATATGGTGTATAATAGAACCGAAAAGTGTATAATATGGGAGCTTTAAGTGATCTCCCATCATGATCATTAAAGATTTTTTTCCGACCACATTTCTTCCTCAAAGATGATGTTCACCACTATCTATCCAGGTTTTAATAATGCGTTGAACAGTTCTTAACACAATTTTAATAGTCTTATCTTCTCCTCAGTAGTTTTCTTTGTTTTATGCAGGCCAATTATTTCACCCATCTGAAACACAGTTACATCTTTTCCAAAACCACAGCATATCTCTTATGACATGGTTGTTTAAGAAATAAGAAGCTATATACTGCATCATTTAGGGTTAAATAACTTGGTGCTGACTGAAACATATTTATCACTGCAGTTTTTGACTGATGCCTACTTGCTGAGTAAAATCCAGGTGGTGACTTTTTTTTTGGGCCGAGCAGTGTACTTCATGGGAGCTTCAGACTCACTAGTACTGAGTTCTGACCTATATGCATTCCAGTACATCTATTAATTTTTTTATTTAGTTTTTATCTTTTATATATAGTCTATGGTTTATATAAGACAGGGTCCTAGGTCCCAGATTTTCAAAATAGACGAAAGGTCATTCTGCACACTGCGTGTGCTAACGTGTCTCAAGTTCCCGATTTTCCACATGCAATCGAATGCAGCAAGCATTCCTAAACGAGTGTTGTCACTGCCGACAGTGTAGCGAAACAAACTCTCTGTCTGTGTGTACTTCTCCTAACTTCTGGGTCATAATGTTGGATCAGAACACACAGAGAAAGCGTTCCAATATACTGACTTCATTCATTCAATAATCTTCGATTTTGAAAGAAACTCTGGTCCGGATGCGTGTGCAAATGCATTTCCTGCCACTAGAAACAGCTTAACTCAAAAGTTCAAGATGACAGCTTTAACATACCCTAAATATTTATGTTTTTAAAAGGGTTGTTTTACTTACTGTAGGATAAGTCATACCTAAAATTGTATTTCTAAAGTGAATAGATTGATTGATTGATTTCATCACAATTTTAAAAGAAACAGGAGTCAAATGTTTGTTGACCTTCTCTTATTTTGTGACTCAAATTTCTCACAGCACCATGTGGAGGTACCTTCATGGGTCAGAGGGGTTCCATCCACAGTCCTGGCTACCCAGGATCCAACTATCCTGACAGTACCAGCTGTGAGTGGTACCTGGAGGGGCCCACAGGGCATTACCTCACCCTCAGTTACGGGAACTTCAGTTTGCAGACCACTTCGGGATGCTCTGCTGACTATGTGGAGATCAGAGAGTACAATGCCTCAGGTGAGAAAACGACTATTTGTGTGTCTCAAGAATCCCCACCATTGTATATTCCTATCCCTTGTATGCACACAGACACAAGGGAAAAAAAGGTGATAGAAAGTACAGACAAACTGGAATTCCAGGTCAGTTTTGTAATGAGTCATAAACACAGATACCGCCTGCTAGTGAACATGTTTTTTTTTTAAACAAAGCAAAACATTTAAAATCCCTCCATCCATTCTTAACACATCTTTACGAATGTAGATTGATAGTTTCAAGTGATGTTGACAGGTTTTCAATAATCTTTTGCTTAGGTCCCAAAAAAGTAATTTTTGACAAATTGTAGTGTTAAACTCATACATGACCAGGGCTTCAAATGAACACAAGCCAAATGCAGGTAACATTGTTAAAGGCACACTATGCAACATTTTAATTAAAAAATAAATGATAAGAGTCACACAAAACTGTGCAGGTACACACACTACCACACATTCTAGTGAGGCAGAAGCGATAATTAAGTCTGATTACTTTTGTGAGACTATAATTTAATTTAATTTTTAATGAAAATGTTGCATAGTCAACCTTTAAATTACTAGCCAATCGTGGCTTGTGATGAATGAAACAAATATCACTGTTTCTGTTTAAATCAGTGGGCTGCAAACGATTTGTCGGGCCAGTGTTGCTAGACTAGGTTGTTTTCATTCCAAAGAATTTGGGAGGTATTGTGTGTGTTTGGCTTCCAAAACATAATCTCTATCTGGCAACACAGCTTCTAGTACTAATCTCACATTTCTCATGAACGCTTATGTTAGCGTGTGTTATGTGGCACTGATTTTGAGCTACATTGAAACTGAGAAGACGAACGATGTGAAACAAACTGCTTTATAGACTATGTTCGGAAAAAATAAAACTGTGGAGATATTTAGCTGTAGTTAAAATGCAAGAAGAGCAAAAGAGGAAGGCTGCAAACATATGGGACAATGAAAATGAAGATGGGGAAAGAAGATGAAAAAATTAGGATGTTTACTTTTCATCTTCTGTTCACCTATAGGCTACCAAAAGTTTCTTCATTACAGCTAAATGAAATGATAAGGTAGTAGTCCGAGACAAGTTATTGTCATAATTGTTTTTGAAAATGTGTATATATATTTAGCCTTTAAACGCACAGTAGCTATATTGTTTATTAAAAGGATCCCCATTAGCTGATGCCGCAGCAGTAAGCTACTCTTCCTGGGGTCCACACAAGACATACAATACATACACATTACATCATAGACATCTCATTACAAAATGATACATGAAATCAAAACAATATCGGAAAAACAACAATATAGTATACACATTTACAGTCATGGACAAAAGTGTTGGCACCCCTGGAATTCTGTCTGATAATGCACTGCTTCTCCCAGAAAATGTTTTCAAGTACAAATGTTTTGGCATTAATATGTTTGTCCATGACTGTATGTGCCTGTAACTTACACACGCATACTGACACGTGTGCACACACACACACACACACACACACACACACACACACACACACGCACACGCATGCACACTTCATGGTGGAAAAAACAAGACGGGCGTTAAAGGTTTAATATTTATACATTATCGGACAGTTGGTGCGTCTGTTTCTCCTCCACCACTTATGCCCGCACCTCCAGCTGGTGTTGCATTTCAGAGCATCAACACGCTTTTTTAGTGGCGATTTTTATGTCAGACCACCTTTTCTTCACCTGCGACATAAAATTGTATATGCTATTTAATGTAATTTGATCAATAACACTGATATACACCAATCAGCTGGAGATCATTTGTGAACACACCGCACCAATTACTTCCTACCTAACTGCTGCCTTCTGACGTTCTTTGATGCCGCTTTTAATGCTCGGAAATTAAACTTTCTTATGCTGTCAATTTCTACTTCAGAGAAGTTCCTCTTCTTTGCCGTAATGCGCATATCCATGTCTTAAAACCTCTGGGCGAGGCCTCAAAATTGAGAAAATATAGGGCCGTGATATTCAAATTACGATTGTTTCCAGCCTCCGTATTTATCAATCCTGATCTGGCGTACGCTGAGATTGGCGAGGTACGACAGTTTGATAAATCCCACGCGATACCTGGCGTAGGGTGATATTTGCACCAGGATCTGCACCAGTTTCCACGCAAGTTTGATAAATGAGGCCCAATGGGATAACATAAAAAACAAAGACATTTCACATAACCAACAACTTTAGACAAAACACTCCTAGCAACTGTTAGTCACTGTGTTTCACATCTGTGTATAAAGATAGTTCCAAGCACTCAAATTTAACATACATTTTTCCACAGTATGATGTTCTAGAAATGTGAATTAAATTAGATAAATGTATGGAATCAATGGAAGGAAAAAATCAACTGCAGAGGCTAAAGTCGCATTTCCTGTGTTTTGCTATGTGTGTGTAGGGCGCCTACTGGGCAAACACTGTGGCAGTGCCCTTCCAGCTTCCATGGACACGTCTGACAGTTTTGCCTATGTCAGGTTTGTCAGTGACACCAGTGGAAATGCAGCCGGTTTCACTATGCGGTTTGAAGCCAGTGTTGAAGGTATGATCATATTGAAAAAGGTTTAACCAAAGGATTGTTTGTTTCTGGATTTATAACTGTCATATTTACATGCCTTACACCTGCGTAAGTGTGTGTGTGTGTGTCTGTCTGTCTGTGTCAGATATGTTAGTCACTGTGCTAAAGTCCTGTCCAGTTCCTAAGTTATTAAATACAATCTTTGCCTGAGGCATTCTCAGGACAATATAACACAATTTTGAGTCTTTTCGATGAATAGTTAAACTTGTTTCCATTTTTAAACATACAAGAACTACAGCTCCCATCAAGTTTTACTTTACTTTACTACATCCATGCTTACCCCCAAGCTCTCCTCTCATTACCTTAAAACATTTAGTTATACCTATAAGTTCCCAAAGCTCACCCCTTTAACCCATTGATGATGGCTGCTGCGCGACGCTACATTGTATCTCCTGCCGGCTGCTGCGTAGCGCAGCATTGTTACTTTATCTAATTTTCATAACGTGCGCAGAATAGAATGCACCGTCATTGGTTCAAATACACATGAGGTGGGTTTTGTTGATTTTTTTAAGACCACGTGACCACCCAAATGTTGTGTGGTTTGCCGAAAATCACGTCAATCAAAAAAATAAAAAATAAATAAATTTAAAAATTATAAAAAAAATAAGACAGCTGTGTCAGCGATAGTGTATTACAGAACAGTTAGTGGCGTTCGGAGCGCAGAATCTAGGCCTACTAAAGGCTACTGACGAAAATCACAAAACACATTGCATCTATTTATTAACAATATTTATGAATTTAGACTATATTTTGCTGCTCCAACTCAAATTCAGCCCAGCCAGGCGATAGTTAAGTTTCAGTTTTGTTTTCATCTCCGTGGTATACAGCCGTTTGGACCGGCTGATCAGCTCCCGACAACGGGAGTCAGTCTGCGTTCCAGTTGTACTGGGAAGTCCGATTTATGGTGCCAGTGATAATTGAACTAAATAATAAAATAAAGCTATCTCCTCCTTCCTCCAATCGGCTTTTGATGTTGTTCAGGAAAACCTACATGAATTAAGACTTGTACTAAATATTGACAAAACCAAAATGATCTGCTTTACAAGAAGTAAGAAAACATCCGATATGGATGACAACCAGATTGTTACTCTAAACAATAAAGTGATCGAGAGAGTCGCAACTTACAAATACCTGGGCTTTTTTCTAGAAGAAAATCTCTCTTTCAAACATCACATTGTGTATCTTACTAAAAAGCTAAGAATGAAACTGTGTTTCTTGTACAGAAATAAATGTTGTTTTTCTTTTTGTGCCAGAAAGAAAATTGTCCAAGCCGTTTTTTTATCAGTTATTGATTACGGTGATATTTTATATATGCACGCAAACTCATCATCTCTTAAAATGCTAGATTATGTGTACCATGCAGCATTACGGTTTGTCTGAAACTCTGGATTCCGAACGCACCATTGTAAATTGTATGAGAAAGTTGGTCTGTCTTCCTTATACACCCGTAGGATGGAACACTGGTATATGTTCCTTTATAACGCAATTTTGCACGATCTGCCTCCTTATTTGTGTTCTCTAATGGTTCCTAAAAACTAGGGGTGTAACGGTACACTAAAGTCACGGTTCGGTACGTACCTCGGTTTTGAAGTCACGGTACGGTACAGTACGGTACGGTTCATAGTTAAGGGAGAATGAACAGCTTTAGCTGTCAGTAACTAGCTGACAGTATGTAACATACAAATAAAATGCATAACAAATATAAAAATACTGCTGCAATTCTCCAATAAATAAAATACTTATTAAATACTAGTGAAGGTGCAGCAACTAAAATTGCAATGAAAAAATATACAGTAGGCTATTAATGGGCCTTTTTGACTTTAAAAAAAGAAAATATTGATGCAGCTCTCTTAACCCATTGATGACTATTGCAATCTAGGATGCATGTCCTTAATGCCTGAGGGTTTTCTGAAAAAATTGTACGAATTGTCAAGTCTACCAAAACCTTAATATCTAAGCCTGCGTAGCACATAGAAACATGAAATAAAATACATTTAAAAGTTAAGGTTCCCAGGTTTTATTTAAACATGCTCCCTTAGCGCTTACAGACCAACACATTTTTCTAAAAATCGTCAAAATTAGATGGGGGAGAAAATAAATAAATAATATAAAATATTTAAAAATAATGTGCTAAATGAGGTTATAATCCTGCTTCCTTTTAGCATGGATAGTAGTGACTGAGTGTACAGTGGAGGGATAAAGATAGACAGATATAGGAAGGAGAAGATCGCTTTATTTTATCATTTAGTTCAGTTATCACTGGCACCATAAATCCGACTTCCCAGTAGGCTACAACTGGAACGCAGACTGACTCCTGCTGTCGGGAGCCGATCAGCTGGTCCAAACGGCTGTATACCACGGAGATGAAAACGAAACTGAAACTTAACTATCGCCTGGCTGGGCTGAATTTGAGTTGGAGCAGCAAAATATAGCCTAAATTCATAAATATTGTTAATAAATAGATGCAATGTGTTGTGTGATTTTCGTCAGTAGCCTATAGTAGACCTAGATGCTGCGCTCCGAACGCCACAAACTGTTCTGTAATACACTATCGCCCCGTATTTTTTTTATTATTATTTATTTATTTGTTTTTAATTTTTTTGATTGGCGTGATTTTCGGCAAACCACACAACTTTTGGGTGGTCAAGTGGTCTTAAAACATCAACAAAACCCACCTCACCAGTGACGGTGCACTCTATGTTGTGCACGCCATGAAAATAAGATAAAGTAACAATACTGCGTTACACAGCATCAGGCATGAGATACAATGTGGCATCATTTTTTCTTCACAGTAACGGTGATAGTAACACCTGGATGTTGCCTTCTAAAATGCGCATGCATATTCGACGTGTTGCCGCATAGGCGATCGCAGTGAAACAATGCCCCTTCTGCCGACATTGTTCCAAACGTCTATCACTGTTTTCATAATTCACCTGGAATCTTAAATTATCTCTCAAACGGGATTTGAATAACAGGGGGACGCCTCCAAGCTCCGGTTTCCTGTTGACTTTCGTCATGCAGTTCGCTCTCTGTTCGATAGCACTGTATAACATCTTTATTTGCACTACTGATAGACTGTAAACGAGGGGGGAACGCTGCTACAACTGCTAGTAGGGATGCAAACGGAACACTAGAGCGAAGATCTGTTTATCTCTTGCTCTGACCGCAGCTGGGAGGGACTGCTGCGCGAAAACTCGGCCGCCTGTCAGTGCTCTGGGACGGGGGGAGTGGCCGCGGAGTCACCCGCTGCTCGTTTAGAAGTTAAGAGCGATACATGCTTTAGCGACAGCCAGGGTCTCCAAAAGTCACCAATAACACCAGAAGAAGCGGCTAGATTGGTCGCTTTTTTTGAAAAAAGAGTCGCCAGAGGGGTCTGAAAAGTCGCTAAATATAGCGACAAAGTTGCTAAGTTAGCAACACTGCCTGACCCTCATGCTCACCATGGAGATAAGAGACTCTCATTCGCTGGCTGCTACTGCGCACGTGCGAGCCGAGCCGGCGGCTAAATGGTCCGGGGGGAACTCCGACGACAAGTTTTAAGTTCCACACAGCAAAACAAGCCTGTGCATTCGCCATATAACGCTATGTACGCCACGAACGGACCGCGGCCCACCTCTGTAACACCAAATACGTGCCTGTACCGTCACGGTACGGTACAAATACATGTACCGTTACACCCCTACTAAAAACAGTGCTCGTATCACTCGGTCTAGCAGTTTGATTATGTATAACGTTCCTCGGACTCCCACTGCGTTTGGTGAAAGTGCCTTTAAATCTTTTGTCCCCTCATCATGGTGTAAGCTACAGGAACACCTTAAACTTGAATCCCTTATCACCATGAACAATTACAAAAGCAGGATTAAGGACTATTTAACCGCAAACTGTACATGCCCGGTTACTGAACACTGACTTACTGCCAATGAGATTGATGCTTTGTGACTTTTTATTTTATTTTTATTTTTTATTGTGTTTTGTGTCTTGTTTTAAGTGTGAAATTTTGTTTTTTAATGTGAAACTTTTATGTTTTTATGCTGCCTTCTTGGCCAGTACTCTATTGAAAAAGAGATTTTGAATCTCAATGAGTATATTCCTGGAAAAATAAAGGTTAATAAAAGAAAAAAAAAGGAAAAATTCTATCTTTATCCCTCCACTGCACACTCAGTCACTACTATCCATGTTAAAAGGAAGCAGGATTATAACCTAATTTAGCACATTCTTTTTAAATATTTTATATTATTTATTAATTTTTTTCCTCCCCCATCTAATTTTGACGATTTTTAGAAAAATGTGTTGGTTTGTAAGCGCTAAGGGAGCATGTTTAAATAAAACCTGTGAACCTTACTTTAAAAAAAAAATTTAAGATTTTTTTTGGCATTTTTATGCTTTATTGATAGTGTAGAGACAGAGTTGAAATGGGGCAGAGAGGGGAGTGACATGCAGAGAACGACCGCGGGCTGGAATCGAACCCGGGTCCGCTGCTGGCCAAGGCCCATGGGGGGGACGCCCTACCAACTGAGCTAAGGGCGCCCCCGTGAACCTTACCTTTTAAATTTATTTTATTTCATGTTTCCATGTGCTACACAGACTTAGATATTAAGGTTTTGGTAGACGTTGATAATTCGTACAATTTTTTCAGAAAACCCTCAGGCATTAAGGACATGCCTCCTAGATTGCCATAGTCATCAATGGGTTAAAGGCCTTATAGTCTGACAGGCTGCAGACCCACCACATTCACCCGTGGGAAATAACTTCTCTTCAAGGCTGCAAAAAATATTATCTTGAAAAATCTAGCAATCATTTACCACAGCATTTAACCTGATATAACCAGTATACACCTACACATATTTGTGGAAGTAAGTAAAGTAACTAATAAAAGACTGGCATGTATATTTTATCTACAAGCTCAGTGTGTTATGTTAAACAGCTTTATATCTGGTCTAATTTACTAAATGTCTATTTTATTTTGCATTAGTTTCACAAACCAAATGTACCTTTATTACATTTTTAAAATGTTACTTCTCAGATTAATTCCCTCTATTTTACTTGTCTTTGTCATGCAGCCTGTGGAGGAGAGCTGAATGCTCCTTCAGGAACTATCTCCTCTCCCAATTACCCAAACCTGTACCCACACAGCCGGTTATGTACCTGGGAGCTGGTTGTATCAGCAGGCCGCCGGGTAACACTCACCATCAATGACCTGCGGCTGGAAGGTTCTGGTACTTCATGTCTATTTGACTATGTTGATGTGAGTCCTCCTCTGCCTAATGTTTGAACATTGTTTAAAGAGCACCTATTATGCTTTTTTATCTTTTCTGACCTATAAATGTTATTCTAATGTTATATAGTCAGGCTAAATGATACCAAAGTGTCAAATAATGACATACGTACATGCATTTAGACGTATTCCCTGCTTACTGTCTGGGGTGACAATTAGGGGTGGGAAAAAGAATCGATTCTCCGATGCATCGCTATTCTCTCGAACGATTCTGAATCGATTCAGATAAGTTAATAAATTGTTTTATTTAATTATTATTATTTTTATTCGTAAATAGTACTTCCTGCACCATTGCGCATGTACGCCACACGTGCGAGTTGTTTACAAACGTGGCTTCAAAAGGGCTGAGAGCAGCAAACCCATGACATGCACCGGCTTTATCTCTGTTTACGTTTTTTATATGAGAGCTGAATTCCAAGCCATACTTTTTGTACAACGTGTTGAAATGACATAGAAAATAATATATAATAGAATAGAAATCCTATAGAAATAAAATAAAACTGAATCTGTTTAGTTTTTACATACTTCCATATTGTGTTGAAATGCAGCTGCATTGATTATTGCACTGTTCATAGAAAGTCATATTTGTGACAAGAAAAGCTTTTCTCTTAATAAAATATTAGAGAAGGTTATTCATCTGTTTGTCTTTTAATGATCATCACAAAAGTAGGAAGTGATTAGCAAACTCTGAGTAGCAAACTCAGATGTGTATATAAATGTGAGGTGCCAAGAGATTCCCACCCCTAGTGACAATGCACAGCGCTCAAAACTAGGGTGCCGTTTGCAGCACCCTAGTCCCTAATATCCTGGATTGTGTGACGTTTAACAACACAGATTTTCCATGTATGGTAATGTTGGCACACGCTCAGGCCCGTCCCTGCCCCGCCCTCACCTGCCTGCTCAAATTTGCCCACGCTAGCACTGCAGTCCACACTTTTCACTTAACAGTGTAGCTAATAGGTCTTTGCAGTGTAGCGGTGAAGTTAGGGGGCAGTGCCTGTTGCCACCAGGTTGCTACGAGGGAATCTGGCCAATCGGAGCATACCCGGTCTGCTCTGATTGGCCAGGTTCCAGGCAGAGGGCAGACGGGGTCTTAAAGAGAGTTGTGTCTAGGCTATAAACAGAATGTCTTCGCAGAGAGGCTATACAGCAATATCCAATCTGAACCCGAAAAAGTTTTACATTTAGAGTAAATTTGTGTTTCATTTTTAACATGTTTTCCATTCACCTCAAATGTATTTCAGTGTTGGAAGATGAATCACCAGCAGATATCTCCAAATATGGACACAAGAGAATCTGGATTGGGCCTTTATATGAAACCCAAGCTATTGGCATGGTTAGACATTGCTCAGTGTTAGTGGGAATTTTTTGGGGGGTATTAAGGTGAGCCAGATCGACTAAAATCTTAAGGAAAGGGATTTATGAACAGTATTTTTATGTAGGAAAAATTGTTTGTGTATCATTGGCCTTGGAAACATGTGGGTCATAAACCGGCTGTTTTAGAGGGGTTAGAAAAGTGCTAGTATATCAAACCATTGATTGAAGTGAAGTAGTGTATTCATTTATTATGACTGATTGCTATAACCTTTCAATGCATCTCTGCATCTTAAGGATCTGTAGAAACAACTGTTCTGAGACCACAATAAGAACAGACAGACACACACACACACACACACACACACACACAAGATTTGATTGTTATACATCTTCTGTATTCTGCTTCACATCCAAACAGGTGGGCGGTTACACAGATCAGATCAGAGGTTAATACAGTGTTTTTTTTTGTAATAAGGCAGGCCTTTATGTGGATGAATCTTGAGTTCCATCAGAACCATTAGAAAACTCCTGTCATCCTTTTTTTTCCCGGGCTCTTTTATGGGCTGGATATGCTCGGCTAACAGTGCTTAAAGATGTGACTTTTCTCAATTAAGGTGCTCATTTGTGTTTTATATGCACCATATGGTGCTCTGTTTGAGTGCTCGGAGCCTCTCTGTATGAAGAGAGGATAGCGTGTTTTTTCTGTCGAGATGCAACAGAAGTTTAAAGCTACATTAAACCTGCAGTCTTCATCGTTTGGGGATGAGGACATTGGGTTTGGTGGTTGGGGGAGGGTTATCCTTGGTGTTATTCTATTTTGTTTAAATCTGTATGCAATGTATGTTTTTTTATCATCTCTCTATTCATATCACTACTCTCTTGTATGACACTGTCTACCCATTTATCCTAATGATGTCTAATAACTCAGTAAACTATATTAGGTTATTGTCATGGAATGTCAAAGGCATGGGACACATTAAAAGATCCAGTGTGGGGTGCTCCGTTGGCGTAGTGGATAGAGCGCGTACCATATTGGCTCCGGCCTTCATTGCAGTGGTCGCAGGTTCAAATCTGACCCGTGGACCTTTACTGCAGATCATCCCCCCTCTCTCTCTGTCTCCCCATTTCAACTCTGTACTATCAATTTTTTGGCATTTTCAAGCTTTATTAATCTTTAAAAAATATATATACAGTCCCCTCCAAAAGTATCGGGACGGTGAGGCCAATTCCTTTATTTTTGCTGTAGACTGGAAACATTTGGGTTTGACACCAAAAGATGAATATGAGACAATAGCTCAACATTTCAGCTTTCATTTCCAGGTATTTACATCTGGATCTGATACACAACGGAGAAGATAGCATTATTTGTAAAGGAACACCACATTTTTAGGCGAGCAAAAGTATTGGAACAGATAGACTTTAAATAAATTAAAGTAAATAAAACTTAATATTTTGTCCCAAATCCTTTGCTTGCAATACCTGCATCAAGCCTGTGACCCATTGACATCACCAAACTTTTGCATTCTTCTTTTGTGATGCTTTTCCAGGCTTTCACCGCAGCCTCTTTCAGTTGCTGTTTGTGTTAGGGGGTTACTCTCTTAAGTCTCCTCTTTAGCAGGTAAAATGCATGCTCTAAAGGAGTTCATCAGGGGCAAGAAGTGGAAGGTTTTAGACTGGCCAAGTCAATCTCCAGACTTAAACGCTATAGAGCATGCATTTTACCTGCTAAAGAGGAGACTTAAGAAAGTAAACCCCTAACACAAACAGCAACTGAATGAGGCTGGGGTGAAAGCGTGGAAAAGCATCACAAAAGAAGAATGCAAAAGTTTGGTCATGTCAAGGGGTCACAGGCTTGATGCAGGTATTGCAAGCAAAGGATTTGCGACAAAATATTCTGTTTTATTCACTTTAATTTATTTAAAGTCTATCTGTTCCAATACTTTTGCTGAGGTGTTCCTTTTCAAATAATGTTATCTTCTCCTATGTGTATCAGATCCAGATGTAAATACCTGGAAATGAAAGCTGAAATGTTGAGCTATTGTCTCATATTCATCTTTTGGTGTCAAACCCAAATGTTTCCAGTCTACAGCAAAAATAAAGGAATTGGCCTCACCGTCCCGATACTTTTGGAGGGGACTGTATATATCCAGAGTTTTGTCACACCTTAAACATTTAAAAACGGACATAGCTTTCATACAGGAGACGCATATGCGCATAAATGACCATCACAGATTGCGCAAATCTTGGGTAAGCCAGGTCTTCCACTCTACCTTTAACTCAAAGGCTAGGGGTGTGGCTATATTGATCCATAAGAAAACACAATTCATTCCCACTAGCACAAACTCAGACCCCAATGGGAGGTATTTGTTTGTTACAGGTACCTTACGTTTATGCTCATAATTTTGATGATGCCGGCTTTGCAAACAAATTACTTAGCAGCCTCCCAGCTTTAAATACACATAGATTCATTTTTGGTGCTGATTTGAACTGCGTTTTTAACCCCAAATTAGATCGCTCCAGCCCCAGACTAGCTCATCCCTCTTCCATATCAAGGGCATTTGCAGACTTTATGTTACAAAACGGATGTGCTTACCCATGGAGGTTTTGTAATCAATTTGTTTCTATTAACACAAATGATTCTACATCTTACTCTCTACTATGGGAATCGCTAAAGGCATACCTTAGAGGTCAAATTATAGCTTACTCTGCCAACTCAACTGTATAAAGCCGATCAGACGCGACTCACGGACCTAATCCTCAACCTAGATCACCAATATGCAAGTAACCCTAGTCCCAAACTGTATAAGGAGCGCTTGAGTCTGCAGGCTGAGTTCGATTTGCTCACCACTAGGCAGGCAGAACACAATGCTTTTGCAATCTCGCAGTAATTACTATGAACATGGTGATAAGGGTGGTCGCTTGCTCGCCCATCAGCTAAAGCGCCAAGCTTCCTCACGTCTCATTAATCAAATTAAGGACCCACTCGGTGCTCTCCTGTCTGCCCCTTCCGATATCAATGCAACATTCAAAAAGTTATTTTCTGCTTTTGTCACACTTCTTAGCCGACAACACCATTTTTTAATATCTCAGTGTGCCCACTATTGATCCTGCAATTGGACACAACCTAGATTCGCCAGTGGTGCTACAGGAAATAGTTGATGCGATAAATTCAATGCAAAGTAACAAATCCCCATGTCCTGATGACTATCCCACCGAGTTCTTTAAGAAATTTAGTAGCAAACTAGCCCCACTTATTCTAGCTGTATATAGTGAGTCAATTGAACGGGGTACACTACCACCCACCCTGACCCAGGCATCAATTTCTCTCCTACTTTAGAAGGATAAAGACCCCACTTGTTTCGGGTCCTACAGGCCTATATCTCTTCTCAATGTTGATGCCAAGGTCTTAGCGAAGGTGCTAGAAACTCGTTTGAGGCAGTTTTGCCGGACATCGTCTTGAAGGAGCAGACAGGATTCATTAAAGTGCGTCATTCTTTCTTGAATATCCGAACATTAATGAACATAATTTATTCGACCCTAACCTCTAATTGTCCTGAAGTTGTAATATCGCTAGATGCCGAAAAGGCCTTTGATCAAGTAGAATGGCTGTATTTATTTACTGCTCTTAAAACATTTGGTTTTGTTGATCGCTTTAGCTCATGGATTTGTTTTTTATATAATGACCCCCAGGCAAGTGTTTGCACTGGGGACACTCGGTCTGATTATTTTCCACTATCACGCAGGACCTGGGCTGCCCCTTAAGTCCGCTCTATTTGCCCAGCGATCAAACCCCTATCCATAGCTCTGCGCTCTTCCCCCCTACTTCAGGGAATCTATGGTGAGGGCATCAAACATCGTGTTTCATTATATGTGGATGACCTCTTGCTCTATGTCTCAAATCCTGCCCCAGCAATTCCGTTTGTTATCTGTATTCTTAATGAATTTGGCTCATTTCCGGGAATAAGCTCAACCTGCAGAAAAGTGAGTGTTTCCCTCTTAACATCCCCACCTCGGACCTCCAGCAGTTGAATTTGCAATTTAGCACTAGCTGCTCAGGGTGTAAATACTTAGCGGTCAATATCACTCTGTCCATTTAAGCTCTTATGGCTGCAAATCTCACTCCCCTACTTAACCAGACTAAATATGACTTTCAGAGAAGGGGTAACCTCCCTCTGACGCTGACAGGCAGAATTAACTCTGTGAAGATGACAATGTTACCCCTACTTCTTTACTTATTCCAATCCATTCCAATATTTTTACCAAACTCCTTCTTTCAATCGTTAAACAAGCTTATTACATCATTCATTTGGGCAGGAAAACACCCAAGAATTGGTAGGAATGTACTAGAAATTAATACATTTGGAGGGGGCCTTGCCCTGCCAAACTTTATGTACTACCACTGGTCAGCTAATATTCAAAAACTATTGTTTTGGTTCCATGCAGTTGACACCTCTTGGGGGTCCATTGAATCAAAGTCCTGTTTGTCAACATCTCTCGGCGCTGCTGTGTTCCCCTCTTCCAACTGTCCCGTCCAAGCACACCAAAAACCCAATTGGCTTCCCTTAAAGCGGCTACGAGTAACTTTTAAATATCGTTAAAACAGCCTAATTTTTCCTCTTAACCCTCTGAGGTCTAAGGGTATTTTCTCGTATTTTACATACTTCTATAAATACCTATTTTAAATGTGCAAGAAGATAAATAATACCAAAGTGTTTTATATGGAAATGTTCAGAACCCATTAGCCATTAGTTTTATGAGGTCTATTTATGTCCTATTGTGTAAATAAATTATTGGCTTGAATGCTGAAAAATGCATTGCGATTTTTGAAAAACCTGGTGATTTGTGTGAAATAATAACCTTTAGTCATCCTGAGGAGTTGTTTTGGCTCTTGAAATTGCTTCTCCCGAGCCTTAGCTTCAAAAATGCAGTGGAAATTTTCCAAAAAACAGTAGGGAAGTGCAAAAAACATGACTAATATGAATTTTGGTCCAAACGCTTTTTGGTAGAAATGTTGCCTCTAACTCTACTTTCACAAAGCATGAGGAATTTAGACTGAATGAAGACTTTGTACCACATATAAAGACTCATGGGATGTATACTAATAAAAAAGGGAGCATCACAAAAAAAAATTCAAACAAACAGTTTACTATATATAACAACACGCAGGAAAAACAATAATTACAAACTATTTACACACTATCTACAGTATACACTATTTACAAGCTAAATGTCAATGCCATGCCACTTTGCAAAACAGTTCCTGTCCACTTGCAGGCAGCTGGGTGTGTGGGTGCTGGTGGTATTCGAGGTGTGGGTAGCGCTCGGGTTGGTACCTGGGGAATTTGGGCACGGGACCTATTTGATGCGGGTGATGGGGTAGATGGAGGCCTTATACCTGTGCTCCTTTTGGACATGGACCTTGTGCTGGGCAGGGAAGAAGGTGTTGACACAGGTGGTGCTCAGGGGCGTCAGCTCACCCAATACCATACAGGGGCACAATAGGGCACGAAAAAAAAATGCGAGCGCGCGAAGCGCGCGAGCTAAAAAATTTTTGGGCAATTACTTATTTAAAAAAAGCATGGGCACAGATAATTAATGCAAGCACGCGAGCAAATATTTTATAGCACTTATTTATTATCATAAAGCGTATCTTCATTAAATATCTGTCAGCAAACATGAACTTGAAAACTGAAAACTTGAAATGTGCAACTGTAAAAGGAAAAACAAAAAAACACCTCTACATACATACATGTCTGTGTTTATCATTTCTATTTCAGACCATCCTATGATGGTGTGATGGTGATGATCCTATGAGGTGTGTATATCATGGCCAAAAAGATAGGGGAGCTGTTCATTTTTTTAACAGTAAACGGTAGCGCCTCTGCTTCATTTTTGCGAAGCTGTCGATCAATTGTGACTGGCTTAATTTGGAGAGTTCTCCTCGCTCAACCGACATGATGGCAAGATGATGAAGCCTATCTTGCCCCATTGTGCTCCTCAACCAAGTGTGAAGGCGTCTCAGTACGCTGAATGTCCTTTCACAACTGCAGCTGTTAGACATTCTATGCTTCCAGAGGATAAAAATGTAACGCTTATGGCCCCCACACACATCCTACCTCTACTGCGCGTCTACCTCGCGTCTGCGTCTGACTTTTTCTCACAGAAATCAACGTAGAGCGAGCACACATCCAACCTCAGACGCACTGCTGAGGCGCGTCGGAGGCACGTCTGCTGCGACGCTCCCCTTCACCTCAGGAGGCTCGCCTATTTTTTTTCTGAGAGCAGCGCGTCTCTCTCGCGTCTCTGTGCTTTAACTGATAGAGAAATACTCTGCTCGACAGTCATACCAGCAGCATTCACTCTAGTTACACGTTTACCCGGTGTGTTTATTTCAAAATAAAACATCCCTCAGTCGTATACGCGAATAATCCCTTTATTTCACGATTTAATTGTGCAATCAAAATCCGAGGGATTTAAAACCTAATTTTCAATCAGTTCTGGCATTTCATTTTTGGATAAATGACACATATAGAGATCCAATATAGTGAAGAAATAAAAAAGATCATGATGAGCGCAACAGTTTTCCGTTGCTCTATCTGTGTCTACGGCCTTCTTCTTCCCCGACCACACCCCCCTCTCTCTCTCCCGTATAAATCAGTAAAGTGATTTTTGAAATACTCTGCTGAGAGTCATATTGACTTCATACTGGCAGCTTTCGCTGTAGTTTCACCATTTCCTGGTGTGTCCCCTTCAAAATAAAACTTCCAACAAGCGAAAATATGGCAAAAAAAATTTAAAAAATGGCAATGGGGCGAACGGATTACTGTCCAGACTCAATATAAATCATATGCATCATAGATGACATGAAATAACTTCATTTTTAATGGGAATTATCTATGAAAACTCTATGTAGAAAGATAGGGCTTTTAGAAGCAGCGCTGCTGCAGCAGCAGCAGCTGCTGAGACGTTGCATGTGTGTCCGAGAAAAGTCCGAGAGAGGCAGCAGTAAGGTAACGCGATGCGCTCCAGAGGTAGACGCAGGATGTGTGTGGAGGCCGTTACTGTTTACTTCACTTCACGCCGGCCGGAGTGAATGGTCGCTGACGCTGTGCTGGACAGGTTCAAAAAGTCGATATCAAGGAGAATGATTCTCTCCTCAGTGTGTGCATTCGTCACGTACATTTCATTGCAGCGGCCGGCCAATGAGGGGGGCACCATGCATATAGGCCTATTTTAAGAAAAAAAAATGCAAGCATGCATTCTGTAGATTGCCAGATGAGTCAGACTTAAATAAAAAAAAATTAAAGGTATAAATAAATTAATTAATTAAAAAATCAGTGCCCCAGGCATACCCAGGCACCGCAGATCCACAACGGGGCACGTGCCCCGGTGAAAAGGGTCTGCCGACGCCGATGGTGGTGCTGATGCTGCAGGAGTGGAAGGTGCTGGGCTGGGGCTCAGGCAACTCTTAGTCCTGTCTGTAAAAAAAAGGACAAGAAAGACTGAGTTTTCTTCTTTATAACTGAAAACCCCAACTGCTGTTTACCTTCTTCCCTCCCCAACACAGTTAGCACCTTCTAATGTGTGGGGGTAGGGACACACAGTTCTTAGCATCTTAGATGTGTATGTAAGGGGAGGAGAGACAACTGATTTCCAACTGTCCTTTATTTTTATCTTCATTGTACAAAGCAACAACAAGTGACCCTTGTTACATTATAATACTAATAGAAATGTGTACACTCTCTCAAATTTCACAAATTGTGTGCAAACAATAGTTGATGCAAAACTGTTTCCAAACTAGATTATTTTACTATGACACAAGGGCACTTGTACACTGAATAAAAAACTATATTTGACATGCCACATTATCGTTTTTTATTTCTTTGTTTATTATTAGATAAGTGTAGGCTAAGAAACTCTCTGAAACATCGCAATGTTGTGCTAGAAGTCATGTCTTGGAAATAAGAACCATTACGCGACAACTGACTATTGCGCACAGTAAACGCAAGTTTCAGATTACAAGAGATTTTGTAAATTCTCTTACCTGTCTTCAAACGGGTCGATGTGATCTTCATAACCACATTTGTCGCCTGAATCAAATCCTTCGATGTCAGAATGGCCATCTTCTTCATGGCTGGCTACTTCTGCAAATCTCTGCAACAGCAGCGTCTGTTTACAACTTTCTTGTCGCCATTGTTTCCACTGAAAGATTCCTGTTCCCTTCAGTAAAAAAAAACCCAGGTACTACGGTAATAAGGTATGTCCTTAGTGTTTTACTTAGTGCTGATTGGTGGGTTTTGTTTCAGAAATATTGATAGACAAGCACCTCCAACCAATAGCGCAACGAGACAAGCAGGTCCAACCAATAGCGCATGGAGTGACGCACAATGTGCTGGAGAAGGAGGCTCACTTCTCGCGTTGTTTTCTAAGCCTGTAGTGGACGGAGAGTATCGCGAGAACATACCCCGGAAACAGGAGAATCTCTAGTTTCAGACAATGGTTGCGTTCCGAATCGCATACTTTCTACTATATAGTATGTAGAAAAAAGATTTAGGATGTCCCGATTCTTGTGGCCAGATTTAGGATGGTTAGAATACCCGGATGGTCTACTTCATGCGGCCAAGATTGTTAGGTTGCGTTCCGAATCGCATACTTTCTACTATATAGTATGTAGAAAAAAGATTTAGGATGTCCCGATTCTTGTGGCCAGATTTAGGATGGTTAGAATACCCGGATGGTCTACTTCATGCGGCCAAGATTGTTAGTGTTGAAAAGTGCATCCTATTTGGGCGATTCTGACCCACAATCCAGTGCGCACGTGAAGTGACGTAACATCGACGAAGCCTATAGGTCCATGTTATGAAAACAAACGGGGATGCGACGGATATAAAACCAAGAGGCAAGATCAAGGCGCAATGTTATGATGAAATAAGAGAGAAAAGTATGTCCCAATAGTATGTCTACTGCATCCTAACTAGATTCTTTTTATCGTCGGATGTAGTATGTAGAATAGAAAAAAGAAAGAGTATGCGATTCGGAACGCAACCTTAGTGTTGAAAAGTGCATCCTATTTGGGCGATTCTGACCCACAATCCAGTGCGCACGTGAAGTGACGTAACATTGAAGAAGCCTATAGGTCCATGTTATGAAAACAAACGGGGATGCGACGGATATAAGAGCAAGAGGCAAGATCAAGGCGCAATGTTATGATGAAATAAGAGAGAAAAGTATGTCCCAATAGTATGTCTACTGCATCCTAACTAGATTCTTTTTATCGTCGGATGTAGTATGTAGAATAGAAAAAAGAAAGAGTATGCGATTCGGAACGCAACCAATGTTTATATTTCATTTTCCAGACGTATATTCACAGAGATATTAATAAAAATATGCGCGCACGTATACGCAGGGGCGCGTGAAACGACCTCAGAGGCCCAGCGGGCAAAACCCTCTTTTTTTGGAAAACAGACATGGGCTGTGTAAAAGGTCGTTCACCAGAAATTATATCTAGGACCTTCAAGGATCACAACCTGGGTGGACAACCTGGTCAACTACCTGCTGGAAAGCTACAGGGGGCCAAAATAGAAAATCGGAACCATGGTTTTAACTTATAGATATCATCTTGAAACTTTGCTAGTCGATTACTGGCATTAAAACCATGATTTTTTGTATTGAAGTTTTTTTCAAAAATGTTTGAATACATATACAAATATGGCATATTTCACAAATTATGCACAAAGTTGCACATCTTTAAACACCAAAAATTTAGATATTGGTTAAAGCCAGAGTTGAAATCTTTATTGCATTTTGACATGATATAAGTGTGTTAAGTTTCTACATAACAAACTTCCTCTGTGAGAAATGGTGTGATAATTCACATTAGGCTATTTAACGAGGCTCGTCTGTGACTTTGGGATGAGTGGCACAGACGTTAAAAAATCCCTATTAATAAAAAGAAGAACGATATAGGCCTACATACAATACAAATAGGTTTATTAATCAGAATGTAGAACATGTTCACAATGTGTAAGGTGGCCGCCATATGAACGAACGAGGGCTGAGAACAAGGCTACTGATCAGATAAATGATCGATCAAACGTAAAATCATCAGTACATGATAAAAACATCCTGATGGCGATTTCTATGGATTGATTTTGCTTTAAACTGTACAGGGACGCGTTGTAACGGACTCTTTCTTCAGTCGGACAACTCGGGGTAGCTCTTACCACCTCCCGAGCAGGTTAGACCCATGGCGTATGTTGCCGCAGTAACTGACTCTCGGTTGCGCTGAACCTGCTACCTGAAACGGAAAACCGAGAGTTTCCACTAACTCAGAGCGAACAAACTCTGGGTTGCCTCAAAACCAGCTACCTGAAACAGGGCTCTGATGACCATTATTCATATGAAATAGTCATTATTTACAACAACATAAACACATTACCTCATCGTTGTCCATATTGCCGTTACTCGTTCATTCGCTTTCTGTGAGGGGACGGAATCTTTCAGCTCCTTGAGAGTAGTTAGGTGACACTGCATCAACTCATTGCAATTAGGTGTGTGTGGCACTGACTGGCATTAGTTTATGCAGTGTCACTAACTACTCTCACTGAGCCGACAAGATTCCGTGCCGACACACTTTCAACACAGACATGCACTATACTGCATCCTAATTATTTGACACTCGCACGGGCGGCACGCGCTAGAAAACAGCTTTACGACAGCTGGCGTCGTCAAAATCCTACCGCTTTTGTCCAAAGGGGCCGCCAACCGCCAAAGTTACTTGTAGCCACTTTAAGATCTGGTATCAGTTCCGGCGCCATTTCAAATTCTTATCCTCGTCTATATTTGCTCCCATAGTTGGTAACCACCTATTTCCCCTGGTTTAAGATTAAGATTTTTTCTGTGGAAAGCAAAAGGCATTAAAGGGTAACTGCACCCCCTGTTTGAGCGTACTGCATGATTTTGAAAAATGCGCTCAGACCATGGATTCTGAATTCTGTTTTTGAACCATTGTTTTTAAACATTCCGACATCAGCCGGCCGACATTCGGGAGGGAGGGGGCGCGCGTCGTCTGTGAAGGATGCGGGCTAGCTGCTAGCTGTCACTCTGGAAGATCTGAATGACATGACTTCCTTGAAAAATCGAGTGACACAAAGTCTAATGGCACTGTCACGTCACGATGTGAGCTCCTATGCCACACAGATAGATGGGTCGTCTGAGGTCGAGGACTTTTCTTATTCTCAATTGTTGGCGGGTGTCTCTATTGTAGTGTTAGGAGACAGAGTAGCGCAAGTGAGTGAGCGGCAGTGTGTGTGTGTGAGCGAGGAGAGCGAGCGATAGCGTGTGTCAATCAAGTGAAGCAATGAACGAGTCCGTGTGTGTGTGCGTGTGTGTGTGTGCGCACAAGCGAGATAATGCAGACACACTGCCGGTAGAAGTGAAGGGTGTTAACCCCCGAAATAACATCCTTGGAGTGACAGTATAACAGAAGTAGCTCATGGACCTATAAAGAGCGTGACCGGCTTTGCGGCGACGTGATGACGTAGCTTTGCACCAAAAGTGCAACACTGCGTAATTTTTCGAACCCGAAGGTAAAAGTTTTTAAAATAATTTACAATTCAAAACATTTCTTAAATTGCAGATGTTTAACATATTGCAATTTTTTTCAATATTAACACCAGCATATATGTGTTAACAACATCTCAAAAAACAAGTAAAAGGGTGCAGTTACACTTTAATTGCCTCTTGGATTTGTATGAACATTTAGTTTTTTTCCAGTTTTACAGATCTGATCAAGAATTTGGCTTCCCTCGTTCTCATTTCTTTCATTTCTTGCAAATAAGACACTTCATTCGCACGCAGTATCCTTCATTTCCCTCACCACCCTCCACTTTGCCCTGGGAGGAATTACTTAAATTAGGCCCCAATCAGAAAGTTCTTATATCCCGGGTATATAGTGGTCTCCTGTTGCTCAATAACAAACCTGTGCTCAAAGCTAGGGTTGCATGGGAAAAATAATTAAATGTGGATTTCACAGATGACTGGTGGGTTAAGGCAATCGATAGAATGGGCTCAACATCATCCTGTGCTCGTCTAGGGTTCATACAGTTTAAGGTATTTCATAGGATCCATTTTACTAAAGCCAAATTGGCAGAGATATACCCTGACGTAGACGATAGCTGCAACCGGTGTGGCTTTGCCCCGGCTGACCACAGTCATATGTTTTTTTCTTTGTCCAAGACATTTGTAACCCTTACCCACGTCCTGGGTAAGGGTTACAAATGTTTATAAATGTTTGTTGTCTGTTTAAGAAAAAAAGGAAAATCTCAATAAAAATTGTTTATGGAAAAAAAAGAAAACTACTGTCAAAAAAATAAAGATACAACACAAATAGGCTAATTAATCTGAATGTAGAGCATGTTCACAGTGTGTTAGGTGGTCGCCTATATGAACTAGAGAATACTGATCAGATAAATTATCGATCAAACATAAAATCATCAGGAGATGATAAAAACATCCCAAGAGAACCTGTACAGGGACAGGATGTGACACTTCAGTCGGAGCTGCAGCGTAAAGTGACAACAAACTCAGAATCGGTCAAACCACTTAGCAAGCAGGACTCACGGTGTATATTGCCGCAGTAACAGACTCGGAGTTGCGCTGAACCTGTTCCCTGAAACGGAAAACCCAGAGTTTACACTAACTCAGAGTGATCATACTCTGAGTTGCCTCAAAACCTGCTTCCTGGGGCGCCCTTAGCTCAGTTGGTAGGGCGTCCCCCCCCCATGGGCCTCGGCCAGCAGGGGACCCGGGTTCGATTCCAGCCCGCGGTCGTTCTCTGCATGTCACTCCCCTCTCTGCCCCATTTCAACTCTGTCTCTACACTATCAATAAAGCATAAAAATGCCCAAAAAATATCTAAAAAAAAAAAAAAAAATCTTCCCCTGATCATGGACTTGTTGCTTAACCCATTGATGACGGCTGCTGCGCGATGCCACATTGGCTCTCCTGCCTGATGCTGCGTCGCGCAGCATTATTACTTTATCTAATTTTCATGGCATTCCCAGCATAGAATGCACTGTCATTGGTTCAAATACACATGAGGTGGGTTTTGTTGATTTTTTTAAGACCACGTGACCACCCAAAAGTTGTGTGGTTTGCCGAAAATCATGTCAATCAAAAAAATAAAAAAATAAAACAAAATAATAAAAAAAATACGCCAGCTATGTCGGCGACAGAACAGTTAGTGGCGTTTGGTGTGCAGAATCAAGGTCTACTATAGACTACTGACGAAAATCACACAACACATTGCATCTATTTATTAACAATATTTAATAATTTTCTAATTTTGACGATTTTTAGAAATATTTGTTGGTTTGTAAGCGCTAAGGGAGCATGTTTAAATAAAACCTGTGAACCTTAACTTTTAAATGTATTTTATTTCATGTTTCTATGTGCTACACAGGCGTAGATATTAAGGTTTTGGTAGACTTGACAATTCGTACTATTTTTTCAGAAAACCCTCAGGCATTAAGGACATGCATCCTAGATTGCCATAGTCATCAATGGGTTAATGTGTACAGACCTGATCCCCCTGTGTCTCATGACAACGTCTATGTCTCCTAGGTCCTAAACGGGTTGTCAGTTGACGCCCCTCGTCTGCAGAGATTCTGTGGTACAGTCCCAGCAGGCACCACGCTGCGCTCCTCAGGCAACACCATGACTGTTGTGTTCCGCACTGATGCCTCTGTGTCCAATGGGGGCTTTTTGGCTACTTACTCCTCTGAGGAACTTGCAGGTAAGGTGCATCCCCAAACCAGTGTTAATTTCGTACACTAAGACTATGACGAAAAATATTCGTCAACAAACCTTTTTCACGCACGAAAACTAAATAAAAACTAAATAAAAAGGCAGATATTATGACGAAGACTGAGACGAATATAACTGACACTATAGTCTACGAATAGGAACGAGACGAAACTGTTAGGGCGGGACGAATGGAGAAGAGATCCAATCAGAACTGTGGGACAAGTTGGGAAGAAATCCAATCAGTGCAAAGCAGCGAATGCAACCCTGTGTCGGTGAAAATCGACAGGAGAACTAGTCAGTGTGAGTGGGTGGAGTGAGCGAGCCGCTGTGCAGAAAAACTCTGCGGTTTGATGGACAAAATGATAGTCAGGGATATCCTGCCCGTTAACGTTGTCTATGGGGTAGTTTGTCACAATGCTATCTTAATGGGAATACTCTTAAAAAGAAGGCAAGAAAGCAGAACTAAATTTGAAAGTTTAATTGCATTGTCAAGTTCACAAATAGGCCTACATAACTTACTGTAGCCTTGGCAGCTGGTCTAGTTTGGGATGAACTGGGTTGTTTTGATTTTGTTGCCCTTTTTTCTTTTGCATGCTAGCTGCCTTTTCCTGCTCTATTCTTTCCTTCTCTGGGGAGTCAGTGGGGATACAGCTTGACTATTTATTTCGTTATTGGGTTCCTTTTCTGGCTGCAGCCTTTGGATAACATGTGACAACCAACCCCCCAAAAATGTGACGACCTAGAACAAAGCATGGGACCGACAAGATCAATAAAAGCTCAAAGGGTTGAACGAAAGCTGGAATAGCAACCAAAGTGGCAGGTTTTATACAGTATACTGATAAAGTTTCACGATGAGCTGGCACGTCTGACATGATTTATTTGTTTATTGCAAACAGCTTACACACACACACACACACACACACACACACACACACACACACACACACACACACACACACACACACACACACACACACACACAGCAGGCCCTGCTAAAGCAGTAGGGCCATCACAACAGGGAAGGGGTAAACACATGAAGCCCTTTGTTCCAAAAATAAATTAAATAAATACAATATACATTCAATTGCCAGGTAATAATTAGGTACACCTCATGCAGTCTAATACATCAAGCATGCATTGAATAATTCAGAAAGGTTCTAATGTTAAGTTTTTGAAGCTTGTTCTGCTGTTTAATTGTTGTTTTGTGACTTAGGGAGATGTTTCCAATGCCACTTTTCCACTACATGGTATCAGCTCAACTCGACTCAACTCGCATATTGGGTGTTTCCACCGCAATTTCATGGTACCTGGTCCCTGCTAGCGGCTTTTTTTGGTATCGCCTCGCTTTAGGTTCCAAGCGAGCTGAGCCGATGCTAAAAGGTGACGTCGGCTGACTGCCGGCCACTGATTGGCCAGAGACTACCGGCTTCATTCTGTTGACTGGGACATTTCGAGTTTATTTTGTCTCGTCGCGTGCAGCCTTCTCTGGCTTTCTTTGATTTGATTTGCATCACAGATCCAACATTTTTTAATGAAATGTCCATATATTTGCTAAGCTCACCCAGTTGTGTTGGTTGTTGGGGATGTTACTTTAAACATACTGTACACGACAGGAGAGGAGACATGTAGGGCAGCTAGCAGCTAGCCTATAGTAGCCAGCTGGGACAGAAATGATAGCAAGCGATTACATTACAAGGCTCGGACTGCACTGATTACCTCAATAAAATATTCAGGCTTAGACACGGCTTGCATTTGCAAACACGTATCCTGAAACAAGCGCAAAACAGACAACTTTATGATGCCCGTATTTACGAGCATAGGGATGTAGCGTACGTGACGCATCCTGGATTCCCTACAGCTGACTGAGTGGCGGAGTCACTCACTGGGACACCTATCCTCCCTTTTTAATGGAGGCAATATTCTTCTACTTCTTTTAGCAAACAGATAAATGGGGGGTATTACTTAAACATTTTCCATCCTTATTTTTAGCGGTTGGTGTAGTTAATAGTACAACAACTTCTCATAATTTCTGCTTTGCTACTTGACTCCGGAGTCGGCTTTCTGCCCCTTTGTATGATGACCCCGCCCACGTTCAGGAGGTACTATTTGCGGTGTAAAACGACCCGTGCTGCTACCAAACTAAGTTGAGTTAAGTCGAGTTGAGTCGAGTAGAGCTACATGTGCGGTGGAAAAGCGCCACAATATTTACTCAATCCTCATTCTCATATTGGGGTGCCATATTGTGATTTTTCCCTCTAGGGGTTAATTAAGTATTTCTGATTCTGAATATGTTGTTAATGTTGTGACTCTCATTGCACTCCTACATTTTCGTTGCCTTTTGTTAGAGTGTGGTGGAGCCCTGAACAACCCAGCTGGAGGGATCTTCACTTCCCCTGGGTACCTAGTGTCTAACTATAGCAACAACCTGAACTGTGAGTGGCTGATCCAGAACCCTCAGCACACTAATTCCTCTATTGTAGTGCTGATAGAAGACCTGCACCTGGAGAACCACCAGACCTGTGAGTCAGACTACCTCCAGTTCCGCTTAGGTAAGTCCCACACAGAGAGTATTGACTTAAGGATTTGCTGAATTAAGTTATTATACATTTCAGATCTGGAATGTCAGGCCCGAGCCACACATCCTGCATCTACTGCCAGCAGAATTCACTGTAGTTTCACCATTTCCTGGTGTGTCTCTTTCAAAATAAAACTTCCCGCAAGCACAAATGTGGGAAAGGCAATCAGGCACAAAGATTTCTGTCGTTTCATATTAATAGGAACTAGAAAATCCCGCAGACTTGAGATTTTAAAAGTACGGGCCCGACCACCAGCCCCGCATCGGCGGCGCTCCACCCATCGGCCGGGCTCAAACGCTTCTACGAACCACTGCTGCGTGCTTTCCAAACTCAAGTCCCAAGTTGTGGCCTCTCAAACATTTTTCAGTCGGGCTGAATAACAGCGCCCCCTTGTGGATTTTATTTATTTTTTTATAATAGCACACCCCGTGGGGTAGGCACGCAAGTTCTGTGAAAATGTGGAATGTCTAAAGGTGCAAACACACTACACGCGTTACACGCGTACAGACGCATATAAAATCGGCAATTTTTCCATAGGGAACCATTGGTTTACGCGCTTACATGGCGCGTAGATGCGTTACTCACGCTAAAGCAACACTTTAGGCGCGCTAGCCGCGTATATATATATGCACCTAACGCACCTACGCGCGGAGTTCAAAAAATTGAACTTTTTACGCTCCTATGTGTGACGATTAGCCGCGTTGGCCAATCAGCGTTGGGCTTGACCCGACGTCACATACATTGGCACGGTCGGCGAACAGTGTACACAGAGGCTGAGAAACACAGAGGAGGAAAATGTATTGCGGGCGGCCGGTGCTGTATGACAGCCGCTCGGGAATAGAAGACGTGGGGAAAGTAAACCAGGAGAATGGACTTCCTTGTTAATTCAGTGAACTTAACTCACCCAGTTGTGTGTGGCCGGCTGGCGCCTCATATTATGAACCCAAACATTACGGCTATGTCTGGGGAACTTTCACGACAAGTACAGCGAAGCACTGGTGTTGATCTACGCCAGCCCTGGTCCCCTGTCACAGCCAGGTAGGGTAATGTTGGCTACTTGCCTTTATTTTGTGCCGCCGTGCACCGATGCTGCTGTAAATTAATTTATTTATCTTTTAACTTTTATTTATCCTCGAGAGACCAATTGAGGGGTGACCCTCATTTACAATGACGTCGAGATCAAACAAATTCAAAGGAAGAACAACAATACATAAACAATATTCAATGCAAATACATCAAATACACAACAACAGGTGAAGAGAAAAACAATTGAAACATTTACACAGTGGTGAAGAAGAGTGGCAGCAATTAAAATGAAATGGGTGAAAGTACAATATAGCCTAATTAAAACAGTTACAGGTAGACTTTGGCAGATTTAAGATAGTTTGTTTAAATTGGTTAAAGGATATGAAGTTATTTAGTTTAATTTGTTGCTAAATGTGTTTGTTATGTAGCTTAATGCTAGGCTATTTGTGCTATTTGTGCTGTTCAGTTTGTCTTTTGGCACAGTTGTTGGCCGTGTTGTGGTTGTTTTTGTGTGGACATGCACGCTGTTGTGTCGGGTCTGGTATGATCGCAGCCATGGTTGATTAGGGGAAATACAATATCGGGAGGGAGACTAAGCACGTTACGCGCGAACAGACAACTACAGTGCGTTCCAAATTATTATGCAAATGATATTTTTCTCAGATTTTCCCAAATAGTTGACGCAAATGACAGTCGGTATAATTTAATATATATATAAAAAACTTAAAATGCACAGTTCCAAATTATTATGCACAACAGAGTTTCAAAACATTTTATAGGTTGTAAAGAAATAAAAATGGTCATTTGTTGAATTTGCAGGATGTGAAGGTCATATTTAGTGAAATCAAAAGCTATTTCAATCAAAAACATCTTAACAAGCCAAGTTACATGTTAACATAGGACCCCTGCTTGGATATCACCTTCACAATTCTTGCATCCATTGAACTTGTGAGTTTTTGGAGAGTTTCTGCTTGAAAATCTTTGCAGGATGCCAGAATAGCCTCCCATAGCTGCTGTTTTGATGTGAACTGCCTCCCAACCTCATAGATGTTTTGCTTGAGGATGCTCCAAAGGTTCTCAATAGGGTTGAGGTCAGGGGAAGATGGGGCCACACCATGAGGTTCTCTCCTTTTATGCCCATAGCAGCCAATGACACAGAGGTATTCTTTGCAGCATGAGATGGTGCATTGTCATGCATGAAGATGATTTTACTACAGAAGGCACTGTCCTTCTTTTTGTACCACGGAAGAAAGTGGTCAGTCTAACTAAACTAAACATACTTTGCAGAGGTCATTTTCACACCGTCAGGGACCCTAAAGGGGCCTACCAGCTCTCTCCCCATGATTCCGGCCCAAAACATGACTCTGCCACCTCCTTGCTGACGTCGCAGCCTTGTTGGGACATGGTGGCTATTCACCAACCATCCACTACTCCATCCATCTGGACCATCCAGGGTTGCACGGCACTCATCAGTAAACAAAACTGCTTGAAAATTAGTCTTCATGTATTTCTGAGCCCAGTGCAACGGTTTCTGCTTGTGAGCATTGTTTAGGGGTGGCCGAATAATAGGTTTATGCACAACTGCAAACCTCTGGAGGATCATACACCTTGAGGTTCGCGGGACTCCAGAGGCACCAGCGGCTTCAAATACCTGTCTGCTGCTCTGTAACGGCATTTTAGCAGCTGCTCTCCTTATCCGATGAATTTCTCTGGCAGAAACCTTCCTCATTATGCCTTTATCTGCACCAACCCGTCTGTGCTCTGAATCAGCCACAAATCTCTTCACAGTACGATGATCACGCTTAAGTTTCCGTGAAATATCAAATGTTTTCATACCTTGTCCAAGGTATTGCACTATTTGACGCTTTTCGGCAGCAGAGAGATCCTTTTTCTTTCCCATATTGCTTGAAACATGTGGCCTTCTTAATAATGCGGAACGTCCTTCTTAAGTAGTTTTTCCTTTGATTGGGCTCACATGGCAAACTAAATATCACAAGTGTATGAGATTGATTTCAATGATCCAAGGTGCCCTGAGACACAATATCATACATGAGTTTAATTGAAAAACAAAAAATGTAAAGTTTATGACACTTCAATCAAATTTGCATAATAATTTGGAACACGGTGTACTTGTAGGCTACATAACCTTCGATAATTATTGCACATCAACAGACAGCAAGATAAGAGGTTTATCCTGCACTTTAAGTATTTTGTTCTCAACAAAAGTAAACATTCTTTGACGTTAAACAGCTGTTGCGACCCGCGAATTGCAGCCGTTTAATAACGTGCATAAATTATAACTTATAATTGAGATCGGGAAACTCCAAGCACTTACTCACAAGTAGGGCTGGGCAATATATCGAATATATGCGATGTATCGCGAGATGTTCTCCAGGGGATGTATAAAATGACCCTATCGCGACCATCGAATACATACTGGCACATAATGTGTTTTTTTTAGCCGCCGCCACCGGCAAACTCGCTGGTGTTCGCTTCTCTCGCTCTTTCCTGTGGCTCCCTGCCTCACAGACTCACATGCATTGGCAACTCACTCACTCCCCCCTCCCAACCAGAGTCTCCTGGGCGCGCACCTGTGACGTAGTCTGCAGTGCGCCCTGTGTGTGTTTACTTTTATCGCCATGTGAAAACAACGAGAGGGGGAGAAAAAAGGATGAGGGCTCTTGTGCTCTTATGACAGCCGAACGAGCGGGTGGAGGGGGCGCGAAAGACAGCGATGGTGTCCGTCGTTCATAGCATGGACCTTTTTTATAGGTCCATGCTTTATGAGAAGAAGGCTACACAGGCGAACGACCGGGGGAGGCGGTGACTTGACATTTTCTGCTACCCGTCAGATTTTGCTCCCTAGTGGTTCTGCGCATGCGCATTCCGAAAATAACAATCCTGCGTGAGCAGCCGTCAGATTCTGCTACCTTTTTTTGCTACCGAGTATTTTCTTCAAAACATGTTTTTAACTGCGTAATTATGCTACACATATGTTTAAATTGTGCCTTTTGACCTGTGAGCATGTAGACACTGGCTTTGCTGCTGAATATAGAAATAAAATTATAGGCTTTTCTATGTGTTAACTTTACCAGATTCGGAGTGGAGAAAGTTTTCGTCGGTGGTGGTGGTGGTGGGGGGGGGGGGTGTACATGGGTAGTGGTGTAAAATAACGTGATTCTGTAGTGGGAGCATTATTTGATAGAGACAATTGATCTCACATTATACCCTACTAAATCTATAATAACGTTATAAAGTAGCATAAAAATATACCGCTTTCATTGTAGGCTACATGGGGTGAGTAGTGGTGTTGTAAGTAACGTGATTTTGTAGTGGGAGCATTATTTGATAGTTAATGGGTCTACAGATCAAATACGCTACCAATTACGTGAGGTAGCATTTTCTGATAGGGTAGCATAATTTGATATAGGCTAGGCTATTAAACACTAACAGCATCAAAATATGCTCCCCATATTCCTACAGTGTAGGCTATACTGTGTGTAGGCCTACATAGGGTGAGTAGTGGTGTAAAATAACGTGATTCTGTAGTGGATGCATCGTTTGATGAGGTAATTGTCTATACGCTACCATGACGTAGGGTAGCATTTTCTGATAGGTAGCAAAATCTGACGAGGGAGCAGAAAATGTCAGAACAGCGGCCGCTGTACACAGCACAGCCTGCCCTGGTCCTTATTAGAGGAAGGCTAGTGGCTACACATGCGAAAGAACGGGGGAGGCGGGCGCTTGACAGCATAAGCGGCCGCTGTACAGAGCCTGGTCCTTATGAGAGGAAGGCGAACGAGCGCCGGGGGGCGGATTACTCCGACTTCACGGAGAGTTTTTGGTCCAACGTCACACAACCAAGGCATCACATTTATTACGGGCAGCCTCTTATAATAGGTCCATGTCAGCACCAAGGGAGGTGCACACCGTTTATCAACTAAAAGTCTATGTTAAACACTATAAGAAATAACAATCGCTTATCTTGTTGTTAACCCACGGTCTCTTCACTAGCAGTTTGTGTAGTATGGAGCCAGGGGTGCGTTCGAATTACACAGTTTATTCAATCAATTCATAGTAACGCACTGCATTCAACGTTCAGTAACGATAACGGCGTTGTAACGACGGAAACAGTAATTACTTAGATTACCCCGTTACTGAAAAAATAGGGTTATTTTAAACAGCGTTATTCCCAACACTGCTTATCAATGGTCTCCTGTGAGTTATACTACAACACGTTGCCTTTTCATAATTTTGGGGATTGTGGTCATGATTTCTATGGGAAAAATACAAATAGTGTAGTATCACTGAATCCAGTTCAACAACCAGGGTTCTTCTGCTGTAGGTCATGCAGCTCCAGTTTCAGTCTCAATTGCCCATGCATATGATTACAATGTGAATAAAGTTGTCTGTCCTGTGATATAATGGCATCACTACCCCTACAGTCAAGTGCGAAAGTTTGTGAACCCCTTGAACATTTTGGAATTTTATTTATTGTAACCATCATTAATTCATTTTTATCAATACCAGTATTTTTTATATGAAATAACAGATGTTTGTTTATCAATTCAACATTTTTCTTTTCCAGAAATCAATTGTTAAAACAGATAAAACAAATTATTTGACGAATGTTGTATGTGCAAAAGTTTGTGAACCCTGAGCTGCATTGCTTAAATGGAGCAGGTAAACACAATCAGATGGGCCAAATTGAGTCATGAAATGGACCAATGTAGTGAGAGATCTTTAGGGAAGAAATTGGGCGGCACTAGATACAACAGAGATAAAACCAGGTCAGTTTAGGCTCACCAAAGTGAACCCATACAGGTCAGACATGCTAAAAGGGGAAACAATCTCAGAGGATCTCAGGAATAGAGTTGTGATGCTGCACATTTGTCTGGGGACAGCTATAAATTATTTTAAAAAAAGTTTGAGCTCCATCGGTCCACCGTGAGGCAAATCATCTACAAATGAAGAGCTTTAAGAGTGACTGAACATCTGCCTAGAAGTGGACTTCCTTCAAAAATATCCACAAGCGCCACAAGATAAGTGATTTTTCAGTTAAAAGCCAACCCAAACATTACATCTGGTGATTTGCAGACCTCTCTTGCAGCATCTGGGACAGATGTGCATGGTTCCACAATAAGAAGAAAACTCAGTCAACATGGCTTTCATGGGATGGTTGCTGAAGAAGCCTCTGCTCTCAAAAAAGAACAAAACTGCTTGTCACAACTTTGCCAGAGAGCACCTGGAGATACCTGAAGTCTTATTCTGTGGACAGATTAGTCAAAAATTTAACTGTTTGGTCATAACCAAAACCGCCATGTTTGGGCAAAAACGCAATTCTGCCTACCACCTAGAGAACCTTCTCCCAAGTGAATAATGGTGGTTTCAAATTGTCTGCAAATCTCCAGGTGTAATGTTTGGGTTGGCTTTTACCTGAAAAATCACTTTTCTTGTGGCGCTTGAGGATATTTTTGAAGGAAGTCCACTTCTAGGCAGATGTTAAGTCACTCTTAAAGCTCTCCATTTGTAGATGATTTGCCTCACGGTGGACCGATTGAGCTCAAATTTTTTTTTATGAATTTATAACTGTCCCCAGACAAATGTGTAACATCAAAACTCTATTCCTGAGATCCTCTGAGATTTGTTTCCCTTTTAGCATGTCTGACCTGTATGGGTTCACTTTGGTGAGCCTAAACTGACCTGGTTTTATCTCTGTTTTATCTAGTGCCGCCCAATTTCTTTCCTAAAGATCTCTCATTACATTGGTCTATTTCATCAACCAATTTGGCCAACCTGATTGTGTTTACCTTGCTCGATTTAAGCAATGCAGCTCAGGGTTCACAAACTTTTGCACATACAACATTCGTCAAATAATTTGTTTTATCTGTTTTAACAATTGATTTCTGGAAAATAAAAATGTTGAATTGATAAACAAACATCTGTTATTTCATATAAAAAATACTGGTATTGATAAAAATGAATTAATAATGGTTAAAATAAATAAAATTCCAAAAGGCTCAAGGGGTTCACAAACTTTCGCACTTGACTGTATCTCTTCTGAACATATTCCTGCAGGTGACCTAAGACAGGCTCATGCCCATCACCAGTTATGTTAAAGCTTCTATCCCTTCCCTCAGGTGACTCAGATGGGGAGCTGTTGGCCACATTGTGTGGTCAGACCGTCCCCAGAATTCCCATTGTGGTCTTCACACCAGAGCTCTGGGTCCATTTCCAGACTGACAGCTCCCAGGGAGACCTGGGCTTCAAGGCCAAGTACCTGTTCTCTGGTAAGAAAGACATGAACAGCTTAATTTATTTCATATATGATATTAATATAAGATTAGTATTTGTCTTATCTTGCCTTCACAATCTCTTTTCAGAATGTGGAGGGTTGCAAACAGGGGAGGGAGGGGTGTTATCCAGTCCCAACTACCCCAATATCTACCCTAGCCCAAGTAGGTGTGCTTGGCTATTAGAAGCTCCAATGGGCCACACTATTACGGTGAGTCTGCATGGACTGGTACATTGGCTTAACTCAACAAAATGAAGCAAGTCATTAACATTTCTGGGTGTGTTGTGTGGCAGTGTCTGGGTTACTTTACTACAGGACCTACTGCTTTGTAGCCATCTACATTGTAAATATTTACCTTGGACCCCACTCCCCTGTCTTACGGCAGCTAACCTTCAGCTACTTCAACCTGGAACCCCATTCTACATGTGGCTGGGACTCTGTCAGCATCTTCAATGGAGGATCCCCTGGCTCCCCTGTCATTGGCCAGTACTGTGGGACCACTTCTCCAGGAACCATCCAGTCAGGATCCAACAAGCTTGCTATAGTTTTCCTGGCCGACCATAGTGTGTCCAGAGGAGGCTTTGTTGCTTCCTGGTCTGCAGACTCCTCAGGTGGGTTTACATCAACTTAATGAACTTTCGTACAAGTTATTTACTGAATGTATATGCTGTGATAGGAGTACATACAATGAGTACACACGTGCTCCAAAACATTGCTGTTCACCTAATAACTTTTAAGGTCCCATATAAAGCGAAATGCACTTTTTCAATGTTTTTACCATAAATATGGGTCCACGGTGTGTCTAGAGACTGCCAAAGTGTCACAAAAAAAAATAACTATATCCTTTTCTCACCCTCCCCCTTTCTGAAAACCTCCCTAATTTACTCTGTTCAGAATTCCGCCTGTTCTGATTTCAGAAACGGGGAAGCCACCTCCCCCCACATTATGAACAAGGAACTTCCACCGTGCAATAGTGTATGATAAGCCCACCCCTATTTCTTATTGGTTCACGGCCCCCAGATCCTCTGGAAAAATGTTCCATCCACCTCCATATTGTGTTTCCCTCTAAGCAACAAGATGCCCATAGTACTGCAAGTAGGGATGGGAATTGATAAGAATTTAACGATTCTGATTCCGATTCTGCTTATCGATCCGATTCCTTATCGATTCTCTTATCGATTCTCATTGTGTGAGAAAATAAGTAAAATATTGTTTATTTGTATTAACCTGCTTAAATATCTGATCAGAAGTGTGTCTAGTGTGAGCAAAGATTATCAAGAGTACTTTAGGATTAGGAAATTGTCAATTTTCACTTAAATTAGTCCGGACAAAAAAAAGTTTGCCTTTTTAAGCCCAAATGCCATTATGTTCCCTAAAAACACAGACTGAAAACAGTCATGGAAGAGCTTGTGCCTTTTGGAATATTAACTGTGCTAATTTTCATTCAACTTGAAACAAAATTCAACTGACGTAAAAAAAAATTACAAAGAAGTCTTCTGTAAAGATAAGACCAACTATCAACTTTGGCAAAATAACCATTTGTTTGCAGAAAAAATATCATGTATGCCCTCTCAGGAAGGATACGAGATATTTTATGTACATGCTGTTCAAATGTGCAGCGCGCTGTTTATTAATATAACGACCCGTCATCAGACACATTTGCACATCGGTCGCTCCTCAAGTTATCCAAGTCTTTTTTTTGTATGGGCAGAGATTGTTATTTTAAGTGTGTAGTTACAAAGTTTCTTGTTTAACTTTAGTGTAGGCTACTGTTTCCTCACCGTTACGCTGTGTTGTTTTGGGTTTGTCTCAACCACCGTGCGTAAAGGGTGCATTAGAACAGCTGACGGGAAGAAAAAGAAAAAGTCTTGCGCCTTTTTATCTCTCTTCCTTTTTTATAAGCCCTCCCGCTGTTTATTATTAATATAACGGCCCGTCATCAGACACATGTGCCGGATGGTTTTTGCACATCGATCGCTCCATCAAGTTATCCAAGTCAGTGCTTTTTGTATGGGCACAGATCGTTATTTTAAGTGTGTCTTTATGAAGTTTATTATTAAACTTAGGCCTAAGTGTAGACTATTTTCTATTATCACCGGACCGCCTGAGTTACGCTCTATGTTGTTGTGGATTTGTCTCCACCCGCCGTGCGTAAAGGCAGCAGAACAGCTGACAGGAGGAAAAAGAAACAAACCAGCTGATGAAAGTGAGTAAACACTGCGGGGCTTAAGGCAGCGGTCAAGAAAACCTTTTTGCTTTCCTTTATGCTGCTCTCACCTTTTTATCTCTCTCCCTCTTTTATTAGCCCACACATTAATTCTCACACATTTTATGTACAAGTCCAATGGGCAATTGTGGTGTCGACTAGACAGGCAGCGGACATTTAAACATTTAACCGTCAGGATCGCCATTTGCTCGCTTGCGCTCGTGCTTGTGCGCGTGTTGACGAAATGGAAACTTTACAATTGTTGCAAGTGGCCGTTTTGTCGTCTTTTCAAGTGAAATACAACCAACATTTAGAGAGATTCTGTCTCAACACCATGTTTGCTGCGTTCTGAACCAAAACAACGCAGCGTGAGTGTGAAGTCATGACGCATTTGCAACGAGCGGAACTGATAAGCAGGCATGCTAACGATTCCAAGGAATTGGTTGACTCGGCACCGGTTCTGGTGGTTTTCAACCTTTTTTGAACCGCGGCACATTTTTTACATTTACAAAATCCTGGGGCACACCACCAACCAAAATGACACAAAATGACACTCTAACACAGTACATATCATACATATACCGTATTGGTCCGTAAATAAGACGACCCTGATTATAAGACGACCCCCCGTTTTTCAAAACTCATATTTGGAAAAAAATATTTGAAGACCAGATCTTGTTTTTAAAAGGAAATTAATTTTATTTATCAAAATAATGTACAAAAATAAAAACGCATTGAAATAAAACACTTTTCTTCATTGAAAATGAACAGTAGTGCAAATAGACCGAACTCTGATGTGTTTACCACAGACATTATTCCTCTGCCCCGCTGTGATCGCTCTCGCTGTCATCCCTTATGCTCTGGTTCGGTCATGCCATAGCGGGTCATCCTCGCTGCTGTCCTCGGCATCTGAGACGCAACATTTATTTAATGTTCATAGTTAATCACATAGCCTAGTGCTGAAACGAAAGCTATCGACGCCGTGTTGGTTCCAACCGATATAAAAATAAAATAAACACAACTTGGACACAGGCCCTGAAGCTATGTAAAGCGCTTTGAGTGCGAGAAATGCGCTGTATATATTAAATATATTATTATTATTAAGCTGAATGGTCACTCTGGTAACGGGCAGTCTATTACTGGACGACGAATACTAGACCCCGAATATAAGACGACCCAACTTTTTACGACCTATTTCCAGGGGAAAAACCCCGTCTTATATTCAGACCAATATGGTATGGTAGAGTATTACATTATCTGCCACACTTTATTACAGCACAGACACCCGACAATGGTTAATTAGGTGATATTAAATAATTTCCCACGGCACACCTGACGATCTCTCACGGCACACTAGTGTGCCGCGGCACACTGGTTGAAAATCACTAGCATAAACCAACACAGAAACCCACAGCAGTCTAATAATGCCTGACAGTGTTGTGTAGCGATTAGCTTCGGGAGTAGCATCCAGCTTTAGCTCATAATCACCTATTTATATTATCCACAGCAATCAAATAATTCCTTGTTTTTAACAAGACAACGGATAGGAAGCTACTCATGCAGTTATTGAAACGGTGAAACTAAAAATAAAGTTTTCAATGGTTATTTGCCAGACAGTGTTGTGTAGCGATTAGCTTCGGGAGTAGCATCCAGCTTTAGCTCATAATCACCTGTTTATACTATCCACAGCAATCTTATAATGCCTTGCTTTTAACAAGACAAAGGATATGAAGCTACTCTTGTAGTTATTCAAATGGGGAAACCAAAAAGAATAAATTGTCTGACTGATTTGTAGCATTTTAGCCCACGGGTAGCTTCACAGTAGCATCCAGCCTTTGCTGCATTTTGATTGTGAGCATGTCATTTCCATTAGCTTGTTGCTGTCAGTGCATCGGTATGAACATACTCTTTTATGGAGATCAGTCATCATGTCAAACTGTTCAAAGTATGGCTGTGCTCCTGCGTTAGACATTTCGGTTCTTCACGTGCGGGTTAACACTGTGTTCCGCACTCCACAGTGTCTCTAGTCTATAGTAATTAAGAGCGACAGAGACGGTGGGAGGGCATAGACCGAGTGGGAGGGCCACGACCAGACAGCGGGCTGTGGACACCAAAATAGGCTATCCTGAGATGAGCAGAAAATCAGGGTATAGAGGCATGCTGCAATAAAGGATCTGAATGGGTTTTTCAGCAAACATCTAAACAAATAAGTGTTGGGGACAGTGGCGTCTTTGCATTAGGGGCCGGTGGGGCACGGCCCCACCAGAGGGCGCTGCCGTGCAGGGCAGGATTATCAGCTTACATTTTTCTGTGTCAAAAATGTCGTTGAGCATAAGTTAATAAGTTAAATCAATTGTTAATTAATTAAATGTCTGCAGTTTTAATTTGATGAACGCAATTGTCTTACTTTTTGTAGTGTAGGCCTAGTAGATAGTTGTGTGTGAAATAGTTTGTTGCTCCATCTCGACTGTTCCGCTCGGTGGGGCCCAGCCGAGATGGGCCTGCTGCAGTGTAGCCGCGGACTGGGGAGCATGCGCGTGTGCAGCGCCGACTTTAGTTTTGGCAGTGGGGCCAGAAGTTTAGGGCCACAGAGTGCTTCTCATTGGCTGATTTGTAGAAAGGTTTACGGCGGGAGCTGTTCAGATCTTGCTAGCTCGGCTAACGTAGTAATACAGTAATAACAAATTGACGTTTCATTCATTCATTAAATGATGATGAATCACCCTGGCGATGCTTTCTATTGAAAGTGAACTCATCCACGGACTGTTGGATTTTAACAGCAAAGTCACCAACAGGTTTGCGCACATGAAGGACCGCAGAACGTAATTTCTGTTCAAGAAGTGACCCTCATTGGTGAGTCTAATTTGTAATTATTTTTATTCTAAGTGGAATTTATAATATAGTTTAGCCTACATATTATTGTTTGAATTAAAATTTCTGTATGCGTAACTGGCGATACGTGTGTGTGTGTGTGTGGGGCACAACCTCACGTGGGCTCCCCGAGGGAGCAGTTCACCTGTCTGTGGTGGTGAAATGGCTCTTTGGCTGTGGTAGCCTATATTGTGAGTGGTGGCTTTGTATATTGATTGCTGTGTATAGGGTGTGCGCCGTTTTTGATACGGCACATATTGTGAGATCTTGAACACGGCCATTTGGTGGTGCTATTGATATAATAGCCTAATATATGTCGTCAGATTCACGTTTGAGTGATGGCATTATTCAGCTGCAATTTTGGTCCCCTCTGTCACTTGCTACTTTGTTTTTGTTGTGATGGTAGTAATATGTGGTATTTCTGGATTGCGTTATGAGATTTTACTGCATGGCCCCACCAAAATCGCCACTGGTTAGGGACTACTACCTTTAAAGCCTTGTTTCCACTGAGTGCTGCGGCTCAGCACGCTTTTATTTGTGTTTCAAAGTCAAAAGTTCACGACATGAGGAAGAGGGGCCGACGAGTAACCATGAGCTCGCTCGTTCGTTCCCCGGCACCAGACAGGAGGGTGTTATTTGTAAAACTAGTTGGGGCTGGTATTATATCTACGGTGCCCTCCATTTCTACCATTGCGTCCTTGAGAAAGACACTTTACCCCAAACTGCTCCAGGGGCACTATACTATGGCTCACCATGCGCTCTGACACCCCCCGAAGTGTGATAACTTGAGAGGGGTTATGTGAAAAGACGAATTTTAATATGCCTGGTGTACATTGACTAATAAAAATAGCTTAACACATAAACGAGCTGATCCGCTCCTATTTTTGGGACCCTTCCATTGGGTTACCAAGCCGTCCCAAAGAGTTCCAAAAGGGTGGAGCTTCACACTGCAGTCTGTTGATTGGTTGATAATTTACGTGTTAAACTGCTGTGTGTAATCACCTCAGTAAGAGTGAAACAGTGGTTGACAGGAATGGGTTTAGAGCTTAGGTTGGCCGATGACCAATATATAATGCCGATTTGTTTAATGATAAAACAATTGTTTTTAAATATTATAAAATATAATACATTTAAATGATAAAACATGGTATTACATTTCATTAGTTGAGGCTTTTATGCAAAATGACTTCCAATAAGTGCCTTCAACCCTGAAGGTACAAACTCAGAACAGCACGAATCACGCAAGTACAATAGCTTCAAAATAAACCAAACTCCAAAGTGCCACATGTAGGTGTAACATGTAAGTGCAATTTTTCATTTAACAAAAGTGACATCAAAAGATGAATGGTTTTCAACTTGTAATGCCCAGAGTGCTAGGCGTCGAGAGCGTTTAAACGCCAGCTGCTGTGCTGGGAAAGGAGCACTGCTAGAGCGTCCTTAGTATGAATTGGAGAAAGGAGCTGGCAGTGCAAGAACCGCCACCTGTGGACACTTCCCCTTAAATCGTCTACATTCTACTTCTTGGCAGGGAATTTTCAATCCTTGAGGATTAGACCAGCCACCCTGCTTGTATCAATTTCCTTAATCTTTTGTTCACACTAATGTCACATATTTTTCTTTTTGGACAGGCTGTGGAGGGTTGATCCATGCTGATACAGGAACAATCAAGTCTCCAAACTATCCACTAAACTTCCCAGCAAATGTGGAGTGTTCCTGGCAGATTATTGCTCGTGAGGGAAACCACCTTGAGATGGGCTTTAACAGTGCTTTCGAGATTCCAGACAGCACTGGGACTTGCCAGAGCAGCTATATAAAGGTATCAACACTGAGCTTCAGCAGGAACTAAATTAAGTAAATAATCTGAAGATGGTAGGTGAAGAAATACAAAATGCAGTATTTTCATAATTGGACTAGGGTTGTGACGATGTTTTTTGTTTTAGCCTATGCCATAAGGAGTTTTCTTCTTTTTTTTTGTTGATGCTGTTGCAGTGACTGATTGTGCATCGGAAAGAGAAAGAGAGGCAGCCAAACAGAAATAGAGACAGTGGCAGAGATAGCTTTATTTTATAATTTAGATTTTTGACTTTTAAATTAACATCTGACTCTAGACTGACTCCCGCTGTTGGCTTGAGCTGAGATAAAATGAAAGTGAAATTTATAATTAATAAATATTGTAACCAAACACAATTAATGTGTTGTGTGATTTGCGTTAGTACTGTAGGCCTCACGTCCGCCCCTTACTTTGGTGAGTAAAGCACAAAGTTAACATAACTGATAGAATTGATAAACATTGCTTGGAGAATAAAACCATGATTCAATTAACTAGATCTTGCCCTTAGGGATGTTTAAATCATTCAGAAATATGGTCAGCTTTATCGTAACCATATAACCACAGTATGAAGAGCTCGTAAAGAAAGAAGGATAGTTCTTCATAGAAGCATTTTGCAATTACTTACTCTCATATAACATTAAGAAGACCAGCAAATGTATATATTCAAATATTTACAGGTGCATCTCATATTATTAAAATATCGTAGAAAAGATATTTTTTTAGTGTAATTTAATTTAAAAAGTTAAATTTCCATACATTATATTCTAGATTCATGATGTAGGCCTACAGTATTTCTGGGCCGTATTCACAAAACATTTTTTCTTAGCGCTAAGAGTACTCCTAAGGATCACTAAAAGTTCTTAGATAAGTTATTTCTCAAAACCTATACACAAAGCTGCTAAGACCAACTTTTACTAAGGAGTGGGAGGAACTCCTAAGCTAAGATAAGAGGGGCTGACCCTGTTGCTATGGATGATGTCATGTTCATACCTTCTGACTATGCCCACAGTGATTGGTTGAGAGGGAATGAGTCCCTAAGGGTGATTTTCTGATAGAAACACTGTGGGAGATATCCATATCGTTTCGCTTTATTAATGTAAAGAGTTTTTAAATAAAATTAGTGATAAGTGACACTGATTTAACATGAAACCAAGATACTGTAGGGTTTCCCTCACATTCGTTCACAATTAGCCTACAATAGCGCCACATAGGCCTTTTCATTTTCAATTTTACAATGATTTGAATTGGATAACACATCTTCATTGAAGAGCTGCAAGCCATGCACTCTCGCTGTATTTCTCTCAGCGGCAGACTATGTAGCAATAGTCAGACAGTGACGAACCGGGAAATTCACCAGAAACAACAGCTGGCCAAAATCATAAAGTGCATGTGTAAGGAAACCGCTGAGACACGCATCTATACAGTAGCGGACCTTTAGGTAGGAAGTTAAACCCAAACACTAACAGTAACTTTCACTGCATTGTAAACCAAAAGCAACTACAGGAAAAGGAGCTTAATAAATAAATGTTTATTTTATAGATATAATGAATATAAATGTCTATAGCCTACTTTCTAAATATAGCTTTACCAAAATCATTGCACCCTCACAGTTATTAAGGTACCTTTCAGAAAGCTCACTATCATTAAATCTCTCAAAATGCCATCAAAGAAATGGTTCTGGGGCCGTATTCACAAAACATTTTAAGGCTAAGATTAGGTCCTAACATGCTGATTTAGGAGTATAACTCTCAAAAATAAGGGGCATTTTACTCCTAATTTTAGGACTCCTAACTTTTTAAGATAAGTGTAATTCACAAAGCATTTTAGCGCTAAAACTAGCTCCTAAATCTATGAAAAGCTAGGAGTCCTCGAAAGGACTCCTAAATCACAGACAACCATTTGATGGCATTTTGGAGAGATTTAATGCTAGTGAGCTTTACAAAAGGTACCTTAATAGCTGTAAGGGTTGAATGATCTTAGTAAAGCTATATTTAGAAAGTATAGACACATTTATATTTATTATATTTATATAAAAAAATATTTATTAAGTTCCTTTTCCTGCAGTTGCTTTGGGTTTACGATGCACTGAAAGTTACTGTTGGTGTCACGTTTGAGTTTAATTTGTTACTAGAGTAGGCCTAGGCCTATGTGGCGCTTCGCAGCATCTCCTCCGTTCCACAGGTCCGCTACTGCATAGTTGCGTGTCTCGCCTTTTTCCTTCTGCGTGCACTTTAAAATGAATAAAACCTATGTGGCGCTATTGTAGGTTAATTGTGAGCGAATGTGTGGGAAACCCTGCAGTATCTTGGTGTCATGTTAAATCAGTGTCACTTGTCATTTATTGTATATAAAAACTCTTTACTTTAATACAGTGACACGATATGGATATCTCCCACAGTGTTTCTATCATAAATTCACTCTTAGCTCTCATTCCCTCTCAGCCAATCACTGTGGGCATAGAAGGTATGAACATGACATCATCCATAGCAACAAGGTCAACACCGCACTCTAGTCTTAGCTTAGGAGTCCCTCCCATTCCTTAGTAAAAGTTGGGCTTATCAGCTTTGTGAATAGGTTTTAAGAAATTACTCCTTACTAAGAACTTTTAGTGCTCCTTAGGAGTACTCTTAGCGCTAAGATAAAATGTTTTGAGAATACGGCCCCTGATTTACTGTTAGTGACTTAGGGGTCCTCTCGAGGACTCCTATCGTTTCCTAGATTTAGGAGCTAGTTTTAGCGCTAAAATGCCTTGTGAATGACACTTATCTTAAAATGTTATGACCTACTCTTAGCCTTAAAACGTTTTGTGAATACGGCTCCAGGTCTTTTTTGTTTAATTTTGTGGATTACGGTTTACAGCGCATGAAAATAAAAAATTCAGCCTTTCAAAATATTATAATATTTTATATCAGCAATAAAAAAATAACACAAATGTCAACCTTTTAAAAAGTATTTTCATTCATCCACTCAATACTTGGTCTGGGATCCTATTTTGTATGAATAATTGTATAATTTCGGCATGGCATGGAGACGATCAGTCTGTGAAACTGCTGAGGTGTTATGGAAGCCCAAGTTGCTTTCATAGAGGCCTTCAGCTCGTCTGTATTGTTCGGTCTGGTGTGTTCCATCTTCCTCTTGACAATAGCCCATAGATTCTCTATGGGGTTCAGGTCAAGAGAGTTGGCTGGCCAATCACTGGCACCTGCACTGTGGGTAAGCATAAAGTGCTCTAAAATCGACCGCTGTGTTGACTTTAGACTTGATAAACGTGTGGACACCAGTAGATAACATTGAACCTCAAATCATCACTGACTGTTGAAACTTGACACTGGATTTCAAGCAAATTTGATGTTGTGCCTCTCTACTCTTCCTCCACACTTTGGGACCTTGAAATGCAACGTTTAAATTGGATCAGTGATTATTTGGGGTACCATGTCATCTGCTGGTGTTTGTCCACTGTGTTTTATCAAGTCTAAAGTCAACTAAGCCATCTACCAGGAGAGTTTAGAGCACTTCATGCTTCTGTCTGTTGACAAGCTTTATGGAGATGCCCATTTCCTTTTCCACTAGTAACTGGTTGGCTGACCATGGTATCACTGGGCTTGATTGGCTAGTGACCTCCTGACCTCTCCTGAACTGAACCCCATAGAAAATCTATCTGATTGGTGATATGGAATATTCTAATATTTTGAGATGCTGGATTTTTTATTTTCATTAGCTCTAAACTGTAATTTACAACATGAAACAAAAAAGGGCCTGAAATGTATCACTTGATGTATAATGAATCTGGTATATATGGAACTTTCACTTTTGGAAATAAATAACAGAAAAAAAATAAGCTTTTCCATGATATTCTAATAATATGAGATGCACCTGTGTTTGAAGAAACAGACCAGGCAAAACACCTTGCACTCCTGGGTTTGTCATGCTGCAGTACCCTGATCCTACTGCAGACAATGACACCACCTCATTTGTGGGCTGGCTCCATGTCCAAAGGGCCTTATGTGTCAACTCATCCCGGAGAGTAATATAAAACTAGAAAAAGCATTTCCAGATGAAAATGAGTGTGAATGCTAGAGACTGAAAAGGGATAAATCTGACACTAAACTGGATAGCTGAAGGAGTATGAAGATATGAACATTTGTGAATTTTTGAAAATGTGTAAAAAAAAATATATGCTGAATAGGAGCTGTAAAATAGTGCTAAAAATGGATGCTCCAGCATTCACACTAACTATATATAGCATTTCCAGAAGAAAATATGTGTGAATGCTGGAGGCTGAAAAAGCTGACACTAAACTTGGAGGAGTATGAAGATATGAAAAAGTTTGAAAATTGATAAAGATACAATTTCAAAACATCAAATATGTGTTTTTGTCCAAAAGACGCTAAAAAGAGCATAACACTTCAATTGTGTTTTTGCAAAAAAAGTTGAATATTTGAAAAAGTTGAATATGATTTGAATGACATCACTAATAAAGATAAGGTCTAATCATTTCTATCTTCTCATTGGATCACAGACCTTCACTAAGAATGTGCATTGAGTCATTCGCATTGTACTTAGTGCACTGCTTTAGTGTGATGTTTAATGTAATTTGTTTTTATTTTCATGCTCAATAAAATCCTAGTTAATATGCTGTTCAGTTGCTTAGGAGCAGAAGTACTTTTTACGAGCATGGTGACAAGATTGGTAAACTCCTGGCCAATCAATTGCGCGGATTTAGAGCGAAGCAACTCATCCCGGGAATACGGACAGACAGTGGGTGTACAACATCAGATCAGAAACTGATAAACGAAAAGTTTAAAACATTCTATTCAAATTTGTATAGTTCTGATTGTACAGTAGACGTAACGGTGATGGAAACCTTTTTCAGTGGCCTGAACATGCCTTCCCTCTCTCAGGACCTGAGACATAGCCTTGAGGCACCTATTACTCAGAAAGAAATTTTTGCAGCAATAACATCTATGCAATCAGGCAAATCTCCTGGCCCAGACGGATTTCCATCTGACTTTTTTAAGAAATTTTCAGCCGAATTATCGCCTTTTTTATGTTCAGTACTTTCAGACTCATTTGACTCAGGTAAACTTCCGCCCTCGTTCTACCAGGCCTGTATTTCCTTGTTGTTAAAAAAGGATAAAGATCCTCTAGATTGTGCATCATACCGACCAATTTCACTATTAAATACGGATGTGAAGATACTTGCTAAAATTCTTGCTCATAGATTGGAGGGTGCTCTCCCCTCAATCATATCTCCTGACCAAACTGGGTTTATAAAGGGACGCCAATTATTTTATAATACCCGCAGGCTAATGAACATTTTATATTCCCCCAGAAATACTGAATCAGAATGTCTCGCTTCTATGGATGCTGAAAAAGCATTTGATAGAGTAGAATGGAATTATTTGTTTTTCACCCTGGAAAAATTCGGTTTGGGTCCTGTTTTCACTTCTTGGGTTAAATTATTATATGCATGTCCTTCTGCCTCAGTATTAACAAACAGCCGTTACTCAAGTAGTTTTGATCTGCACCGTGGGACCCGGCAGGGTTGTCCTTTGAGCCCGCTCCTTTTTGCTATTGCAATCGAACCACTTGCTATTGCCATTCGTGGTAACAAACAGATTCAGGGGATATGGAGAGGAGGAATTGAACATAAGGTATCATTGTACGCCGATGACTTACTTTTGTTTGTCGCCAAGCCAGCCTCCTCTTTACTGGAGGCTCTTTCTGTGTTGGAGGTCTTCAGTCAGTTTTCTGGCTATAAACTTAACTTGAGTAAGAGCGAACTCTTTCCGATTAATAAAGAAGCTCTTAAACTTGATTATACAGCTCTCCCACTCAAAGTGGTGACAGACCATCTGAGTTACCTTGGGGTATGTTTTACCAGAAATTTTAAAAACCTACTTAAATATAACTTCCTCAAATTATTGGACCAGACGAAGCAAATATTATCGAAGTGGTCTCCTCTGGCTTTCTCTCTTATAGGTAGAATAAATTCAATTAAAATGACATTACTCCCAAAATTCCTATATTTATTCCAATGTCTCCCCATCTTTCTTCCCAAATCCTTTTTTCAGGCCCTTGACTCTTTAATGATAAATTATATTTGGAATGGTAAACATCCTCGGTTACGGAAAGCTTTTCTTCAAAGACCCAAACAAACAGGTGGAATGGCTCTCCCTAATTTCCAATACTATTACTGGGCGGCTAATATCCGTTCTCTAATGTATTGGGTGCATTTTCACCTTGACGACTCAGCCCCAGTCTGGGTAACAATGGAGTCCAGCACTATTAGCCCACTGTCTCTATCTGCCTTCTTAAGCGCCGCACTTCCACTCTCTTCGGCGATTCCCAACAGTAGTCCCGTGATTAAGCACTCCCTTCGAATTTGGACCCAATTTAGGAAGAATTTTGGAATGCAGAATTTTTCACTTTTTAGTCCAATTGCAGCTAATCATTTGTTTACTCCCTCGACTGTGGATGGTGCATTCAAGATCTGGCATAAAAAAGGCTTAAAATGCATCGGTGATTTATTTATTAATGATCTATTTGTTAGTTTTTCTCAATTGACAAAAAATGTTGGTATAGAAAAGACGCATTTTTTCCGATATCTGCAAATCAGGAATTTTACGCAAAAGTTAATTCCCCAATTCCCTCACAAACCTCCAGCCAATCATGCCGATTTGTTTTTTTCTGTAAACCCCACATTAAAAGGCTCAATTTCTGTGTTTTTCAATTTTATTTCGAAGTTGCATAGCCCTTCATTAGCAGCTATAAGAACTCTGTGGGAGCAGGACCTTGGTTCTGCCTTCACAGATCACATGTGGGATTCAGTCTTGGATCAGATACATTCTACCTCTATGTGCGCACGACATGCTCTAGTGCAATTTAAAGTAGTACATCGTATCCACATGTCTAAAACTAAATTAGCTCGTATGTTCCCCGATGTAGACCCGACCTGTGATAGCTGTAAGAACGCACCGGCATCACTCTTTCACATGTACTGGTTGTGTCCCACCTTGACTGAGTTCTGGACATCAGTTTTTCAAACAATCTCTGAAGTATTGCAGCATCAAATTGAGCCGAACCCTTTCACCGCAATTTTTGGCATTGCTCCAAATCCGGGCTTGCCTAAAGTGAAGCTGAAGGTTCTGGCCTTCACCTCGCTGCTTGCTCGCAGAGCTATTTTACTCAAATGGAAAGATCCTGCTCCTCCTTCCCACTCATACTGGATTAAGGATATTATGTCATGTATGAATTTAGAGAAGATACGTTATACGGCCCAGGGATCGGAGATTAAATTTGACGAGATTTGGCGCCCCTTTATGAATTATTTTGATAGACGAACAACAATTTTACAGGAGTAGCAACCCCCTCCCCTCCTTTTTTTTATTTATTTATTTATTTATTTATTTATTTTGTTTCTTGTAGTGTGTATTTTGTCTATGTAGTTTTCTAATATTGTGTATTGTTTTTTTTTTTTTTTTTATTATTATTATATATATATATATATATATATTTTATGTGCTGCAGGATTGGTTGTGGGTGGGATGTGGGCGGGGTGTGTTCGGGGGGGGGGAAAAAGGGGAAAAAAATAATTAATCATTGTATTGTATTTGCTTTGCAAATTCTTTTGATGAATAAAAAAACCTTTGAAAGAATATGCTGTTCAGGGTGTTCTACTGCCAGCACTCAGAGATTAAAAGAAAATAAGTTAATGTATTAATCCCTCTATTCTGAGAGAAAACGCAACAAACATATAATAAAATTTAATGTTATTTTTATTCATCTAAAATTTTACATAATTTTTTTGATGTTTTACTTTTTTGCCTTGGTATCGTTTCAGTATCGGTACCAAGCTACTTAAGGTAGGTGTCATATCAAAGTCATCATTTTGGTATCTTGACAGCACTAATACAACTAGTTGATTTAAACTGACTGGATTTAAGAAACATTGAGCACACCATCTCCAACTTTTTGGCTCCTTTGTTACAGACACATGCGCTCTTGTAAGTCTGGTCCACACAGCTAAAGGCCTGAGAGCTAACATAGGCCCATAACAACCAACCACACCTGGTAACACCATCCTTTGTGTGAGCAGTTAGGTTTACCTAGATTTCATTTAGTGGGTTATTATTTTCTTTAAATAAAGCTTTGAGTTTTATTATGCTGGTCTTCTTTATATTGTACAAAAGTCAACGTTGACAAACTATTCTACGCAGAACTCCACACCATTCAACCCAGTATCTCTTCATATATTAATTTGGTTATATTTATTCATGAAACTATAACACATTAAATGGAGCTTATTTTGTGAGACTGATTTTAGGTTATAAGCAACGAAGTTTCACGGTTAAACTGTGACAGAATTAAATTGTTATTTTTTTGATTGTATTTGATAGCTGGAGTATAGAGTTTCACCCTTCCTCTTATTGCATTTAATTCAATACTATAGGAATTCTATATCCCCAACTGTCTGAATTATTGTTTATTTTCCTACAGGTCTGGTCAGGTCAGACCCAAAATACTGAGGCTCTCCTGTCAACAGGCTGTGGTTCTGTCGCCCCGGGCCCCATTATTGCTCCATTTAACATCATCACAAGCCGATTCCAGAGCAATGCAGCCCCCGGCAGAGGTTTCTCTGCCTCCTTCAGCAGCAGTAAGAACCAGACAGTGAAGATAGTTTCATGTCAGAATGTCACATAAGAACATGCTGACATGCTGTGACAGTATGTTAATCTCAAACACAGTAGCTGTTTGTTCTGAATGAATCTTTTCTTAAATGAGAGTGCAGAGGACATGTTACCTTTTATAAAGGTACATTTGAGGTAGCTCCCAACAAAATGGTAAAATGTCTGATGCTTTCTGTTCATTAGGGTGCGGAGCAAACTTCACAGCTCCCAGCGGAAGAGTGGTTTCTCCAAATTATCCAGCAAACTACCCCGACGACACCAACTGCAACTTTACTATAAATGCTGGAGACCAGACTGTCGTTGTCCTTACCTTTCAGGTCTTTCAAGTAGAAGGCAAGTGCAATAATAAAATATCAAGATTGGCCTGTCTTCCTTATGGAAGTTGTTTTTGTATGTTTTGTTGTTTAAACAAGTAGTAAATTGTTTGTTGGGTATGTGGCCTGTCTAGCACACTCCACCTGTCTACATGATGGGCTTAAGATCTACAGCCTGGCTACTAGTCGTACTGCTCTTGCCACTCTCTGCGGTACCAGTATCCCAGGGCCCTTCTCCACCTTTGGCCCCATGTTACTCCACTTCTACTCTGACTCCTCCATCACCAAGAGGGGCTTCATGGCAGAATACAGAGCCATACGTAAGTAAAGAAGAGGAGGAATGCAGGATTTCTTCAAATGAGCAACAGTTATGGTAAACTAGTCAGTGTATAATTTGTGTATCTTTCATTAATTTCATATCCGTTTCAAAATCAAAACATAAAAAAACAAAAAGTTTTTTTTAACAATAATTCATGACCAGGATATCAAGTATGAGAACAATGGCCTAAATGTTAAATTTGAAAATAACATTTTGCAATTTGGTGGTCACGAGGTTACGGTGTTGTGCAAAAGTTACCCCCCGGTGTGTTGATTTGCATAACATTTGGCATTTCAACATACGATATATGGAAAAAAGCAAACTAGGGCTGCCCACTGAAAGTCGATGATTCAAATCATCAGTTGGAACCCCTGGGGTTGACGTAGATTTTTCAAGTCGAGCCGTCTGTTTTTTTTCCTCTTTTTGTCAGTCAGTGTGTATTACAACAGGATGAAAGCAAATGCCAGGTCAGTAGGTGGAGATAATGTGTCACACCATAGAAGAACATTGTGCTCTTATTGAGCGAGCAGCAATAATCAAAAAACAAAACTGAAAGTGGCAAAAGCTAAGACCTAAGCGGCTTCATATGATTGTGCGCAGTATATAGTTTCTCCACATAAAATTCTAACTCGTTTTCCACTGCTCAATACTCCCGTTGCTTCTATTCCAACTTATTACAGTTAACATGACACATTTTAAAGTGTCATGGTCTTTGTATTTGTAAAAAACCAAGCAAGTAGATTTATTTATTTTATCGCAATATTGGCCACAATAATTGCAATCGCAGAATTTCACCAATCCCCACCCACACCACGACCTAAAACATTATCCCACAAGTGTTTGTAAAGGTGGACTGCATGGCTAGGTGCTTCATTATATACACCTGTGGCAATGGTAATGAAACACCTGAACTTGTGGCCCATTACTTTTGTCCATATAGTGTATATGTTATTTAGGAGATGTGGACTACAGATGGAGGGTGGCCTATGAGAGGTTTTACAAAACACCATATGTTCATCACAGGGAGTTTGACTCTTAAAGAGCACAGTTTAATGTTCAGTAATATACTTAATAGAAGTATACATGAAGTGGGGAGGGGAGAATCAGTAAACTCACCTACATAGCAACTACCTTCAACCATAACAGGCAATGTCTAAATCCTAACTGTGTGTGTGTGTGTGTGTGTGTGTGTGTGTGTGTGTGTGTGTGTGTGTGTGTGTGTGTGTGTGTGTGTGTGTGTGTGTGTGTGTGTGTGTGTGTGTGTGTGTGTGTGTGTGTGTGTGTGTGTGTGTGTGTGTGTGTGTGTGTGTGTGTGTGTGTGTGTGTCATGCAGCATGCGGTGGTTTCTTCAACAGCAGCATTGGTACAGTGAGCAGTCCTGCACTCTCCATGACCAACTACCACCACAACATCAACTGCACCTACCATATCATGGTCCAATCAGACAGAGTTTTGGATTTGAAGTAAGACTGCAATGAATGCATCAAAACATTGATTTGGACTGGACTAAACTGGGGAACTGGAAATATATTGAAGGCATACCTCTTAAATTACAGAGAGGAAGATTCTTACATACTGTGTAAGATATGAATATTACAAGTCATTTCACACTTGGATTTTTGTTCACTTCTGCTGGCAGAAACACTGATATTAGGGAATTTCCAAAACTAAAATAGTAAAATTGCAAGAAAAATATATTCACAATATGTTTAAAAAAAAGTATATCCCTACGTAGGCTAATATGCAACCATACTTTGCGTGTTGTGTGAAGGAGATTAGATTAATGCATGTTTGTTCTCTGAAAATTCTGATTCATTTCATGAATAATAACGTTTCAAAAACGTCCCTTTTATATATTTTTTTTTTACAAATCGCACCCTGCAACAACCTGAAACCCAATATTAGCAGTAGGCAGTTGAGGCAGGGGACTGGTACTGGTAAATTATATAGAAATGTTTTAATTGGCTGAACAAATACAATTACATTTTTATTCTTTTTTACTTTTATTTTGATGGTTTTATCAATTTTTTACATACAGACAAAAAGACAGAATAAGTAGACACATACAATACACACACAACCCCCTCCCCCCTCCCTCACACAAACAGACCAAAAAAACAAAAACAAAAGCAAAAACAAACAAAAAAAAACTGGGGCAAACCTCTCATGTTCACTGCAGGTGGCGCCAAGGGGGCAAACATTTCAGGCCCGATGTGCTGCAGCTCTGGGCCCCATACGGCGAGGAAACCACGAGCGTTTCCGGACAGCTCGTATCTCAGCCTCTCAATATGCAAAATGCCCACCAGTTCCCTCAGCCAAGTGTCGAACTGAGGGGCCAAGTCCGATTTCCACAGTTTCAAAATGCATCTCTTAGCAATTACCATGCCATTAGTCTGGCATGACCACTTCCGCCAGCGTCTATTCGCTTGCGGCGGCAAGCTACGCAGCCCTGACGCAGCCCCCTCCTTTTCCGGTTGCTGGCTTTCCCCTATTGTGATCCCCCTCAAATTCGGAAACAATTCGCTCACAGTCAACCCGTGTGCTTACGTGCAGTGCTCTCTCTCTCACACACACACACACACACACACACACACACACACACACACACACACACACACACACAGGGTGTGAGAAGTCACATTACTGTAGACAGAAATAAAGTGTGGCGATACTTCGGGATAATAATATTGGCGGCGGCGGTCCGGGACGCAGCCTAGATTAGCCTAGCCTAGCTGTCCAACTTCATTGTACAACTACCCCCGGGCAGAAATACCCTCATAAACTCTGGAAAATGAAGCGTGGGGGTTTGAATTGAGCACCGGACCTTATAACCAGCTAGATTAAGATCCGCCGTTCCCTTTCTTTGGTGAATTAGGGACTGACACAGCAGCGGTGTTTTAGCGACGGGGAAAGATTCCAACGGCTTCCACTATCACCTAGCAACTCTTACGGCTACTTGCTGCAGTTGGTGTAGCGCTCACAACGTCAAAACCCTGTTCTGCCTGTAAACAGACGGACTACGGCTCTGACTACAGCGATAGGAGGTGGTGACATAAGTTCTCGAATGCTAAAAATTCTACTCGACCGCCGTAGCCGTCCTCTCAACCGCCGATGATAATGTTACCAGAGATAACACTACGTGGCTAGTTAACTCCGGTTAAGTTATCCCGTGAGCTCCTCGGGGGCTAAAGTGTATGGTGTCTTGACATGCTGGTTAGAAAGCAACACACTGTATATTCCTTTTGTCTTTAATAGTTTTTGTGTGGCGTTTGCGGGTTTAGCCATTTCTCTGACAGTCTCTGGACGTGAAGACGTTCCATCAAAATAAGTCCCCCCCCCGGCAATATTTTGCAGGACACCGCTGCTGCTTCCCGGGGTTAGCCCCGCCCTAGATGATTGTGATTGGTTTAAACAAATACAAACAGGCTAGCCCAGTTTCCCCCGGTTTCCCCACCCGAATAGACGGCTCTAAACAGAGTGCTTCCAGACCATACTACGTGCTGTAGTTTGGTCTGGCTTTGCGAGACTACCATGCCATAGACCATTATTGTGCGAGCATATGGTCCAGTTTTTCCAAGGCTGCGGAATGTCCAAACAGGGCGGTTTCCGGATCTGGAGTTAAAGGAACATTTAAGACATTAGAATACCATTGAAATACAAGACACCAAAAGTTGAAAAGATTTGGACATTCCCAAAAGTGATGAGCAAGTGTACTCTCGGCAATCTTACACCTGTTACATAAAGGCGAAAGATTTGGGAAAAAGTTATGCAGTTTAACCTTGGAATAGTGTAATATAAGTGTGACCTTAAATTGAATTAACTGAAGCCTCGAGTTTATAGAGCAGGATTTTATGCTTTTTAGCGCTCCCTCCCAGACACAGTCAGCTATTCCAATGTTTAAGTCTTTTTCCCAGGCTTGCTTTATTTTTAAAGTGGATTTGTCCTGCCGGTCTAAAAATATTCCCACAAAAGATGAAATCAGGTTTTTAGCTTCTGGTGAGCCTAGCAAAGTGTTGGACAATGAATCATCTGCGGGCAGGGACTCAAAGGATGGTATATTATGTCTGACATAATTCCTCACCTGTAGATACCTGAAGAATTGAGCTTTTGACAGCGAAAACTTTGATACTAGCTGATCAAATGAAGCAAAGTGACCATTTATATAAAGGTCCTCAACTGTTACTGTTCCCTTCCGACTCCAATATCTGAATGCTGAATCTGTGAACGATAGGGGGAAGGCATGATTATGCCAGATTGGGGCATGTATGGTCGTGTTCGGTAGGTCACAGGCCTTCCTAATTTGGTTCCAAATTCTCTGACCGTTGGACAAGGTAAAGTGGTCTCCTCTAAAGGAGGCAGAGAAAAGGAGGGCAGTAAGAGAGGTTTTTGGGGCCAAGCTTTTTTCAATTGCCAACCAGGGGGGAAGATCAGATCTAATGCCTTTTTCATATGTAAATTACCAATACACCATCACTCTAGCATTGGCAGCCCAGTAATAATGTAAAAAACATGGTAACCCCAGTCCGCCATGCTCCCTGGGTTTCTGAAGATGGGCTTTTGAGATCCTATGTGCTTTATATCCCCAAATGAAAGGCATTATAATAGAATCAATTGACTTAAAGTAAGATTTAGGAATATAAATTGGCACATTCTGAAATAGATACAGGAATCTCGGCAGGGAAACCATCTTTACTGCGTTCACACGGCCAATAAGGGAGATCGGTAATGTTCTCCATTTCTCTATGTTTTCCTTTAGTTTGTTCTTTCTGTAAAATTTAACTCAAAGTGTCTTTGGGTTTTTAGATAATTTAATGCCCAGGTACTTTATACTGACCAGATTTGTTTTAAACTGCGTATTAGCTAGGAATGTTGGGTCCAGATCTGCTGTTAAAGACAAGAGTTCACTTTTTTTTCCAGTTTATGGTGTAACCCGAGACGTCACCAAAATAATTAATTAGCTGGAGTTGGTGGGGGATAGCCTGGAAATCCAGACCCTGATATCTTGAACGATAGAGGGTCTGGCCACGATCAATTGTAATTTCCAACTCGAGGGGCGGCTCCTACTCGTGCATTTTAAATGCCACTGCACGCAGTTGAATAGCACTACAACCAATCAGAGCGATGCACAATGTGACGTAAACTCCGTTCGTTTAGCGAACAGCTGTTAAACTGTTAAATTAAACGTTTGCCGTGGTCGGTCGGCAAAACAGAACATTCCACTTACTTGCTAATGAAAGATTTGAGTGCCATCTTCCAAATCGTAAAGAGTCAAGGCCAAAGCAGTCTCAAACTCACACAACATATCCACAGCCATCTTTGATGTTTACTATCACAGCTTCGACGCATGGCTTCGACGTCGCATGTACGTCACTGTCGTCATCCGGTTACGTCCTTCCCAGAGTACCATACAAGGGCTCTGGGCCGCCCATATTAGATAGAACTAGAGGTGGGCATAGATTAATTTTTTTAATCTAGATTAATCTCATTGAATTTTGGAATTAATCTAGATTAATCTAGATTAAAATGGCTCATTTGAATTCTTTCATAATATGTGTGTGCTCCCTAAATAATGACAAAAAGTAGGCCTAAGTCTTTGAGAACGTGTTTCTCAAGCCAGGTGGCGCATCAGACCAGGGGCTCATCTCCTGTTTCCAACATGCATCACAAACTGCTTGAGGAAGCTGTTCTACTATGATAATTGGTGATGAATGAATGTTCAACAAGATGTTACTTAGTAACGCGTTACCGGCATCGGACCTCTTTTTTCAGTAACGAGTAGGCCTAATCTAACGCGTTACTATCTCCAAACCAGTAATCAGATTAAAGTTACTCATCAAAGTCACTGTGCGTTACTTTTTCTGTCATTTTCCTTAGTGAAACATTTTACATAACTGCACAAATGACTGCGATTGCGATTTTATGTAAATAAATGTGCGCGCATGTGTCTCTAAACGCTCCAACTGCTCCAACCGCTCCTCTCGTCTTTTTGGTAGCGCCCCTCGTCTCTGACATGCAGCGTGTGTGTGTGTCTGTGTGTGTGTGTGCAGCAGCATTACGGCCGAGTCTAAGCTGAACTGTGGCGCAAAACAAAGTTTTCCCCCCGATGAAATATAGCGTCTGCTATGGGGATATTTAGGATTCAGGTACGGTGACGTTGACGTTGAAGAGATAGAAGTGTTTAAAACTTGGAAACTTATAGTCACGTGGCGACCGGTGGCCACACACACCCACCCTGCGTTCCAATACCCGATTGTGTCGTGGGCAAGTGATGGAGAGAGAGAGCGGCGGGTGTGTGAGAGAAGCTCCTGCAATAAAGGCTCCTCAAGTGTCAACAACGGCCCCCGGCTATAATTAGGGACTTTAAGCAACGACGGTTGAGAGGACGGCTACGGCGGTCGAGTAGAATTTTGAGCATTCGAGAATTTATGTCATCACCTCCTATCGCTGTAGTCAGAGCGAGTCATAGCCGTAGTCCGTCTGTTTACAACGGCAGAATGAGTTTTTGACGTTGTGAGCGCTACACCAACTGCAGCAAGTAGCTGGTCTAAGTGTTGCTAGGTGATAGTGGAGCCCGTTGGAATCTTTCCCTGGCGCCGTAGCCGTCCCTAAAACACCGCTGCTTAAAGTCCCTATTACCCGACCAGAGAACACACGGAAGGGGGTTCACCCCGACGGCGAACAGCCATCGGCCCTGGAGGGAACCATCTCCCCTGAGCCGAACAGGAGGTGGAATAAGAGATTAACGGCGATATTTTTTTTATCGCCGATAAGAGTCTGGGGTTAACGCAGCACGTTAACGCCGATAACGGCCCACCACTAGATAGAACCAATTGAAACGTGAGCCCAGATTTCTGGTCTTTTTGAAAAAGCTTCAACGGAGAGTGTCCAGACCAACAGGCGCAGCAGATTTAATTTGCCAGCGCCTAGTGGCAGGTCTGGGAATGCCAGGCTAGGTGGGGGATGGAATTCTCGGGGTCGGCTACAAAGAGGGCGATATCATCTGCGTACAGAGAGATCTTATGGTCCATCCCACCTAGTGATATTGGCTTTATAAGTGCGTGCCCTCTTATGCTAATAGCCAGGGGCAAAGTACGGGTTAGTTTCATCTCTGTCTAGTTTTAACAATAGAGAAATGTTTGCGTTATACAGTGTTGGTGGGAGCCTATTCACTTCGGTTGAGTGGGAGAACATTCTATGCAGGATCGCGGTTACTTGGTCAGCAAACTTCTTATAAAATCCGTGATTTCTGCAGGGGACAGTTCAGAGTTTAGGGCCTCGCGGGAGGCGCTGTCTATTTTTGGTATGTCTAGCTTTTTTAACCATGCGTCGATATCACCATTAGCTTTGGATTTATACAGCTCCTGATAATACTCCTTAAAGCGTTTATTTATCTGTTTCGGGTCAGTTAAAGCCACACCTCTGCTAGATTTTATTGTATGGATCTGCTGGCTTGTTGCCCTCTGAGCAGGCGGGCCAGTAAAGTATGTGGTTTATCGCCTAATTCAAAATATTGTTGCTTAAGTCTGAGAAGCTGATCACTCACTTGACTTGTTAAAATAGTGTTATACTCGTATTTAAGACTAAGAATATTTTGCAGAGTTTGGGGGTCATTTGTGCCTCTGTATAATGTCTCCAGCGAGGTGAGCTCCAAGTCAATATCTTTCAAACGTCTTTCTCTAGATTTCTTTAAAGACCCTTCATATGAAATGATATAACCTCTCATGAACACTTTAAAAGTTTCCCACAAGGTGGAGTCAGAGACATCCGAGGTATAGTTGGTTTCTAAATATTCAGTGATTTTTCCCGACATTTATTTACAAACATTTCTATCGTTGAGCAGTGAAGGGCGTAGATGCCAATTAGCTTGCTGTTTGGATCTCCCAAAGTCAAGAATAATGGCCGCTGGGGCATGATCCGAGATCAGGATGTTGTGATATTTGGTGTCTATTACGTTGGGTATGAGTCTTGAGTCTAATAAAAAATATTCAATACGAATTGTGCATTTTGGAAAAAAAGGAGTCTGTCTGTGGGGTGCTGTATTCTTCAGATGTCAACTAAATTAGTAGTTGAGATCAAGTTTTTCAGAACTGTAGATGAGTTAGAAGGGTAGCTTGTTTTCTTTGATGACCTGTCCATATGCCAATCAAGGATTACATTGTGGTCCCCTGCAGCAATCACATTTGTGCCCGAAAGGTTGGGTAACATATCAAAGGTTTTACGGAAAAAGGCAGTGTCATCAATATTTGGGCCATAAATGTTAAGAAGTGTTACATGAACAGAGCAAAGTTACCCAGTTACTATAAGGAAACGACCATTCGGGTCAGTTACTGTAGAGATATGTCTGAAATCTATGTTTTTCTTAATAATAATAATTGCCACACCACGGGCTTTGCTTGAAAAAGTAGATTGAAATATCTGGTCTGCTCTGATGGTCTAATGTGAGTTTCTTGGAGGAACAGAATATCGGCAGCTAGAGATTTAAGATGTTAAAAAACCTTGGCTCGTTTAATTGGATGGCCCATGCCTCGCAAGTTCCAGCTCACCATGGTAACCCCCCTGCTTGTATCATCACCCCCGGGTATCATACAAAGTTATACGCCATAATACACACGCAGTGACACAGTAGTTTGCCCCAAACAAAAAGACAGTTAGACCACTAGTATAAAAACACATACAGCCCTCGAACATGCCCTCCCACCCTCCCCACTTTCCCAGACAAAGCGGGGGAGAATATCCTAACGTACTGTAAAGCTTACGACTTTAAAGCTAGAACTAACAAGTAGAACTCTGCAGAGCAATAAAGCTTAACTATTTCTCCGGTAAACTGTAAAAAAAAAAAAAAAAAAAAGCACATCTATAATAGTATTTTGGCTTCAAATGGCCCCAAATAAATATGGCTATGGAGAACGAATATCAACTTTGGAATAACTGAACTGTGTAAACAGTGAGCAGAAGAGTTATATGAAACGGAAAACTCACATGAATTAACAAATATTTGAAAATATGCCTGCAGCTTTAAATGTACGGCTGTAAACATTATAGAAGAGCCATTAGGACGCCACAGCACGCATATAGGGGCAGATAATATGCGGTAACAGCACACCCCCCACAAAACAAAATGAACACCATCTGGACATAGTTTATCATTTGAAATGCACGTAAATTTGAGTGTAGCCATTGTATACAGCCTGTATCTTTAGTAAATAGGCAAAACACCTGCACAATCAGCTGTGTAGCAAAACACAGACGCTAACTGACAGCCGCACGTCTGCCTTATATGGCTACAGTGTTACCTCTCATCCATTGGATTAAACGTCCTTAAACAGTGTCTTTATGGAGGTTTGGGGGACTTGTCGATGTATTTCTGCGCCTCCTGGGGTGAGGTTATCCATTTTCTGGCTCCATCGGACACCGTGAGACGGACTCGCGCTGGGTATAACAGCGCAGGTTTCAGTCCCAGACTGTAAAGCTCTGCCACAACGTCCCGGTACTCTGCACGCTGGCTCTGCACTTCGGGGCTGTAATCCTCCACAATCCGAATAGGCTCGCCACGAAACTCGAGCTGACCTCTTCTTCGTGCCTCTCTGATGAGTAGATCCTTTGTCTGGTATCGATGCAGGCGCAAAATGACTGGTCGCGGTCTCTGGTCGGGTGCTGGTTTAGCTTTAAGGGAGCGATGGGCTCTGTCGACTTCTGGGAGATCTGGCAACATCTCGATCCCAAAAACCTCCCGCAGCAAATCCAAAAAAAATTCAGTTGGGCGTCCGCTTTCAGTGGATTCAGGCAAACCGAGAATGCGTATGTTTTGTTGCCGGCTTCGGCCCTCCAAGTCGGCCACTTTAGCTGTTAGCTTTGTGTTGTCACCACGCAGAGTGGAACAAATGGTCTCGAGGTCGCTGACACGCTGACTCAGGTCATCCACAGAAAGGTCCAGGGACGAGACGCGTTGACCATGGTCCTCCACTGTCAGTATAATCTGGTCTAACTTTGAGTCTAGCTGATCAAATGATTTGTTTATACTCGGCAGTCAGCGCCTTCCGGTGCTGCTCGAGTAGCGTGGTTATAGCTCCCAAGCTAACGTTAGCATTGGCATCCTCTTTTTCGCTCGGAGTCGCCTTTTTACCCTTAGAAGACATTTAGAGAGACGGCTGTACTTCTATAAAGGAGTGTTTGACAAAAACGAAAAAAAAACTGAAGCCGGTTTGGTGTGATAGTATGAGTGCGGAATGTTATAAAAAGATAGTTTACCGGAGCTCACACTAAGTGCGTCCACTCCATCTAACTCTCGAACCGGAACAAATTAAATTACATTTGATTGATTGGGAGGGCATGATGCACTATTGGGTGGGCTGAGTCTACCCCTGCCCATGGCTACCGCCGGCCTCGATTACGAGTCTTTAATTGATAACCAGAAAATGTTTTCAGAGACATAATACTCTTCTCGTGTTACATTGGAGTAAATGTCAGTATCAACATGGACCACAATTGACAGGTAGTATCTTGCAGTAACATGATTTCTTTGCTCCTGGGGGCCTGGTTTTCTCTTTCCACAGGTTTAACACCTTCCACCTGGAGGCATCCTCTGCCTGTCGTTATGACTATGTGGCAGTGTATGATGGACAGGACACCATGGCACCTTTGCTGGGTAGATTCTGTGGAGCAGTGCTTCCACCCAACCTGCGCTCCTCCACCAACCAGCTCTTCATCGTCTTCAGGACTGATAACACAGTGAATGGGATTGGCTGGCGAGCTACTTACAGTGAGACGCTTGGTAGGTCAATATTAATCTATCTGTAGCTTGGTTTCCATTACCCTGCTTTCATTAATTTTATGCATTTTAGAAATATCGTATCAGAAAATGTGATGGAAATGCCATATTTTTTTTTTAAATCCCCTGATTCGCAAAAAAAGTTTTAACGCTCGCTTGAGATGGTTTTTGATTTGTGCGAAAAAGGGATATTGCGCAAAGTGTGGGATGGAAACACAATTTTAGAATGAGTTGTGACGCACAGTGGCGGTTTTAGAACGTAATTTATGGGTGGGCCTAGGAATATCTAGATTGGCCTTGGTTTTTTAAAGCTTAAACAAACACGTATACATATAAAATGTATATAAAATCATGAAGTGGAGAGAACTTGCAGATCGGTAGTACATTTTAATATGCCTTTTACTCATTTCAGGATATCCCATAATAAAAACACTCATAGAAAATCCAACACTGCTGCATAGCTAACGTTATAATAGTGACTGCAACCCAAACATGAATATAAATGGATCAAACGAATCGAATTAATTCAGAAAAACTTTCAGAAACAGCAATCATGCCACGGCGGGCCAGCATACAAAAACCCGGTCTTACCGGAGCTTCTACACAAGGCGGAGTCTTATGTATCTATATAAAATGATGAAGTGGAGAGAACTTGCAAATCGGTAGGATTTTAATATGCCTTTTACTCATGTCAGAATATCACACAGGCCTACCAGTCTGTCGGATCAGATGTAGGATAATAAAAAATAGGCACAACCTGGTCCAACGGTATTTCATCATCATTTTGTAGAGGTTGTTTTTTTTAAAGTGACTCAAGAGCTGTTTAGCCATTGCTCATGTAGGCCGCTAACTTATGGTGCACAGAACCACCATCCACTGTCGGCGCCGACCATGCTGTTGCATAAAGCCGATATAAATAAAATAAATTATAAATGTATTCAAGAAAATACATATACTGTATGAGAAAAGACAATTAAACATTAAAAAAATATATATTTTATATTTTATTTTATTTTATTCCATGAATCTGATTGGGTGGGCCCCAATCAGTAAAAAAAATAACCTGTACTTTATAGGCTACTCCTGCATCACTCACTGTTTAGAGACATTTGGTTGGAAGGGGTGAGAGAAAGCAAATTAAAACTTTGAGAACTGGTCACCCAATCCTTGATATACAGGTCCTTCTCATATAATTAGCATATTGTGATAAAGTTGATTATTTTCCATAATGTAATGATAATAATTGAACTTTCATATATTTTAGATTCATTGCACACCAACTGAAATATTTCAGGTCTTTTGTTGTTTTAATACTGATGATTTTGGCATACAGCTCATGAAAACCCCAAATTCCTATCTCAAAAAATTAGCATATCATGAAAAGGTACTCTAAACGAGCTCTTAACCTAATCATCTGAATCAACTAATTAACTCTAAACACCTGCAAAAGATTCCTGAGGCTTTTAAAAACTCCCAGCCTGGTTCATTACTCAAAACCGCAATCATGGGTAAGACTGCCGACCTGACTGCTGTCCAGAAGGCCATCATTGACACCCTCAAGCAAGAGGGTAAGACACAGAAAGAAATTTCTGAGCGAATAGGCTGTTCCCAGAGTGCTGTATCAAGGCACCTCAGTGGGAAGTCTGTGGAAAGGAAAAAGTGTGGCAGAAAACGCTGCACAACCAGAAGAGGTGACCGGACCCTGAGGAGGATTGTGGAGAAGGACCGATTCCAGACCTTGGGGGACCTGCGGAAGCAGTGGACTGAGTCTGGAGTAGAAACATCCAGAGCCACCGTGCACAGGCGTGTGCAGGAAATGGGCTACAGGTGCCGCATTCCCCAGGTCAAGCCACTTTTGAACCAGAAACAGCGACAGAAGCGCCTGACCTGGGCTACAGAGAAGCAGCACTGGACTGTTGCTCAGTGGTATAAAGTACTTTTTCGGATGAAAGCAAATTTTGCATGTCATTCGGAAATCAAGGTGCCAGAGTCTGGAGGAAGACTGGGGAGAAGGAAATGCCAAAATGCCTGAAGTCCAGTGTCAAGTACCCACAGTCAGTGATGGTCTGGGGTGCCATGTCAGCTGCTGGTGTTGGTCCACTGTGTTTTATCAAAGGCAGGGTCAATGCAGCTACCTATCAGGAGATTTTGGAGCACTTCATGCTTCCATCTGCTGAAAAGCTTTATGGAGATGAAGATTTAATTTTTCAACAAGACCTGGCACCTGCTCACAGTGCCAAAACCACTGGTAAATGGTTTACTGACCATGGTATTACTGTGCTCAATTGGCCTGCCAACTCTCCTGACCTGAACCCCATAGAGAATCTGTGGGATATTGTGAAGAGGAAGTTGAGAGACACCAGACCCAACACTGTGGATGAGCTTAAGGCCGCTATCGAAGCATCCTGGGCCTCCATAACACCTCAGCAGTGCCACAGGCTGATTGCCTCCATGCCACGCCACATTGAAGCAGTCATTTCTGCGAAAGGATTCCCGACCAAGTATTGAGTGCATAACTGAACATAATTATTTGAAGGTTGACTTTTTTGTATTAAAAACACTTTTCTTATATTGGTCGGATGAAATATGCAAATTTTTTGAGATAGGGATTTTTGGTTTTTCTTTACTTTTCTGCCAAAATCATCAATATTAAAACAATAAAAGGCTTGAACTACTTCAGTTGTGTGTAATGAATCTAAAATATATGAAAGTCTAATGTTTATCAGTACATTACAGAAAATATTGAACTTTATCACAATATGCTAATTATATGAGAAGGACCTGTACAGTATGTATGACACTTATAATGCCTATTGCTTTTTTTCCCCCACCATAGGCCTACACAAAAAATGTTTTAACTTTTCTTTCATGTGGTATAAATTAGTACAACGTTGGCTGAATTGAACAGCTAGTTGTGAATGTTTTGGGAGTATTACTCCACAGCTTATTCAGGCACTACTGTGGAATCACACCTAAAACATCTTCAAATGCACGGGGGCTTAGCTGAGACGCTTCTCATTGCAGTGCCAGTTGGCTGCCTGTTACCCTATAACGCTAGCGTAAGCGGCCATTATCTGCTTAAAAATAAACTCACGCTTTTGCGCCGGAGGAGTGTGGGGAAGGGGGACCATTTGCCTTGGTTGTGATAACAACACAATGGCATTGAAGACACACTTTTAAAATGTGGATAAGGTGCTAGAATGCACAAGAAAACATAAAAATAGAGTTTGTTTCTTATAATTGCGTAAGAGGAGGATCCCTTCGGACCCCTTACAGGGGTCCATGAGCTCAGACACACAGACCCACTGCAGAGGTAACATAGGATGTATGGCCCAGGCATGATGCTTGCTTAGCATTGAGATTAATGTTGTTTGAGAATTAATATTACCCCCATACCCCCTACCCTCAGCAGCACCCCCAGTTATAAATCCCTTCCAGCGGCCCTGTGAATATTCATGTGCGAGCATGAGCATAGAGAGAGGTCCTGATGTCAGTTTATATGAGGGTTGCCGGTCTGATGTGGAAGTGGAATATTTGCTGCAAATTTGGCTGGATGAACGTGTGGGGAGTGGGAGGACGGGCCAGTGGGGGAAGAGGGAGGGGGGATTATCGCACTTAAGCATGGCACAGATGAACATGGCCAAGTAGGGGGCACTCGCACTTTGCCACTTTTCAATTAATTAATAAAGTTTCCACATCCGTTTATTGCTCCCACTATGAAAGCTTGGCAACTCCTGGCCAACACTTCACATATCCTGTGATAGGCCCATGGACCCTTGCCCACATCATATCATTCTGTGATTATATTAAAGCCACTACGAGTAGCATGGTCCGTTGGCGGCCCCTTTGGACAAAAGCGGTAGTATTTTTACGACGCCCGCTGTCGCAAAGCTGTTTTCTAGCTTGTGCCAGCCGTGCGAGTGTGAACTGAGAAGGGCGCAATATACAGGTGAAACTCGAAAAATTAGAATATCGTGCAAAAGTTCATTTGTTTCAGTAATTCAACTTTAAAGGTGAAAATAATATCTTATACAGACTCATTACATGCAAAGTGAGATATGTGAAGCCTTTATTTGTTATAATTGTGATTATTATGGCTTACAGTTTATAAAAACCCCAAATTCAAAATCTCAGAAAATTAGAATATTACATAAAATCAATAAAAAAAATATTTTAAATGCAGAAATGTCGGCCCTCTAGAAAGTATAATCATGCATATGTACTAAGTACTTGGTTTGGGCCCCTTTTGCACGAATTATTGCCTAAATGCGGCGTGGCATGGATGCTATCAGCCTGTGGCACTGCTGAGGTGTTATGGAAGCCCAGGTTGCTTTGATAGAGGCATTCAGCTCATCTGTACTGTTGGGTCTGGTGTGTCTCATCTGCCTCTTGACAATACTCCATAGTTTCTCTATTGGGTTCAGGTCAGGAGAGTTGTCTGGCCAATCAACACAGTAATACCATGGTCAGTCAACCAGTTACCAGTGGTTTGCCCCTGGCTACCGGCAGTAGCCAGGGGCAAGGGTGGGCCGTGCCCACCCAATCAAAAAAAAATATATATATATATATTTTTTTTTTAGGTAGAATTCCAGACCCACTATCCAACGGACCTGTTCATTCGCTGTCCAAGAAAATGTCAAATAAAATTCAGACTATTAATTAATACTAAAGAATATACCATTACCATTTGCTTCTAATTGTACAGTATAATTGGGCAGGACAGCCTGCCTCCAAGTTACCCACCCGCTTATAGTGGTCACTGGTCAGCAGAGCCGGCCCGAGGCATAAGTGAAATGAGCGGTTGCTTAGGGTCCCGAATGCCAGGGGGGCCCCCCCAATTTTTTTTTTTTTTTTTTTTTTGTTTTTGTTTGTGTGTTTGATCATATTATGTAAATGTAAATTATCATACATTAAATGGAATACAATGTTTTGGTAGATAGTTAATAGCAAAATGATTTAATCAGTTCATCTGGGAGGTAATCCGAGGTTAACTGTGCATGCCATGGACGTTCAAGTCCTGGCATGCACAGTGTATTGAGTTTATTTAAAAATATTTGAAAATGGGGCTGCCCTCCGTTGCCCATGCACTGTGTATAGTCTATAGCCTATTTGAGCCTCGTCTGTGGAAAAAAAGATAACTGGACAACAGAGTTCTTCTGCTTCGTTCCTCTCACTGCATTTAAATGAATTCATTATATTACAGAAAAATATGTCCCGTAAAAGAAACGGAGCACCAAGCCCATCCCAGAGGACACTGCATAATATTTTATTTCAAATTGATATTTCTATGGAAAATCCATGTGTCTTTCTTCAATAGCTTCTAATTCATCCGACCCAGTGTCTCCAAATTATTTGTTGACACAAAATTCCTCAGATTTAGCCTCTTAATTTTCCTCTCAAAGTGCACCAGATTCATGCATTTCACTTTAAAAAGGTAAAAAAAAATCTCCCGGGGGGGCATACCCCCGGACCCCCCTAGCAGGGTTGTGACCTCGGCTGGCTACTATATTTACCCAGCTGGACATCGGAGCCAATAGTGGAAAGACTATATATCTATATAGTGTGTATAGCTCTGGACTACCACCATCCAGGTTTCCCAGTCCCAAAGCTTCCTCTTCAATCAGCTCAGGCTGCCTACAGTTAATACTGCGATATACAAATATGTTGTATATAATGTATATTATATGTTATTCATAAGCATTTTCGAAAAAAAACATGAAAGAATCAAATCTCCCACACAGCAACACTCAAAGTTTATTTGTATATAGTGTTCTACACAATTCACAGTAAATGTGCCAAAAAGCAGACGCAGAGATCTTACAAGGGCAAAAAAATGCTGCTCGCGCGCTCGCATCATCGGTCTCTCTGCCCAGTGTGCCCACCTAAAATTTCTACAGGCCCACCCTAATCTAACTGTCTAGAACCGGGCCTGCATGCCACGCCGCATTGAGGCAAGAATTCATGCAACAGGGGCCCAAACCAAGTACTTAGTACATATGGATGATTATACTTTCTAGAGGGCCGACATTTCTGTATTTAAATTGCTTTTTTTATTGATTTTATGTAATATTCTAATATTCTGAGATTTTGAATTTGGGGTTTTTATAAACTGTAAGCCATAATAATCACAATTATAACAAATAAAGGCTTCACATAAATCAAATCAAATCAGTTTTATTTGTATAGCCCAAAATCACAAATACATTTGTCTCAGTGGGCTTTATATTTCATACAATATGATATATGATACAATATGATACAATATGACACCCTGCCCTTACACCCTTAGCTAGGCTGAGAAAAAACTCCCAGTAAAAACCCTTTACCGGGAATAAAAAAAAATTAAGAAATCTCAGGGAGAGTCGACAGAGTAAGGGATCCCTCTCCCAGGACGGGACATATCTCACTTTGCATGTAATGAGTCTATATAATATATTAGTTTCACCTTTAAAGTTGAATTACTGAAATAAATGAACTTTTGCACGATATTTTAATTTTTCGAGTTTCACCTGTAGTGCATGTCCGTGTGTTGAAAGTGTGAGGACTCTTTTCGGCTCCGTGAGAGTGGTTTTGACACTGCATCAACTAATGCCAGTCAGTGCACACACCTGATTGCAATGAGTTGATGCAGCAGTGTCACCTAACTACTCTCGCTCACGGAGCTGAAAGATTACGTGTCCTCACAGAAAGCGAATGAACGAGAGACGGCAGTTAGTATGGATCACGATGAGGTAATTATTATTATTATTATTAGTTTTATTTGATTAGGACAGTGCATATTAATCAACATGTCAGCAGAGCATCAATGTAAATATGCCGGAGTTAGCATAAATGCTAATTCACATCCGTAGTCCTAAGGCAAGTCATAATACAATACATCAATGTATTGTGTAATGTGTTTGTGTTGTTGATGTAAATAATGACTATTTCAGATAATGGTTATCTGATGATGGTGAAGCAAAGCAAACTTTGTGTTAGTACCAACCGCTCATTCATGTAGGAGTAAACACTGCAGTCTAGTTCGCTCTCGTGAAATTGTATACACGTTGCTTGGCAAAGCCCTCGTCCCGCCCGTAGCCTATATCACTCTCCCTTTTAGCTTTTCTTCATTGCATTCTCTTTTTTTTCTTTGATGGCTCAGCCCCGTTATCAGTCATTATGACGACAAATAACTGTCTCAAACAAGGCTCCCGCTCCCCTTCCCTGGATGGATAGGCTTCTCAAATCACGTTGCTGCGCCACACTGAAATCTGCGACCAATACGGATATGTGACCATAGAGCCTGCACGAGCGAACCGAAAATCGGACTGGGTGTGCGACCAGACCAAAAGCAGTAATAAAAACGTCTTTCTTTTTGCACTGATGGTCTCGTTTGCTGTTAAAGGTAATTTATGATTATCAGAGGAAACATGAGGCTGTTTAAAAGATATTTAAATGTTACTCGTAGCCGCTTTAAATAAAGAACCACTAAAGAGCTACCCATTTTACTCTGCCAACTTGATTAATTGGACATTCTGTCAGGGACAGTAGAGGGAAACATCAGTCGACAAACTTCAGATAAAAAAAATCAGACTAACTAGTTTGAAGTGTTTGTTTCTGATTTGCATGCAGGTCCTGCACAGGGATGTGGTGGGTACCTGTCCATGCCCATGGGCATGTTTGGTTCTCCTGATCCAAACCTGGATGGGCGCTATGAGCCCCGGATGGACTGCCTGTGGACCATTGAGATGCCAGTCAACAGGGTTATTAACCTGACCTTCAACTCATTTGAGCTTGAGAGCTCCTCTACTTGCCGCTACGACTATGTCAAAGTAAAACACCCACAGTCATTGAAATATGAATATAATAATTTATCTATTATAATAATGTATTTATTCTTTAACAGAATTTCAGACAGACACAACATAACTTGGTAGCACTTTACATTACAGTAACGGTAACAAAAATTTTAAAAAGTTATAGTAAATACAACAACTAGGTAATAGCTTGGTAATAACAATGAGGGTATTTATAATATTTGACTGAAATGATATGTTATCAGGTGATAATGGCACTATACCTTACAATTATAATTAGGAAACAAATTTTAAGATGGTTATTGTTATAGTTCAAAACTCTGGTAATAGTGCAGTAATACTTTGGTATTATGAAAATAATAAAATTATAATATCAGTGCAATATTTGGATTCAGAAATGGTAATATGGTAATGTAGATTTGTGTTATAACATGGAAATAATAAGGTAATATGGGTTGATGTTTTTACAATATTATAGGCTACTATCAGAGTAATACCTTCAAAATTAGATGGAACTTTGTTAAAATCAAAATAGGTTATTACTATAGTATAAGGCCTGTTTCTATTTGATTTCATGGTAATATTTAGCTCAAAGCAAACATCCAGAGGTACAGGGATAACCTTGAAACACTGGTGGTTGTTTTCTTTGAAATAACCATGTAGATCTATAGGCAAAACTGCTCAAAGTTGTACTATGAAGTTTACATGACAGTATTTAATTAAACATGAACATGTCCTCTGAAGTAATACTCTTGTCACTGATTTGTCACTGAAAAATACACAATCTAATGCAACATGTAGTCGAGTAGATTGGCAGTGGGGGCAGCATGAAATGGTCACGCAAGACTTGTGAGATCACATAATAATGAGTGCAGTTTTTGGAAGCATCTCAGCAGCAGGCTTTCAGGCTCTCCCACTAAAGTTGCACAGAAAACTTTACCACCATATAACTGTGGATGTCGAAATACACTTTACCCTTGTGAGAAAGTTAAAATATTCAATAATAAGACGAAACAAAATGAGTTAATGATCTTTCCTGCTGAAAAGGTTCAGGCTCCTTAACCCAATATATGACGACGTTCACTCCCAGCCTGCAGCCTTTATACAGCAGAATGGGATTATTCTGTTTATTTTAAACATTCTCAGAGTGAACAATACATAGAAGATACAGGATAAGAGTAATATAACCATTTTATTATTTTCATGTGTGTAAATGATGAATGTACTAACCCTATTACCAAATAGTTCTAGTTATCTCAATCTTTAAATTTGTTTCCATTATTACTCTTAGTTATAGTGCCATTATCACAGTGTTACATAGAATTTCAGCCAGAATATTACCATTGTTATTTCCAAGCTATAACGTAGTGATTACCTTTGGTAATAACTAGGGCTGTCAAAATTAACGTGTTAATGCAGGGTGATTAATTTCTGGAATGAACGCGTTAATTTTTTTAACGCATGTGCAGAATGATCCGCCCCGTACATCCTGACGGCTCTGCACTACTACAGTCACTCTAACGTTGTGGCTGACCCAGGATCAGTAGCTGCGCGCAGCTAAACATAGCAGCACGCTAGCCCGTGCCGTGTTTTAAACTGCTAACGGCCACGTCTGTCGCGGGAATTGATAGTATATATAATCAACTGCCGCGGGTGGCAGTTGATGTCGAAGCAACAGGAGGAGAAACATTGTCCATTCTGTTCAGAGCCCGCGAGTACACAAATGTCTGCAGTTTTCAGAGGTGTGTGCGATTAGACATCAACATAACGTCGGCTTCCTGGCACATATGAACAGTCCCCTAGGACGTGGTCGCACAGACAGACAGACAGGACTGTAATCAAGTTGTATTCAAGAGTGCACAACCTATAGATTCACCAAATAAATGCCATGTATAGCCTATATTTGCCCAAAGACATAGTAAAGAGACAGACCAATTGAATTAGGGGGGTGTGGTAGGTATATATTTTAGTTTGATTTAAATGTATTTTCAGTAGGCCTATTATAACCATCATTTGGATTTTCAATTAATAAACATACTAATTTGAAATGTACATATCCACCCTCTGTCATTTATCTTTCCATTCGTATAACAATATACAGAGAAATTCGAATTTTTCGGGCATATTTCGAATGGTAAAATTTATCGTGATTAATCCACAGAATCCTGTGATTAATCGGATTAATAATTGTAATCATTTGACAGCCCTAGTAATAGAGATATTTTATAAGCTTGCAGAGCAATATTAAAGATAGTTAATATTGTTTAGAAAATCATACAGGACTCTAGTATACTACAATTTCAGGCACTGTTATATTTGTTGCATTCTCCACTGAGTTGTTAGCAACTTGTGAATGGCTACAATTCTTTTTATGTTGTGTTTTTTTTTAAAATGTTCTGCAGTGGTTTGTGGTACCACAAACCATAACATGTAATAACATGTTATTACTAAGGTATTACGTTTTTCATTATCTCAATATAAACCCATTATTACCATCATTTAACTGTAATCTAGTGCTACCCATATCTTTGTCAGATAAGTCTTAGTCTCTAAAGTAATGTTTTGAAAATATGATTATACTGTAACTGCATTGCCAATAACCCTATGACAAAATGTATTTGCTATTTTCTGTTGATGTATTTAATGTATGTGTATCTCTATCAGGTTTATGATGGTGACAACATTCACTTCCCTCTGGTTGGAACATTTTGTGGAAACTCCATTCCCTCTTATTTCGTATCGAGTGGAAACTTCTTGGCTATCCAATTTGTCAGTGACAGCTCAGTACAGAGACAAGGCTTCAATGCTACCTACAGAGCTGTGCCATGTAAGACATTTTTTACTTTCTTACATTGCACAAACAAGGCTTCATTTCCATCTGAAAAGCCTCAACCCAAATTGCCTGTATTCAAATAGTCTTCTGCAACTGCCTTGGTAGCCAGCAATCCTGTCCATTAATAACACACACAGGTTAGGAAAATTTACTTAAGTTAAAATGTTTAAATGTAAAAGTTATTATTTGCATGGCAGAAGGGTAGCACATATTACTATTGCTTATACTTATTGCCTGCCTGCAAAGGCAGCACATACTGTAGTATTACTATCCCGCATACTAAAGGATTATTCTTATTCTCACGTAAAATTTTGGGTAACTCCTCCCGCACCATTACTCAGAAATGCAAAAATATCGCAGAACATGCATCCCCAATTTAAATGTTGTTATATTGCTTTTCTAACCAATCTTTCACATAGTGGAGCTGTTATTAAGCCGCAAATGAAAAAGGTTTGACTGGCCACGTCCCTCGCTTATCAAGAAACTCATAATAACTCTCTCAGCCTAGACAAAAACCTTAGCTTAACGGGGTTCTAAGCACTACATCACAAGCTGCCCCCACCAAAGCATTTTAAGCCCGGCCGATAGGGATTGCTGCAAAATGCCAGGCTAGCTGTCAGCAGGCATGTTCAAAATTTCCGTGGGAATTTTCTAGTTTCTTTTTCTTCTGTAAATTAAGTAATGTGTTTTCTCGGTAATTCTGTCTCTAGGCCCTTTTGTTTTTTCTGATTGTGGCCAGTTTAATTTTAGGTGTTTAGTTTAAGAGGATGGACCATAGTGATCTTCCAGAGACACAGTTTTCCAGTGTCGGGAGACAAGCATTCCAATGTTACTGAGATATTTTATAAGCTTGCAGAGCAATATTAAAGATAGTTAATATTGTTTAGAAAATCATACAGGACTCTAGTATACTACAATTTCAGGCACTGTTATATTTGTTGCATTCTCCACTGAGTTGTTAGCAACTTGTGAATGGCTACAATTCTTTTTATGTTGTGTTTTTTTTTTAAATGTTCTGCAGTGGTTTGTGGTGGGACTCTGAATGCCACATTCACCAACCAGACCCTGACCTCGCCCTCCTTCCCTGGGGCCTATCCCCCTTACACCTCCTGCCGTTGGGTCATAGATGCTCCAGCTGAAGAGACCATCAAAGTGTCAGTCCAGACCTTTGTTTTCCAGTCGAGCCAGAGCTGCTCCACAAATTACCTGGAGATGAAGGACTGGCCTACAGTGAGTAAAGACTGGAGCAAAAAGTGCTGTATCATAGGAAACTCAACTTACAACGATCAGGAAAATGGCACTTATAAGGATCAGTTTTGTAAATGTGCCAATCATTTCTGAAACAACTTCTAAAAAATCACTGTTCTTTTGTTTAAATACATTAGAACAAGGTAAATAGAGTTGGCTATTTTTTTTTATTTCTTATTGAACCCTTTTGTTTTTGATTTTTTTTTTACCTCAAGTAAAACCCATTGACATAAAGCAGGTAATTGGATCAAATACAGGGAGGGCTCCTAACACAACTAGAATAAACATAGTACCTAATATACATCAAAATCTTCACATGGACAATCGGTAAAGGAAAAGGTAGAGAAATGACAGGGAGTAAATGTCAATGTCTCTATTTAATTGAAACTGACCACATTTTTCGATCCCACTTTTTGTTGACCACCCGATGACTTAATGAAAAAAGCAGCTACAGTATTTTCTTGACTGCGTCATCTTCTACTTCCTTCTCCTGCCCGATGTCAATTGTACTAGGCAATCATCAGAGGGGTTAATGCACTGCGGGGCAACAGTAGTGCTGAGGCCAACCAGACAGACAGGGACATAGGCCTTAAAGGTTGTTTAGCCTCACTCTGCTCTGATTCTGGTCATATGGAGCACTTGGAATTGGTCATCATCAGTGTTGGGAATAACGCTGTTTAAAATAAAGGCGTTAGGTAACGCCGTTATTTTTTCAGTAACGGGGTAATCTAACTAATTACTGTTTCCGTTGTTACAACGCCGTTATCGTTACTGAACGTTAAATGCGGTGCGCTACTATGAATTGATTGAATAAACTGTGTAATCCGAACACACCCCTGGCTCCATACTACACAAACTGCTAGTAAGGAGACCGGTGGGTTAACAACAAGATAAGCGATTGTTATTTCTTATAGTGTTTTAAGATGTGTGTTATTCAGTGTGGATGACATAACTGTCAGTTAGCGCCGCCACGTCAGTCAGCCTGTTTAGTGAAGTTTCTTTCTCTCTCTGTTGTGTGAGCATGCAAGTTGCTGCAGTAACCACCTATCAATCCACGGTTGAAACTAGGGTTGCGTTCCGAATCGCATACTCTTTCTTTTTTCTATTCTACATACTACATCCGACGATAAAAAGAATCTAGTTAGGATGCAGTAGACATACTATTGGGACATACTTTTCTCTCTTATTTCATCATAACATTGCGCCTTGATCTTGCCTCTTGGTTTTATATCCGTCGCATCCCCGTTTGTTTTCATAACATGGACCTATAGGCTTCGTCGATGTTACGTCACTTCACATGCGCACTGGATTGTGGGTCAGAATCGCCCAAATAGGATGCACTTTTCAACACTAACAATCTTGGCCGCATGAAGTAGACCATCCGGGTATTCTAACCATCCTAAATCTGGCCACAAGAATCGGGACATCCTAAATCTTTTTTCTACATACTATATAGTAGAAAGTATGCGATTCGGAACGCAACCTAGCTTTCCCTGAGTGTGTTGTCCTTGTGAGTAAGGGTGTATTCACACTGGGAAAGTCCGCTAGTGCACTTGCTTTGGTCCAGACCAAATAGAGTTTTGATTTTTTTTGTTTGGTGTGGTCCACTTTCATATTGCCCCTTTTGCAAGTGAACCAGCATTACGAAGCAAAACCACACGTGATCTGAGGTCATTCATTCATTGGACAGACATTCTGGGGTGGAGAGAAACAGGAAGCACGAAGTTTAAACTGCGAAATATATATCATTGATATAATATGGGGCTAAAAATAATAAAAGGGCCTACATCTAACCTATAAATAAAGAGGAAAAACATCAAATTATTGTTGTTTCATATGGTCATAATGTGTAGCCTTATGTCAATGCCACGTTATGTGGCTTGTAGCCTACGATAGTACGATGTGAAACATCATTTTTACTGTATTTTTGGTGCTGGATGCGCGTCACGCGAGAAGAATAGGCTCAAGCTGACACTCAGCTGATTAAGCTGTGTATCAGCTGGGTCGGCGCAGTTCAGCTCCAAACTGACACGGGGATAGTATTGACGGTCCCGTACATGGGAAGCAAAATAAAAACACACACTTCTTGCGCAGCGTGAACCTGTTGGCACTGTGCGAGAGACGCTCCCCTCTCCTTCATCTGATCGCTGAACACATTCAGCATTTATATTGTTCTGGGCTCCCGGTCAAACCACAACTAATCTTCCTAATAATGGTGACAACAACACTTTCCCATAATGTGAAGCTGACGGCTATTTATTAAAAAAGAAAAGAAAGAAAAGGCACAGTGCCTCCTGCATTTGGGTCGGATCGAGTCCGAACAAATTCACACCACAAACGAACTGCAGCAGAGTGCGTTTGGAAACGCATCGAGACTACCTCTTCAGCTGGGTCTCGGAGCGTTTGTTTGGTCCGCACCCGAGTGCGATTGCTGTATTCACACCTGCCTGAAAGATGCGCACCGAAGGCAGAAGTGCATCTGAGTTCGTTTCAACCGAACTAAATACGGCATGTGTGAATACACCCTAAGTGCTTTGTGTTTCCCGATCTCTATTATAAGTTACAATTTATGCACGTTACTATATTACGATTAGCGGGTCGCAACAGCTGTTTAACGTCAAAGAATGTTTACTTTAGTTGAGAACGAAATAGCCTACTTGAAGTGCAGGATAAACCTCTTATCTTGCTGTCTGTTTATGTGCAATACTTATTGAAGGTTATGTAGCCTACAAGTAGGCTACTTGTCTGTTCTACTCATTTCAACTGACTCAGTTACTTTTTGGAGCAAGTAGTGAGTAACTATAACTAATTACTTTTTTAAAGTAACGTTCCCAACACTGGTCATCACCAACATGTGTCTTGTGAAATAGGCTGCAGGTGGTTTCCCTTGGATGACCATTGTGTTAGGTCTCTTAAACACTTTTAGTCCAGTAATTTTGGTTCTTGCCCAAAAAAAAGCCTTTATTTTCATTGTACTGAGCAAAACGACAAACTCCTGCGTGGTGCATACAATAAAAACATTATAAAACACGAATCTAGTATTACAAATATATTATTAAAGCATGCAGGTGTCAGATACAAAGTGACAGTGTTAAAAGGGCATATTGTAACATTGCACTAGGGATTTCAGTTTGTTGAGAGAGATTATTGCATCCAGACAGAATCTGATAGTTCTGTATTTAATGGACCTGTAAAGTCTACCAGAAGGAAACAGTTCAAACAGATGGAGTGAATTAATAATAATAATGGATTGGATTTATATAGCGCTTTACAGGGTCCCAGGTTCCATTCATTCACACACATACCCCTTTTCACACCAAAAAAGAACCAAGAGCCAGCTCCGGGCTGGTTGGATTCACACCGACCAGAGCCAGTCATGGAGCCGGCAAGAGAGCAACGTCATGACGTCACTGTAAACGTGTGTGTATGTCACCCAACGCCACTGCACTTGTGGCTCACGCTAAAGCTAGTGTGCTGGCCGAATTCCCCGTGGCGACCAAGACAAAGGGTGAGGCCAGGACAATCATCATTGTGTTCAGAGAGGTTTATTTCAGGAGATTTCCATCAGACATCAGACATAGGATTTCATAGTAGCATAGTAGCAGCAGGCTGAGGCCGCAATGGCACTGAAGTTGCTAGTTACAGGACCCGTTTATATCTGTGTGTGTGGGGTATCATGTGTCTTAATATCTGCAAATAGACATATCGTTTCATTGCTTGTGCAACACCAAGTCAAACACACGTCCATCTAGGGATCTGACGTTAACCTTTAGAGTCTATCTGCTCAGCACTCTTGATGAATACCATTCAAATCTACCACATTCCTCCATTTAGAAGTAAATACTTCTACCAAAATCAGATGTAACCATACATATTTGAATGGCCTAACAGAAACCTCCAACAAAACACAAAAACACTCTTTATGAGTAATGTAGAAGACAATGCATAGGTGTAACACATTACTGCAGCAAACTACATATGAATGGGACCAACAAGCAACAGCTTAAACACTGAACGAAGATAAAAAGAGAATAGGGTGCGAGAGCCCTCTGCAGCCGAGTCTCAAGTTCAGATATTTCGAAACGTGATCAGCTTGCATGGGAAATGTAGTCCATCCAACTTTGGCACAGAGGATGGCTCCTCCATTACATAATTGGCAGACTCCGCCAGACGTGGAATTTTCGTGGCCAGCGGCCCAGGAAAGTCCAAGCTGGTATGCGGTTGGTATGCGTGTGGCCTTCTCCACTATCAGCATGATCAGCGCCATACACTTGTGACTGCGCGGGAGCAGTAACCCGAGCCGTCAGCATTCTTGATGACAGGCGTTGGTTTCCAGTCTTTTTCCTCATTTTCTTAGCGTACATAAAGCACAGAGCGACGTAACAAGCTCGAATCCAGTCCAGCCATTTCCCCAAAGTCTTAGTCAATAAAACTGCACACGGTTTCTTTGTTATAACAGTGGAACTACGTGGATACCTGGCCATAACGGAGCCTCTGTGTGTAGTCCCCCAGACCGGACGCTCACGCCGTGACCTTGAACTTGGCACAGAGCACTATCAGCCGTTTACACATTATCTCCCGTAGCAGTTCTCAGTTATTTTTAGATACTGGAACAGACAAGCACTTTTCAACAGCAACAGTCCATCTGATCTCATTCCAACAGATGTGTCCCGAAGTGTACAGGTAGTCTCTCATCAAGTTCCTGTTATATCCGTTATCGTGACGCCAAATGTGGTGGCCGAATCCCCCGTGGCGACCAAGACAAAGGGTGAGGCCAGGACAATCATCATTGTGTTCAGAGAGGTTTATTTCAGGAGATTTCCATCAGACATCAGACATAGGATTTCATAGTAGCATAGTAGCAGCAGGCTGAGGCCGCAATGGCACTGAAGTTGCTAGTTACAGGACCCGTTTATATCTGTGTGTGTGGGGTATCATGTGTCTTAATATCTGCAAATAGACATATCGTTTCATTGCTTGTGCAACACCAAGTCAAACACACGTCCATCTAGGGATCTGACGTTAACCTTTAGAGTCTATCTGCTCAGCACTCTTGATGAATACCATTCAAATCTACCACACTAGCGCTAGCTTTAAGCACAACAACAGCGGCCAATACGTTTTATTTTTACACGTGTTGCCTCTTGCTTTGCTTTGTTAACCAAACAGGATCCATAAAGCGTATTTTTTCGCTGGTCAATTTGATCGCTACGTGGCTGCCATTCAGCACCTACGGCCCCTTCGACCACCACCACAAACATACAGCAGTCATACACATTCACACGATGGCCACAACTTGGGACTCAAGTTTGGAAAGCGCGCAGTGGCGGTTCGTAGAAGCGTTTCAACCGGGCCGACGGGTGGGGCGCCGCCGATGCTGGGCTGGCGGTCGGCACCGGGGGGTCCCGTACTTTTAAAATATCCGCGGGAGGTTTTGCTGCCTCTTGAGGTGGTGAGATGTTATAAACCCTGCCACATCTGTCAACGATTGTTATCCATAATGTGATCCTTCAATTTTCCTCAAAGACATCCTCCTGAGGGAGGTGTTCTTGAGGTGTCCCTGGTTCTGTCCTATCAATGTAGCGTCCAGGATGGATGGGCATAGCCACGTTTCTGTGATTATCATTACATTGAAGTTCTGCATGGGGTGGCTCGCGGCTAGATGTAGCTCCAGATCACTGATTGATGGCTCTTGCCTTAGAGGGGAAGAGGCTTGGGATTGTTATGGATCTTAGGGTCAGTAGACAAGCCCTACTGTAAATCCCTGCTTCTGCTTTCTCTATGCACTATGAATGTCCCGGGCACGGTGAAGACACAAGGCAGGCCTGCCTGTTAGCATATGCCGCCTGACAGAGATCTGTCACTGACAACAATCTCACACACATTCACACACTGAAGCACCAACTAGGAGAGCTAAGAGGAGCTACATTCAAGCACGCCACCATTACCAAGTAAATCCTATCTATATTATCGATGTTATAGATAATAATGAAGAAACGGAATGAAAAGGAGACACCAGGGGTTGATTACTATGTAGTTGCTACTCTTCAGTCACTGCTAAAATAGGTAATAAAAGAGGTAATAAACAAGCAAAACAGTAGGGGAGAACGGGGTTATATGTCACACGGGTTGGTTGTCACATTTGTTATAAACTCAACAAAAATATAAACGCAACACTTTTGTTTTTGCTCCCATTTTTCATGAGATGGACTTAAAGATCTAAAATTCATTCCAGATACACAATTGTACCATTTCTCTCAAACATTGTTCACAAATCTGTCTAAATGTGTGATAGTGAGCACTTCTGCTTTGCTGAGATAATCCATCCCACCTCACAGGTGTGCCACATCAAGATGCTGATCTGACATCATGATTAGTGCACAGGTGTGCCTTAGACTGTCCACAATAAAAGGCCACCCTGAAATGTGCAGTTTTGTCTCACAGCAAAATGCCACAAGCATTGAGGGAGCGTGCAATTGGCATGCTGACAGCAGGAATGTCAACCAGATCTGTTGCTTGTGCATTGAATGTTCATTTCTCCACCATAAGCCGTCTCCAGCAACTTCGCACAGCCATCGAAGAGGAGTGGACCAACATTCCACAGGCCACAATTGACAATCTGATAAACTCTATGCGAAGAAGATGTGTTGCAATGCATGAGGCAAATGGTGGTCACACCAGATACTGACTGGTTCTGAGTCCCCAGACCCCCAATAAAGCAAAAAAAATCACATTTCAGAGTGGCATTTTATTGTGGACAGTCTAAGGCACACCTGTGCACTAATCATGATGTCAGATCAACATCTTGATATGGCACAGCTGTGAGGTGGGATGGATTATCTCAGCAAAGCAGAAGTGCTCACTATCACACATTTAGACAGATTTGTGAACAATGTTTGAGAGAAATGGTACAATTGTGTATCTGGAATGAATTTTAGATCTTTAAGTCCATCTCATGAAAAATGGGAGCAAAAACAAAAGTGTTGCGTTTATATTTTTGTAGTAAAGAGACAGACCAATTGAATTATGGTTTGGTAGGTAGGCCTATATATTTTAGTTTGATTTAAATTTACTTTCAGTATTAAAACCATCATTTGGATTTTCAATTAATAAACATACAAATTTTAAATGTACATATCCACCTTCTGTGATTTATCTTATCCGTTCATACAACAATATACAGAGAAAATTCGAATTTTTCGGTCATATTTCGAATGGTAAAATTAATCGTGATTAATCCACAGAATACTGTGATTAATCTGATTAAAAATGTTAATCGTTTGACAGCCCTAGTTAAGATGCATAAAGTTATGTAGGCCTATTTGTCAACTTGACAATTAAACTTTCATATTTAGTTCTGCTTTCTTGCCTTCTTTTTAAGATTTTTCCGATTAAGATAACATTGTGGCAAACAACCCCATAGTGTGTGACAACCGACCCCTTTAGGGGGTCAGTTGTTTTATGATTAATTTCTTCTTTATTACAATATGTTGGAAACTGAGAGGGATACACATTTCAAGCCAACACCTTAAGCTTCAATTTAATGTAGGAATGACTATTGAAAGATGTTTTGGTGGTGAGCAATTCACACTAGAGTAAAAAGTGTGCCTACCAACCCGGTTCTCCCCTATTATGTTGAACTATTATATTACTTAACATACTGTTGTGCATGAGTGCTATACCTTACCATGTTGACCAAATGATAAATGTGCTTATATATAAGTTCTTTGCTCATAAAACCAACCATTTTTTCAGTCCACTATCAGCAAATCGATTTAATAGTAGTTTGGCTTTTTAATTGATGCTGAGATCTCATCACAAAAATCCTGTTCTTAGTGTGCTTACAGATCCCAAAACTAATTCCACTCTATAAATCTGATTTCATGTAAGACAAAGAACACCTTAAAAGGAATATATCGGGACTTCCGGGAAGATGGCGGAGAGAGTAGACGCATAGTTATCTAGCTCTCCAGAGTCGGTAAAATATTCCCACTATTCAGACATAACTCGACAAATAAAACTAGAGTATGAGTGGGTCAAGAAAGAGAAGAAGTCAGAGAAACAACAGACAGCAAAAAAAAAACAGAAGAGCAATCTGCAATGGAAGAAATCTCCGAATACGAGGCTAGCGAACACGAGGTTAGCGAACACGAAGAAGAGACAATCGAGAAAATGGACAGCGCGGAGACGCTAAGGGTCGGCCTTGCTACTATCAGCAAGGACATCAAGGAACTCAAACAAGAACTACGCCAGGAGCTGACCACATTTAAAGACGAGCTGAAGAGAGAGATGAAGGAGGAAATCACCAACCTCCGGCAAGAAATAGACCGTCAGCTAAAGGAGAACAACACCGAGCTAAAGGCACAACAGGTGAACATCAGCGAGGCTCAGGAGCGAATTGGAGAAGTCGAAGAGTGGAAAATGGAGGCCAGTGCCGCGCTGTCGGAGCTGATGGGTCATACACGCCGAATGCAAGATAAAATAACCGATCTCGAGGGGAGATCAAGGAGAAACAACATCAGAATATTTGGGCTACCAGAAGACACGGAGGGGAGCTCGGCAGCCATATACTTGGAGCAGCTTCTAAAAGCCGAACTTGAGCTGCCGGAGGGGACCAACCTCCAGATCCAGCGAGCCCACCGAGCCCTAGCCCAGAAACCGACCCCGAACGCTGCGCCCAGGTCAATTATTGCCAACTTTCTACAGTTCGAGACGAAGGAAATTATTTTGAAGAGAGCCTGGCAGAAAAAGCTACAAGTAGGAGGCAAACAAATCTTCTTTGATCATGACTATCCTACAGCAATTGTTCAGAAACGAAGGGCATACGCGGGCATTAAAAAAGTACTGAGGGAGAAGGGAATTCGTTTCCAGACGCCGCTCGCCAAAATGAGAATACACTGGAACAACGGAGTGAAGATGTATGACAGTGCCACTGAAGCGGCGCGGGACATGAAGGAAAGAGGCTACACTGCGGACGTGCCAGGCGGAGACACCGGAGCCGTGGCCGAGGGAAGGATGCAAGGAGCGGCAGAGTGGCAGCGAGTGAGAGGGAAATACCGGGGACCCGACCCGGCGCAACGAGCAAGAGACAAGCTACACAACTATCAGTGGAAACCCTAATAAGTTCTGCTTAAAAAATGGGATAGGAAAGAATCAAAACAACAGACTGGAATAAAAAGACTAATTAATAAACGCTGTACGGAACTAAGTGGATAAACAAACTAAAAGAAAAAAGACTGACAGAAGAATAAATCCACAGTGTGAGTATCTGAACATTTTCGGACTTCTTTAATTTGCATAACATATTAAGAACCGACTGGGAGAGGTCGAGGCATTTGAGTTGGACATGTGTAGGCGCTGTGGTACCCCACAAGCTGGGCGCGTATCTAGGTCTAGGGAGGGGCCCTTATTAGAGATGAGGATATCCCCTTCACCCACCAACGGGGACGCGGGGAGGAGTACAAGAATACTCCATGTTTGGAAGTCCGGGAGGTATTTGGTTTGTGTTCAGTTATTATATGTTCATGTTTATGTAGTTTGTAACGGTTTGGGAGAATATTTTCAGAGAGCAGTAAATGACTAATAACATCAAAATAATGTCGCTGAATGTAAATGGGTTAAATGTACCGATGAAAAGAGAAAGGGTGATGAGAAAATTGAAAAAGGAGAAAGCACAAATTATATTCCTACAAGAGACACATCTGTCTAGATTAGAACATGAAAAACTGAAAAGATACGGATACAGGAGCTTATACTACAGTACATATAAAGAGGGACGCAGGAGGGGAGTTGCAACATTAATACCAAACACAACACAATTTAATTACGAAAAGGAAATCAAAGACAAAGAAGGAAGGTATATAATAGTAAAAGGAAGAATAGAAAATGAACCAATCACACTGGTAAATGTATATGCACCCCCAGAAAGTGACAAATACTTTTTCAAGTCCCTCTTCGACGTCATAGCAGTAGAAACAGAAGGAATCCTTATTTGTGGGGGCGATTTAAACGTAGTCATGAATCACAATATGGATACAACAAGTCTCAAGAGAACGAAAATGCCTTTAACAAGATTTGTCAATATGTCGCTAGAAGAGATGGGGATGACAGATATATGGCGAAGTCTGCACCCTTTGGAAAAAGACTTTACGCACTATTCAGCTGCACATAAAGTTCATTCAAGGATAGACTATTTTCTACTGAATACAGGGGATAAACACAGAGTGACGGAATGTGAAATAGGAGGGGCAGACGTGTCTGACCATAATCCACTCTATTTAAAAATATGTCTAAGTAACAGGAAACGAAATACTGTATGGAGATTGAATGTAGGAATATTGAACAATGAACAACGAAAAGAGAAGGTAAAAGCAGAAATAAAAAGGTACATAGAGGAAAATAACAATGGAGCTGTAGACCCAACAATATTATGGGATGCCATGAAGGTGGTGATAAGGGGGAAATTGATAGCGGAAACTGCGCATGCAAAACGAATTCAATTGGAGTCATATAGAACGCATACTGAGAAACTGAGGGAATTAGAACAGGGATATCAAAGAACAGAAGATTCAAAGGTATATCAACAAATCAAGGAAGTAAAAAAAAAGATAAATGACATATTATTAGACGAGGTTGAAAAAAGGAACAAATTCTTTAAACAAAATTATTACGAAGCAGGTTCAAAGGCGACTAAATTGCTGGCGAAACGTATACGTAAACAACAAGCACTTAGTAGTATACATAAAATCAGAGATCCGCATACAAGTGAATTAACAGATAAACCGGAGGATATAGAGAACATTTTTTGTGGATACTACAAGGAACTATATACACAACCCACATCTGAATGTGAGGAGGAAAGGAAGCTATTTTTAAATTCTTTGGATTTACCATCAATTGGTAGTATACAAAATGAGACATTAACAACCAATATTACTATAGAAGAAGTGAAAGATGCAATAAAGACACTAAAAAATAATAAATCCCCAGGTAGTGACGGATACCCAGCAGAGTGGTATAGGATGTTCGGGGAAGAGCTGACGCCACTACTTTTGGATTCTTTTAATTGGACTCTTCATAACAATAAAATACCTCCATCATGGGCTGAAGCCATTATAACCATTATACCAAAACCAGGAAGGGACAAGGAACACTGTCAGAACTATAGACCAATCTCATTATTAAATGTAGATTACAAAATATATACAACAATTATCTCCAAACGATTGAATACTTTTATAACAGAACTGATAGATGAAGATCAAACAGGATTCATTAAAGGACGTCAAACACATGATAACATTAGAAGGGCCTTGCATATTGTAGATCAAGCACAAAAGAAAAAACAAAGTACTATATTAGTAAGTATTGATGCAGAAAAGGCATTCGATTTGGTAAATTGGGAATTCTTATATAAAGTATTAGAACGATTTGGATTCAATAGTAAGTCAATACAGTGCATAAAGACATTATACCACCAGCCCACTGCTAGAATCAAAATAAATGGAAACCTTACTGACAAATTTAGTATACAGAGATCAACTCGGCAAGGCTGTTGTTTATCACCCACTCTTTTTGCGCTTTTTATCGAACCTTTGGCACAAGCAATACGCCAAAATGAAGAGCTTCATGGAGTTATAGTAAATGGCAAGGAACATAAAATAGGACTTTTCGCGGATGACGTCGTAGCCTTCCTCGAACAACCAAATAAATCACTACCTGTATTGATGAAACTGCTGGAAATGTACGGACACCTTTCGGGATATAAAGTAAATGTTTCAAAAACACAAATTTTAACACTTAACTACACCCCACCAAAGGAGATTCAGGAAGCATTCCACTTAAATTGGAACCTAAAGAAAATTAAATATCTGGGAATTACCATCACAAAAGGATTATCTAAACTTTATAAAGCCAATTATGATAAGATAAGTCAGGAGATACAAAAAGACACGGAAAGATGGTCTACTTTACCACTAGATCTTAACTCAAGAATTGAGATTATCAAAATGAATGTACAACCAAGACTTCTTTATTTATTCCAGTCCCTACCAGTAGAAGTCCCCCAAACCCAATTTGTGACCTGGGACAGGATAATATCTCGGTTTATTTGGGGAGGCAAAAAACCAAGGGTTAGGTACGAAACTCTCCAGTTACCAAAAGATAAAGGAGGTATGGGTCTCCCAAAACTGAAAGAGTACTTCTACGCGGCCCAATTTAGGCATATTATATGCTGGTGTATGCCAGATTACACGGCTAAATGGAAAGACATGGAAATAGAATTTGTAAAATATCCCATCCAGAGCCTTATTGGAGATCAAGAAATATACAAAAGGATTAAAAACAATATAGATTCAATTACAACATTTACTCTTGAACTATGGTTTAGAGTTATTAAAAATTATAAGATAAAGAAAGAAACAAAAGTTCTTAGATGGGTAGCATTTGCCAGTAATTTTAAACCAGCTGAATATGATAAAGGATTCAAGCAGTGGGTAGACAAGGGAGTCACGGCATGGTGTACTTTAGAGAAGGATGGGGCACTGGAGAGTTTCCAAAACGTGAAAGATAAATATAGCTTGGATAAACAGGAATTCTACAGGTACCTACAACTAAGAGATTATTATAAAAAAGAAATCGAGATAGACCCCTCCACAGAAGTGAATGGTGTGATCCAAATTATAATGAATACATACAAAGGAAAGAAAATAAGAATCATATCTGCTTTATATCAAACATTGACAACAACTAAACATTCAACTAAATACATAAAGGAAAAATGGGAATCAGAGTTTAATATGAAAATTTCGGATGATGATTGGCAAGACATGTGGAAAACACATCAGACAACCACTAATTCGCGGATATGGAGGGAGTTCTCTTGGAAAAATTTGGTCCGTTTTTTTATCACGCCCAAGGTCAAGAGCAAGTATAATAACACAAATGTACCATGTTGGAGAGAGTGTGGAGTAAAGGATGCTGCAGACCACTCACACATATTTTGGAAATGTAATAAAGTATTTAAGTTTTGGGGAATTGTACATGAAACTGTACAAAATATATTAGGTTATGATATTCCAATGAGCTATATGGTACTATACCTTTGTAATTTCAATTTTACCAAAGAGAGTATAAGAGTGAGAGATAAATATTTGATTAAAATACTACTGATAGCTAGTAAGAAGGCTATAACTAGGAAATGGGGTAAAGTGGAGCCTCCTTGTAAGAAAGAATGGGTAGACATAGTAGAAGAAATCTATGTAATGGAGAAACTGACACACCGCCTAAGACTACAACAAGCACAGCTTGAAGAAAAGTGGGAAAAATGGACAATATTCAGAACCAAAACCGGCGACGAGGAATATGGACAGGAACAAATTACTTAGATGAAGACATGAAGAGAAAAGAAGTACTGTGAGAAATGTAACTCCCAAGCCAATTTTCTGTTTGGTTTCTGTTTTGTTTTTTGTTTACCGTATTATTTTTGACTGTGAACTGTCTATGTGAATTTTGAAATAAAAATGTAAGTGAAAAAAAAAAAAAGGAATATATCTGTCCAGTTGTTAGTCTGCATCAGAGTTTGACTGACAGCTTTCACTAAACAGGTAGGAGCCCTAGAGTGTGTTTGAATTTATGTTTGAAAGCACCCTTATTTAATCCCGGTAAGGAGGTAAAGTTTATCAGATTTATCATTAAAAACTTTAACAATATTGTTATATCAATTCTGAATGAAGGGATTATTGTGTTTCCAGGGAGATTATGGGCAGTCGCATAAATTCTGTGCATCAGATGGTCACCTACTAGACTTCTACAGCTACAGCAGAACAATCCACGTGCAATTCAAATCCGACAACTTCATGACAGGAAATGGCCTGAGTTTCACCTATCAGATCGCAAGTAGGTACCCGTAATAAACTTGTCACACTATTATTTAGTTCATGAATAAATTGGGATTTACGTATGTGCATAACATGCAATTATGCAAGTTTGGTTTAAAAAAAGCATGTAAGCTACATTCTTTGAAGCGTTAACCCATATGTTCCAGTAGCTGGACACTAACAGAGGGCATATTAACACCAGCTCACTATCAAGCCCAGTCTCATTAACTGAGACTGGGCTTGATAGTGAGCTGGTGTTAAAAAAATTACGTTACAACTGAATTAATATTTTAAAATCAGTGCTACCTAATTTTAATGTTGGGTTAGCCAAATTACAGAAAAACTTTTTTCCTCTAACGGTATATATCCACGCAGATCATTTGAATTTATTGTTCCATTTCATTTGTGCGTCTAACAGCATTTGAAAAAAATCAAACAGTATCCCTGTTTGTCTGAATAATCCATAGAATACACTCACTGTTTATTTAGTATATTTTCTAGTTTAAAAGTCCATTTGAAAACTGCACAATAGGATTTTTAAAAATTGGTCATGATGGAACTTGATTACATATTAGTGCTCTGACTGTAGTGGTGTTTTCCAGGCTGTAGCAGAAATTATGAACAGGAGTACGGCTACCTGAAGAGTCCGGGCTGGCCTGGCGTCTACCCCCACAACACAGACTGCATTATAATTTTGAAGTCACCAGAGAACAGCTACATATCCTTCTTCTTTAACAATTTCGACGTGGAGAACCACGGGGACTGTTCATATGACTACCTGGAGGTGAAACAACCACCACCGATGCGCACACACACACACACACACGTAAACGATTTATTCATCATTTGAATGACTACAGCTTTGGTAGAAATGTGTGTAGAAAGCATCACATTTATAAAAAAAGGTTGATGTTTGATGAAGTAAGATGTAGTAGAACCATACAGCTGAACATTTCAGCCAATCTGCTACTATAACAGCCTCCAATTGTACAGGGATTTTTTTTTCCTCCAATTTAGTCACGTCAGCCTCTGATGCTGGGCATTAAGGCCTGACACTGATGCTAAATACGATCAGCGATTGATGAGTGTCTTCTGATGTGTGTGTGATCGGTCTGACCCTTGTGACCATGACTTCTTTATGAAGTGTCAGAGACTCAGTAAATCTCTCTCTTGTCTCTCAGATCCGTAATGGCAGTACAGCGGCCTCACCCCTGATTGGCCGGTTCTGTGGCAACACCCTGCCTAATCCTATCTTCCCACAATCCAACCTACTCCGCTTACGATTTAAGACTGACTTCTCTTCAACCAGATATGGCTTTGATGCCACATGGACATCATCCACTCATGGTTAGAACTGAAATGTTTATTCCAAAATTTGTAGTTCTATTTGGTAATTAAGAACTCTTTCAAGGTGTGCTATCTTTATTAAAAGGGAAAATAAATGTTAGTCAGCCTTATAAGCCGGAGGTTGTTATCTCCATCTGCTTAAGAAAAACACACACACATACGTATTGCTTATACATGACAATATGCATTATTCAAAACAGCATTGCATATTCAAGCCGCTCAGAAATGCACACAATTAACAGCAAGACAGCAACATAGCAAACACATTTACAGCAGCATTGTGTGCACAAAATAAAGGCAAGTAGCCTAAATTCCCCTACCTGGCTGTGACAGGGGACCGTGGATGGCGTAGATATAAACACTGGTTCTTCGCTGTACTTGTTGTTATAAACGGGCAAAATAAATCTTATCTAGATCGATGGATCATACAACTTAGTTTAGTTAAAAATAAAAAGGGACAAAGATGAAAAAATAAAAGAAAGTGGGCAAGTTTATGATTTACTGTGATGTAATAGGCCTACTGTTTCAGACGCTGAATGTTCAATGTCCCCTAGTCAAACGTGTAGGGTCTCAGACAGTTCATACAACTTATAATGAGAGAGAGAAACAGATGAGAAGTACAGAATGAGGTAAATATATCTCATTATTAATAATATGCCAATATTAAATCAATTTTAGGCTCTGAAGGGACTAATTGTTGCTGAAAAAATATTCAGAGATAAGCCCCGGCCACTTCCGGTTTCATATCCGAATACAGATAGGGGAAAACGGGGTAATCTGAGCCACTTTTTACATTTGCTCCCCTCTAAGCGAGCTAAAATTATTTATCACTCCAATTTACACATTTCCCATTAATTCAGGATGTTTCCTAGAAATGGGCATTAGCAGAATTCTTTCAAGACAAAGGGCAGTGAAAATATTATAGTTTTAAAAAAAGTTGTCATGTGGCTCACTTTACCCCAGCTGTGGGGTAAACTGAGACAGACCAGAAAAATCAAGGCGGTAAACTGATCCACAAAATATGTTTGAGACTAAACTTAACTTGTGCCTCATGGTGGGGGAAAGTGAGACAGTGTTTCACTTTCCCCCACAGCATTTGGCTCACTTTCCCCCACCACCACTATTTGAGAAAAACTACCTCTCTTAGCATTTCAGGCTAATCTTTGGCTAATATCATCACATGGTTTTTATATGTTGGTAGTTCATCAACATGTAGTTTTTCTACGCGAATACATTTGCTTAGGCACAACAGTTGATTAATTTGACAGCAAGAAAATTTACTTTTACTTGCAAAATACCTATTTTGGTGAAAAAAACATGCTTACCACAGCACCATGAGGTCCTCTCTTTCAGGGCCAAGGGGAAATGAGAGGGGCTTGAAAACATATATCTCACATGACCACAAATGTTTTCCGTTGCCTAGATACAGGGGGTGGCTCACATTACCCGATGCCTCAGATTCCCCCGTTTTCCCCTACATATACAGATAATTGTGTTTGTTGAACAGATGCAGATAATGACGTCTCCGCACACTCCTACTGCACATAGTAGCACCATGGCAGGTACCTGAGTAGGCTAGGCTACACAGGAGGAGCATTTGAGTCCACACACAGTCTACAAATACAGAATTACAAGGGTGCAGAGAACAGTGCACTTTTGCACACGTACATATTAAGGTTGTTATTACATTATATTAATAATGTCGGTCGTTAACTAAAGTGGGCCGGTCTGACGCATGAAACTCCAGGGCTGAAAATGAGTCCCACTAAGTTAGTGTACCTTGCAAAACTGCATGAACCCATATTGCACGATAAAACTCAGTACATGTTTTGTCATTACCTCATTATAGTCTGATGACCTGCACTGAATGGAATCAGCTAGGGATGCATAGTCCGAACAGTAGCTGCTGATAGCCAGCCTCAAGTAAACTTCCAAATGATCATCAGTCATGGCGGAACGGTTATTGGACTTGATGAACTTCATGTGGGAAAAGGCTGACTCACATAAATAAGTGGAGCCGAGGAGGTAGCACATATCCTCATGTTGTGGTATTTTTTCTCTGTGAGTAAGTTCCAAAACTGTCAATGAGCCCTGGACTTGAGCTCAATGTCAGCTTTTTATACCCTTTCTTAAGTTTACTAGAAATAAGTTATGCTAACTGGGCAACTCGCAAGCTTGCTGGAATTTTGCAGTAACTGCCGCTGTTAAACGCGCATGTGTGCTGACCCATGTGTCAGAAAAGATCAGACATTAGATTGGTTGTCCTGTATGGCAATCAAGTGACACTGATGTCTATTTGTATTTAATGCCATGCAATTTTTTATAAAAAATAAAAAAATTATTGAAAGAATGCCATGCGATCTACCCACACTGCCTTTGCGATCGACCAGTAGATCGCGATCGATGTAATGGACTCCCCTGTCCTAGGTTGTATCTTGTGTGTCTTAACGTGGTGGATTTGATCTTTTTCTAGTTTTTTTTTTGTTGACCATAACATGCTTTTTGAGCTGGGGAGAGGGCTCATGTCTTCCTGTTTGCTGATATATTCTTGTAAAATATGTTTATGTACCAGGTTGCGGTGGCACGCTGTTTGGGGACCATGGCTCGTTCTCAAGTCCTAACTATCCAGGCACTTATCCCAATAGCACCCACTGTGAATGGAGCATCATGGCGCCCAGAGGTCGTGTGGTGACCATCACCTTTGCCCAGATCAGCATTGATGACCCTGGAGATTGCCAGAACAACTTCTTGAAGTTGTATGATGGACCAAACACCTCCTCACGGCCTGTTGGACCTTACTGTGGAGTGGTATGTAACTCAAGAAAGCTATAACTAATATTTTCTCGTAGCAGCCCAGCTTCAATTAAATGCAATTCAATGACCACAACGCTAGGCTGGTAGCCTGGTCCTACCAGACCATCGTACTTCATTTCATATGTACAGTCTGGAATCGCTCAATTGACAAACGTAAACTCATTTGAAGGCACGTGTATGCTGAAGTTTAAAACTATTGGATATGCACAGTACCACTCTGGATCTGCCAACCAATCGCGTAACGTTTGGTTTTGACCAGAGGTGGGCAGAGTAGCCAAAAAAATTACTCAAGTAAAAGTACTGTTACTTAAGATTATAATTACTCAAGTAAAAGTACTCATAAAAATAATTACTCAAGTAGAGTGAAAAAGTATGCAGTGAAAAGACTACTCAAGAGTACAAGTACTGCGTTTTCTCCGGATTTATTTTTGAAAGCAACACAAACGGTATAAAATAGTAGCAAACAACATATAAAACAGCAATCTTCAAACTAAAGATACAATATATTGCCATAAGTTGCAAAGAGTGGACCGACATCATATTGAACCCTATGGATTAAGAATAGGATGTCACTTTAGTTCATATTTGAGTCAAGGCAGGTGACCCAATAGGTTTGGTAATATAGTGTATCAACTTTTAAATACAATTATAATAAATTAATTAGGTTTAGCCAGAATTATATTAATATAAACCAATACACTTATAACACATTTGATATTTTGCACATATACAATTTTAATATGTCAAAGGCCCTGACAAAATGATTTGGGTAATGTTCATCCCAAAAAATATAAAACATAATTTAACATACATCAAAACCTGCTGGCAAACTCACTTAACATGAAAATACAGATGCTGAAAAAGGAGACCACTCTGCAAAGTGAGTACAGGGAGAACGTAACGTAATTGAGAGTGTGAGTGAGTTTGTGTCATGTGATTGTGTGTTTGTTTGATTGAGGGCAATGTAGTAAATAAAAATAAAAACTCTGTGCACTGCATGTGTGGAAGAAAAAAAGGGTATGTGGCTACGTGGCCTATCGCACATTTGAGGCATGAGGGGCTTGCGGGATATCTTTAAATAGTTTAATGAATAATGAACAGATATCCCCAAGTCTCAAGTGTGCGGTACATAGCCATATACAGTTGAGGAAAAATTATTAGCACCAATATGAAAATTTCCCTTTTTTAATTATTCTTTTTTTTTTTTTGCTGTCAAACAGAGCACGGAGTGCGGAGTTTGTAGTTTCTTTGTGAGATAATTTAGTTTCTGTTTGCAAAGTAAAATAATGTTCTCATCCAAAATAAAAATCCCTTGCTCTGTCTGACAGCAAAAAAAATGTAAAACTTGAAATTACCATAGGGGGGCTAATCATTTTGTCCTCAACTGCTGTACATGGTATGTTTTCCTATATGCTAAGTAAAAGTAAAAGCTATTTTTTTTTTTTTTTTATATATATATGGGGAGTGATGAAGAAGCGGATCAGGTTTTTCCAGCCAAATTCTCTCCACCTCTTGGAGCATGTTGTTGAATGTTGTGTTTTCCAAATTAAATGCCAATCCTCCTGGGACCACCATTCAAATTATTTTTCCCATTTTATCTTAATATATTCAGTATTGTTTCCTTTCTGTTTTTGAAGACCCTGATATATTTGGAAATTACTTTCTTACTGCCCTCTTTATATGCTTTAATGAAAACATTAATAACTTCATTGCCTTGCTCAGATAATTCCGGTTTGATCTCTTTGTCATAATAATCTCTCATTTGTAAAAAAGATTATTTCCTAATTCAAATTCCTTCTGTAGACTTCCGGTTTGAGAGTTAGATGGAGTGGATGCACTTAGTGTGAGCTCCGGTAAACTACCTTTTTATAACATTCCGCACTCATACTATCACACAAACGGCTTCAGTTTTTTTAGTTTCTGTCAAACACTCCTTTAGAGAAGTACAGCCGTCTCTCTAAATGGCTTCTAAGGGTAAAACCCGACTCCGAGCGAAAAAGAGGATGCTAATGCTAACGTTAGCTTGGGGGCTATAAAGACCATGATAACCACGCTACTCGAGGAGCACCGTAAGGCACTGACCGCCGAGTTTAAAAAATCATTCGCTCAGCTCGACGCAAAGTTAGACCAGATTACACTGACAGTGGAGGACCATGGTCAACGTGTCTCGTCCCTGGAGCTTTTTTTTTTTTCTATAAACGATTTTTATTTAAATTTTTCTTTTTTAACAAACATACAAAACATTTAGAACCCCACCCACCCCGCACCCCAAACAATCCTTGGAAAGATGACATATAAAATGACATAAAAAAAAAACATTAAAAACAGTTACAAAAGAGACAACTACATGCAGTGTGTAATATGACATCATCAATAAAGTTCTAGAATGCAACATTCCCTGGGCAACCCCACTCCATACAAATAATAACAGAAGTACAGTGGCCCTTTAAGGTGCACTGTGCAACATGACATCATCAAGAAAGCTCTAGAATGCAACGCTCCCTGGGCAACCCCACCCCTCCCGAACAACAGCAGAAGCCACAGTGGCCCTCAAGGACAAGAACAATTCCAAATTCCAAACAATGCACCTGATGACATTCCAAAAACATGGATGCCTCCATAAGACCTGCCTGCTCAATGTACAAAATGTAATATTAATACATGTAATTCTCCGCTCAGGAGGACAATTCAGATAATTGGCAGAGGTGATTTTACACCAATGAGAACATATTTATGAATGAGGATATTGATTTTAGCTAATACATTACTTAAAATGTTACACAGTGTCCCCTCAAGGACAAGAACAGTTCCAAATTCCAGACAATGCACCTGAAGACATTCCAACCATGACGCCTCAAACAAGGGGGCGCATAGGCTGTGACACATGATATGGAGAAATATGGAGACATAAGAGACCCTTTCTAAAAAAAAAAAAAAAAAAAGGTAATAGAAATCTAATCATTGGGAAGCAACTTAAGTTTATTAAAATGAGAAATTAAGGGGCGCCACCTATGATCGAATTTGTAGAGAGCCTCTCAGGAAATATTACATTTTTTCTACCTTAACAAAGAACATAACATCATTCAACCATGAAGATGAGAGGGGAGGCTTTGGAGATTTCCACTCAAAAAGTATTCTTCTCGGGTGCGCCTTTAGCTCAGTTGGTAAGGCGTCCCCCTCCCGGGCCGGGCCCAGCAGCAGACCCGGGTTCGATTCCCACCCGCGGTCGTTCTCTGCATGTCACTCCCCTCTCTGCCCAATTTCACCTCTGTCTCTCTGCACTGTCAATAAAGCATAAAAATGCCCAAAAAATATCTTTAAAAAAAAAAAAAGTATTCTTCTCCGAGCTAGAAGAGAGGAGAAAGCAATAACATCTGCTTGCGCACTCGAATAAGTAGAAGGCACCAAGGGGACCCCAAAAATGGCTATATAAGGACATGGTTGAAGATTTAGCTGCAGGACGTCAGATAATGTTTTGAAGACAGAACACCAAAAATTGTTCAGTCTTGGGCAGAGAAAAAACATATGACTGTGGTCAGCCGGGGCAAAGCCACACCAGTTGCAACTATCGTCTACGTCAGGGTATATTTCTGCCAATTTGGCTTTAGAAAAATGGATCCTATGAAATACCTTAAAATGTATGAGCCCAAGGCGAGCACAGGATGAAGTTGAGCTCATTCTGTCGATTGCCTTAACCCACCAGTCATCTGTGAAATCCACATTTAATTCTCTCTCCCATGCAACCTTAGCTTTGAGCACAGGTGTGTTATTGAGCGACATAAGACCGCTATGTACCCGGGATATAAGATGCCTTTTGCTTTCCACAGAGAGAATGATGCATCTAAAGCAGGGGGGAATAGGTGGTTACCAACTATGGGAGCAAGTATAGACGGGAATGAGAATTTGAAATGACGCCGGAACTGATACCAGATCTTAAGGGAAGCCAAACACAATTGGGTTTTTGGTGTGCTTGGACGGGACAGTTGGAAGAGGGGAACACAACAACGACGAACAAACAAGACTTTGATTCAATGGACCCCCAAGAGGTGTTAACAGCATGGAACCAAAACAACAGCTTTTGAATATTAGCTGACCAGTAGTAGTACATAAAGTTTGGCAGGGCAAGGCCCCCTCCGAATTTACTCATTTCTAGTACGTTCCTACTAATTCTTGGGTGTTTTCCTGCCCAGATGAATGATGTAATAAGCTTATTCAATGATTGAAAGAAGGATTTTGGTAAAAATATTGGAATGGATTGGAATAAGTAAAGAAATCGGGGTAAAATTGTAATTTTCACATAATTAATTCTGCCTGTCAGCGTCAGAGGGAGGCTACCCCATCTCTGAAAATCAGATTTAGTCTGGTTAAGTAGGGGAGTGAAATTTGCAGCCAAAAGAGCTGAGATGGACGAAGTGATATTGATCCCTAAATATTTAAACCCTGAGCGGCTAACATTAAATGGCAAATTCAACTGCTGGAGGTCAGAGGGGGGAATGTTAAGAGGGAAACACTCACTTTTCTGCAGATTGAGTTTATACCCGGAAAAAGAACCAAATTCATTAAGAATAGAGATAACAGACGGAATAGCCGTGGCAGGATTTGCGACAGCGAGCAAGAGGTCATCCGCATATAATGACACACGATGTTCGATTCCTTCGCGATAGATTCCCTGATGTAGGGGGGAAGAGCGCAGGGCTATGGATAGTGGCTCGATAGCTAGCGCAAATAAAAGCGGACTTAAGGGGCAGCCCTGTCGGTTCCCGCGTGATAATGGAAAATAATCAGACCGAGCGTCCCCAGTGCAAACACTTGCCTGGGGGTCAGTGTATAGAAGACAAATCCATGAGCTAAAGCGGTCACCAAAACCAAATTTTTTAAGAGCAGTAAATAAATACAGCCATTCTACTCGATCAAAGGCCTTTTCGGCATCCAGTGATATTACAACTTCAGGACTTTTAGAAGGTGGGGACGAATAAATTATGTTCATTAATGTTCTGATGTTGAAGAAAGAATGACGCTCTTTAATGAATCCTGTCTGCTCCTTTGAGATGATATCCGGCAAAACTGCCTCGAGACGAGTTGCTAGGACCTTCGCTAAGACCTTGACATCAACATTGAGGAGAGATAAAGGCCTGTAGGACCCGCAACAAGTAGGGTCTTTATCCTTCTTTAGTAGGAGAGAGATTGATGCTTGGGTCAGGGTAGGTGGTAGTATACCCCGTTCGATTGACTCACTATATACAGCTAGAAGAAGTGGGGCTAGTTTGCTAATAAATTTCTTAAAGAACTCGGTGGGATAGCCATCAAGGCCAGGGGCTTTGTTACTTTGCATTGAATTTATTGCATCAACTATTTCCTGTAGCACCAATGGCAAATCTAGGTTGTGTACAATTGCAGGGTCAATAGTGGGTAAATTGAGATTATTAAAAAAACGGTCCGTGGTGGTGTTGTCGGATTGGAAGTCCGATTGGTAAAGAGCTGAATAAAATGTTTTGAATGTTGCATTAATATCGGAAGGGGCAGACAGGGGAGCACCGAATGGGTCCTTAATTTGAGTAATGAGACGTGAGGAAGCTTGGCGCTTTAGCTGATGGGCGAGCAAACGACCACCCTTATCGCCATGTTCATAGTAATTACTGCGAGATTGCAAAAGCATACGTTCTGCCTGCCTAGTGGTAAGCAAATCAAACTCGGCCTGCAGACCCAAGCGCTCCTTGAACAGTTCAGGACTAGGGTTACTGGCATATTGGTGGTCTAAATTAAGGATTAGGTCCGTGAGTCGAGTCCGATCAGCTTTATACAATTTAGTTAAATTGGCAGAGTAAGCTATAATTTGACCTCTAAGGTATGCCTTTAGAGACTCCCTTAGTAGAGAGTAAGAGGTAGAATCATCTTTGTTAATAGAAACAAACTCGTCAATAGAGGAGGAAACATAATCACAGAAACCCTGGTTAGAGAGAAGCAGAGAGTCCAGTCTCCACAAAGGACGGGTCTTGGATGAGATGTTAATAGCATGTCAAGAACCAAAGGGGAGTGGTCGCTTATAACTATCGCCAAATATTCAGTGGAAACCACATTAGGAAGGAGACTAGCGTCAACAAAAAAATAATCAGTTCTAGAATAGGAGCGATGTACCGGTGAAAAAAAAGAAAATTCTTTTGCATGTGGATTACGAAACCTCCATGGATCAGCGCATCCATTTTGTAACATAAAGTCTGCAAATGCCCTTGACATGGAAGAGGGATGAGCTAATCTGGGGCTGGAGCGATCTAATTCGGGGTTAATAACGCAGTTCAAATCACCACCAAAAATGAATCGATGTGTATTTAAAGCTGGGAGGCTGCTAAGTAATCTGTTTGCAAAGCCAGCATCATCAAAGTTGGGAGCATACACGTTAACCAGTAAAACAGGTTTCTGCTGTATGGTACCTGTTACAATCAAATACCTTCCATTGGGATCTGAGATTGAGCTAGTGGGAATGAATTGTGTTCTCTTATGGATCAATATAGCCACACCCCTAGCCTTAGAGTTAAAGGTAGAGTGGGAGACCTGGCTTACCCAAGATTTGCGCAATCTGACATGATCAGTATTGCGCATATGCGTCTCCTGTATGAAAGCTATATCCGTTTTTAAATGTTTAAAGAGGACCTATTATACTACTTTTCTGGTCTTAATTTCTTGTTTTACACTGCTATAGAGCAACCTGACACGAATCACATCACTATGTAGATTTTCGGGAAGCTTTTTCTCTTATTTTGGCGATCCAGCATGCCCTGTAAACACTTTGCTTTTGACATTTCCGCCCCCTCCCCTCCCTTCCTGAAAACCCAACTTCGTTGTGATTGGTTACCTTCCTTCCGGAACACTTTCAGTGGCGGGAGGTGCGAGCATGGACCTATAAGGGCGCGAGGCAGACGCGAGTAGGAAAGTGGCAGCATTACCATACATGGAAACATCCGCGTGGTGACGACACCAAGTTACATGCGACGTCACGATGTTACAAAGCGTCAAGCCGCTTTGAACACGTGACTTCTCGACTGGCTAGAATAGTGTCTAGTGCTCTGCACAGACACCCCAGACGGTAAGCAGGGAATACGTCGAAATGCATGTATGTCATAATTTGATAATCTAGTATGGTTAAACATGACTATAAATCATCATAACAACGTTTATAGGTCATAAAAGTCAAAAAGTATCATAGGTCCGCTTTAAGGTGTGACAAAACTCTGGATCTTTTAATCGGATGACCCAAGCCTTTGACATTCCATGACAGAAACCTAATAGAGTTTACTGAGTTATTAGACATCATTAGGGTAAGTGTGTAGACAATGCACAACACAAAGTATGATGTATGAATATTTGCAAGAGAAAATTGTGTATTGTGTGGAATTGTCCGAAAGAATAATAATAAATAAATAAAAATGTCCTACAAGATAATACAGTGATATGAAAAGACCAAACAGAAAGATGATAAAAACACACATTGCGTGCAGATATAAACAAGATAGAATAACACCAAGGATAACCCTCCCCCCACCCCCCAAACCCTATGCCTTCATCCCCAAACGACGAAGACTGCAGGTTGAATGTAGATTTAAACTTCTGTTGCATCTTGACAGAAAAAGAAAACACTATCCTCTCTTCATGCAGAGAGGCTTCGAGCGTTCAAACAGAGCACCGTGGGTGCATATAAAACACAAATGAACACCACAATTGAGAAAAGTCACATATTTAGGCACTGTTTGCCTCCCACATCCAGCCATTAAGAGAGCCCGACGAGAAAGAGAGGAAAAAATAAATAAAATAAAAAGGGGGCATGGAACACACAGAGGATCAGTGCTCAGCCGCCAGGCGATGAGCAAAAACCTCAGCAGCCCGCAAAGGACACCTTGAACTGGATGTATATTAGTTTTAAAATAACTAGGCCTATATAATACAATAAATTGATTAAAACAAAATAAAACAAAACAAAACTCTGGGTGGCTGGATGGGGCCGGACAGCAGTGATCGACAAAACAATGTGTAGTAAACAAGAAAAAAGAAAAGAAAAAGAAAAAAGAAAACCACATAGCTCAGCTGGGGAACCCCACCACCGTTCAACATCAAAACAGTGTGGTTAATAGCAGTATTTTAAGGCCCATCTGGGGATAGAGTTAGGGTGACCAGAACCCAATTCACCAGATGTGGGACACAGACTACGTTTGTACGTTAAAAAAAACACTATCTTTAGATCGCGCGCAGCAGTTAAGTTACTGTTAAACAAATAGAGCATTAAGGCTACTGCTTCACAACAAAAGCATTTTACTGGACAAACTCGAGTAGGTTTTTATTTCGACGTAACAGGAAAGTAAACGCTGAAGCCGGCAGCACCTTCACAGAGCCCACTGAGCCCAGCTGCATGACACAGACAAGCGGCAACACACACACACACACACACACACACACACACACACACACACACACACACACACACACACACACACACACACACACACACACACACACACACACACACACAGACGGAGAGACGGAGAGAAGCACACTCACACACACACAGACGGGGGCTGCAGTCTCCAGACAGCTATCCGATAAATGCCAGATTAAAATACAGGCATTTAAAAAGGGGGGTTTTGCGAGACAACGTCTCAATTTGCGGGACGTACAAAGCGGGACATCTGGTCACCCTAAATGGAGTAGCGTAGATAAATGTAAATAATAATGAACAACAGCACCCCACACACGTCAGCTTGAAAAATATTCTTTAGGTGGCCAATATCTAGGGTAGAGTCTGTTTTTACCTTACAGGATGAGAGAGTTCAGTAGTCTGAAAATCCTCAGCGAGATGAAAAGTGCAAGTCGTAAAAAGCCTGGGCCTCTTTGGGGCAGTCAAAGAATCTCCTCTCCCCGCCGTGCTCGACACGCAGACGGGCAGGAAAAAGGAGGGAGAACCCGATTTTCTTCTCGTAAAGGCAGCGTTTCACACCGGCGAAAGACGCCCTCTTCTTAGCGATGTTGGCGGTCATGTCAAGGAAAAAGTAAACCTTCTGTCCATGGTACCTGAGCTGCTGTGCATCCCTCTCTCGTCTCAGAACACGGAACTTATCGCTGAAGTAGTGAAATCGAACGATAAAGACTCTGGACTCACTGCCTTCCACCACCGTGGGCCAATGCAGTGAGCCCTATCCAGAACCGGCGATGATGAAAAAAATCCCGCGCCCAGGACCTCGTCGAAAAAATTAGCCATGAACTTTACCGGGTCCGCTCCCTCGGTCCTCCCAATCACGCGCAGATTGTTGCGACGTGACCGTGACTCCAAATCCTCGGTCTTAGCCATCAGCTGTGTATTCTCAGACTGCAAGCGCGCACATGTCTGCTCCAGGGCCGTGATCCGGTCGCTGTGGTCAGACAGTGCTGTCTCCATGGCGGTCATTTTCAGGTTGAGCGAGTCGGTGGTCGACTTGACGGCATCTAAGGCAGCAGAGACGGGCCTCAAAGCTTCACTCACTACCACTTTCATGGTTGTAGTGAGTGTTGTAGTTCCTCGGCGCGACGCGTTCTTCCTCCTCACATGCTTAACCGGAAGTCTCGTCCCTGGAGCTTTCTGCTGAGGACTTGAGTCAGCGTGTCAGCGACCTCGAGACCATTTGTTCTACTCTGCGTGGTGACAACACAAAGCTAACAGCTAAAGTAGCCGACTTGGAAGGCCGAAGCCGGCTACAAAACTTACGCATTCTCGTTTTGCCTGAATCCACCGAAAGCGGTCGCCCAACTGAGTTTTTTTCGGATTTGCTGCGGGAAGTTTTCGGGAGCGAGATGTTGCCAGATCCCCCAGAAGGCCAGAGACCGCGACCAGTCATCCTGCGCCTGCATCGATAACAGACGAAAGATCTACTAATCAGAGAGTCACGACGGAGAGGCCAGCTCGAGTTTCGCGGCAAACCTATTTGGATTGTGGAGGACTACAGCCCCGAGGTGCAGAGCCAGCGTGCAGAGTACCGGGACGTCATGGCAGAGCTCTACAGATTGGGACTGAGACCTGCGCTTCTATACCCAGCGCGACTCCGTGTCATGATGTCCGATGGAGCCAGAAAGTGGATAAACTCACCCCAGGAGGCGCAGAAATACATCGAAAATAAAGACATAAATACATAAAGACACTGTTTAAGGACGTTTAATCCACTGGATGAGAGGTAACACTGTAGCCATAGAAGGCAGACGTGCAGCTTTCAGTTAGCTCTGTGTTTTGCTACACAGCTGATTGTGCGCCCCTATCCGGGTGTTTTGTCTACTTAGGTACAGGTACAGGCTGTATACAATGGCTACACTCAAATATATGTGTATTTTAAATTAGAAACTATGTCCAGATGGTGTTCATTTTATTTTGTGGGGGTGTGTGCTGTTGTTGCATGTTGTCTGCCCCTGTGTGCACGCTGTGGCGTTCTAACTTCGGCTCTTCTATAATGTTTACAGCCGTACATTTAAAGCTGCAGTCATATTTTCATAGATTTGTTAACTCATGTGAGTTTTTCATTTCATATAACTCTTTAGTTCACCGTTTACGCAATTCAGTTATTCCAAAGTTTATATTCGTTCTCCATAGCCATATTTCTTTGGGGCTATAAGCCAAAACATTATTATAGATGTGCTCAGATTTTTCAATTTTCTTTTCTGTACAGTTTACCGGAGAATAGTAGCTGTCTTGGGTGGGGAGGGGGGAGGGTGTCACTGCCAGTAACGCTTTAGCAATGTATTTAAGCCCATCGTTGTACACTAGTCACTTTCAATCTGCACTGACCCGTTGCTTTGCATTCGGACTGCCATTGGGTTCACTGTATCTACATAACAACTTAACATTTCTATTTATGATTCATGGATGGAGACACCTCAATATAGTAAGCTGGAATGTCAAAGGTTTAAACCACCCTGTTAAAAGAAGAAAGGTTTTTTCACATCTCAAAACAGAAATAGCCTTCTTGCAAGAAACTCATATCCGTTGCTCAGACAATGACCGTCTCTTGTTAGGTTGGGCGGGGCAGAGGTTCCATTCTTCCTTTCAGGCTAAAGCTAGAGGGGTTTCAATTCTGATCAGCAAGAATATTTCCTTTGAGCCACATAATGTGACCTCGGACAAGTTTGGCCGGTATGTAATCGTGACTGGAAAATTAAACAACACCCTTGTAGTATTTGTCAACGTATATGCCCCCAATGTAGATGATGTAGGTTTTTTCGACCGGTTGTTTTCATTACTTCCAGACCTGAACACATACTCTATTATACTTGGCGGTGACTTCAATTGTTGGTTAGACCCTCTGTTAGACCGATCCTCTACTAACCCCAGTGTAGTGAGTAAATCAGCTTGTTTTATTCAAGCCTTTCTCTCCGATTATGGTGTAGCGTAGGTCAGTGGTTCTCAATTATTTTCTGTCATGCCCCCCCTAGGGGACAGAATTTTTTTCTCGCCCCCCCCAAATTGAAATACTGTTGAGAACCTGCTAATATTTATTTATTTATCTGCACAAAACCACTGTATGAGTTTCTGGCACGAGCATTCTGCACACAATCACCTTATTATCAAATTAGATAACAAAAATTAGCTGAGACAACTTCTGTCTGCAGCAAAAAAATTCAAAGTTCAGTTTATTAGCTCAATTTGTAACATTTAAGCAAGACTGCTCAGTCTGTGTGAATCTCAGGACAGAGAAACAAGAGCAAATGATTCACTGAGGTTTGCATTTCATTCAAAACATTTTTAAACTGTAGACATAGTTAAGGTGGTGTTTTTTTTATTATTATAGGCCAATAGGCCTTTTGTGATGCGAAAACTGATAATCCATTAATGTTATTATTAGTCTACTTGCTTGATTTCTTTTTAAATAGCCTACAGAGACACTTGGAGACACATGTGGACATTTATTTACTGCAAATTGCGGCCTTTCGCGCGGATATGACCATACACAAGCACACATCGCGCTTGCTAGCAATTTTTATTTTTATTTTTTTGTCAGTTGGAAATCAAGGCAGCCCATTTTGAGAAGCATTTGAGAAGCACTGGTGTAGGTGATGTGTGGCGCTCTTTACACCCACAGGATAAGGAATTCTCTTTTTTTTTCACATGTCCACCACACGTATACTATAATTTACTGTTTCTTTCTTGATAACCAACTTTTACCCCTGGTTCATTCCTGTGATTATCAGAGTATTGTCATTTCTGACCATGCCCCTATTTATCTGGCCTTGTCCCTTCCAGATCTCCCTCAAAAGAGCAGGCAGTGGCTATTCAATTCAACTTTGCTCTTGGATAAGTTTGTGGAGTTTATCAAGGGAGAGATAACCTTTTATCTTTCTACTAATATATCCGCTGAAACATCTAGCTTGATTGTATGGGACGCCCTTAAGGCTTACCTTAGGGGGCAGATCATATCTTACACTGCCAAGATGAAGCGGCAATCCACTAAAGAGCGTTTGGAGTTGGCTCATCAAATTGGAGAGATTGACAAGCAATATGCGCAAACTCAAAACCCAACTCTTTATAAAAAACGAGTGGAACTCAAAACCAAATTCGATTTACTCACTACTCACTCAATTGAACACATACTTTTAAGAAATAAAGCCACATTTTACACATATGGTGATAAAACTGACAAATTGCTCGCAAATCAACTTAAAGGTGCCAAAGCGAGACAGAATATTTCAAAAATGCACTTGCTTGATGGTCAGATAACTTCAGACCACTTGCAAATTAATGACGCTTTCAGAGATTTCTATTCTAAGCTTTACACTTCCGAATCTCAACCAGATCAGAAGGTATTGCTTGACTTTTTCAGCGGTCTTAACATTCCCAAACTCTCATTGGATTTTAAGGAAAGACTGGAATGGAAGAACCTATATCACAGGCAGAAATAGCTGCAGCCATCTCTTTGATGCAATCAGGCAAATGTCCGGGCCCTGACGGCTTCCCTGCAGAGTTTTTTAAAAAGTTTTCTGTACTTCTTTCCCCACAGTTGTCTTCCGTTCTATCTGAATCCTACAGACAAGGCTCTCTCCCTCCATCCTTTGCCGAAGCCTGTATCACTCTTATTGCCAAAAAAGATAAAGATCCAACCGAATGCGCTTCATACAGACCAGTTTCCCTCCTTAACACAGATGCTAAAATCTTAGCTAAGGTTCTAGCTCGGAGACTAGAGACAGTCCTCCCATGGCTATATCTGAGGACCAGACTGGTTTTGTGAAGAGCAGACATTCTTTCTTTAACGTACGTCGATTATTAGATATAATTTACTCTGCTTCCGAGGACATCACTGAGTGTGTTGTGTCAATTGATGCAGAAAAAGCATTTGAGTGGGTTGATCTATGGGCGGCTCTTGACAAATTTGGTTTCGGGTCAAACTTTATATCGTGGATCAGGTTACTATACTCTCACCCTTTAGCCTCAGTTCGGACAAATTCTCAGATTTCCAAGCCGTTCGACTTACATCGTGGAACCCACCAGGGGTGTCCTCTGAGCCCCATGATTTTTGACTTTGCCATTGAACCCCTTGCCATAGCCTTTCGTAGCTGTGAGGACATAGCCGGTATTTGGAGGGGCGGCACACAGAATAAGGTCTCCCTATAATGCTGATGACCTTCTGCTTTTTGTTTCTAGCCCAGACACATCTCTGCAGTCTTCTTTTGGCGCTTTTCCACCGCACATGTAGCTCGACTCGACTCAGTTCAACTTGGTTTGGTAGCAGCACGGGTCGTTTTCCACTGCAAATAGTACCTTCTGAACGTGGGCGGGGTCGTCATACATAGGGGCTGAAAGCCAACTCCGGAGCAAAGTAGCAAAGCAGAAATTACGAGCAGTTGTTGCACTATTAACTGAACCAACCGCCCAAAACACGGATGAAAAATGTTTAAGAAATACCCCCCTTGTATCTGTTTGTTAAAAGAAGTAGAAGAATATTGTGTCGGGCCATTACAAGGGAGGGTTGGTATCCCGATGTGTGACTCTGCCACACAGTCAGCTGTAGGGATGCATCACGTACATCCCTATGCACGTAAACACGGGCATCATAAAGTTGACTGTTTAGTGCTTGTTTCAGGATACGTGTTTTCAAATGCAAGCCGTGGTCTCAGCCCGAGGCTTGTAATGTAATCGCTCGCTATCATGTCTGTCCCAGCTGGCTAGGCTATTTAGCCTAGCTGCTAGCTGCCCTACATGACTCCTCTCGTATGTTTAAAGTAACTTCCCCAACAACCAACGCAACTGGGTGAGCTTAGCTAAGCGAATATATGGGGGAAAAAATCAGATCTGTGACGCAAATCAAATGAAAGGGAGCCAGAAAAGGCTGTACGCGGCGTAAATACACTCAAAAGTCCCGGAGACGAGAGTTGGGGAGAATAAAAAAGCCGGTAGTCTCTGGCCAATCAGAAGCATCGGCAGACGGCCGGCCACTGATTGGCCAGAGACTACCGTCTGGCCAATCAGCGACCGGTCGTCTGCCGACGTCACCTTTTAGCATCGGATCAGCTCGCTTGGAACCTAGAGCGAGGCGATACCAAAAAAAGCAGCCGCTGCAGGTACCAGATACCATGTTTTCGCGGTGGAAACGCCAAAAATGCGAGTCGAGTTGAGCTGATACCATGCAGTGGAAAAGCGCCATTTGTCACTGCTCAATAAAATCAGGCTATAAGATAAATCTTGGAAAAAGCGAACCGTTTCCCATTAACTATGAAGTACAAGCACCAGTCCTTAACAACCTGCCATTTAAAATAGAAAAGACAAGCTCTCATATTTGGGCATTTCAGTTACAAAGAGGCACAAGGCAGGGGCGTTGCACCAAATTCTGGGCCCCTATACAGGAAGTCCTGATGGGACTGAGAGGCGGTCTTACAATACAAACATGTAAAAGCTATGTTTGTCTATAGTCCAAAACGTACGAGTGACTGGTCCCTCTCCGAGCCAGATAACAACACAATGTTTCTATTGACAAATGACCAAATCATTACGCGTACTTGAACACAACCCCTGGTCTAAGACTCTTAATAACCATGCACACACACCGTGTTTCTCACAGGAATTTGGGAGACTGTGCTGGGGACCCTGGACCTTCTAGGGGGGTCCGGGGGAATGCTGGATTTTTTAAAAAATGTTAAAGTAAAATTCATCAATCTGGTGCACTTTGAGAAGAAAACTAAGGCTAAATCAACTGTTTCCTATTTAGTAATATTTTCTGGAATAATTTATAGATAATGTATATTTATCTTCCTAAATAAAAAATTTCGGGGCCTTCAAAGATCAGGGGCCTATATTGAGCCAGTAAAAAAATAAAAAATAAGAAAAAAATTTAAAAAATTGGGTGCAGCCCCCCTCTGCCTTGGGCCCCCCAAGCCTGTCCGCAGTCCGACGGCACTGAACGTAACTGACCATCGTCAGATGCTCATAATTACCGAGTAGAAGTTGAATGCGTCATGATACAATTCAATGCAGCCTCTGAATGGGCGCATAGGCTACTGGAGCACTGTCAGACAGTAATATGTGTAAAACACATAGTCACTGTAGTAGTAACGTTCAGTTATAGCTACAGTAGGAACCGTTGCTCTACAATAAACTGGCAACTTTTTTTTTTTTTTTTTTTAATGAACTGGTGACTTGATCAGAGTGTAGCGCGGCCAGATGACAGCTAACGTAGGCTCCAGCCTGCGCCCCGTCAAAGGTAATGTAGGCTAATTGTTTCAGCCTCCCTCTGTAGTTTTACTCTCACCATTCTTAGAAAAAATTTTTTTGATCCCCTGCTCTGCTGCTCATATCCTACTCCTGGCCTCCTTCTCAACTCTTTTCTGGTGCAAGCTTTTTTGGGGGCATCCTCGCCTGCTGGAGTTCGCTCGCGCTCACTTAATTCCAATGAGGAAGAACGAACCGCGGGGTGGACCAAACCATTTTTTAAGAAGGGGCCAAGGGGGTTATTGAAATGATTAAAATTAGAATATTGTATGACTTGTGGCTTTGTTTTAATTCGGAATCATTCGTATGATTATATATTAGTTCACTGTATGCATAATAATTTTGTCATAGATTCTACTGGGGGCTGTGTGGGCCCTAGCTGGCTGTGGGCCCTTATAATCGTCATAACCTTTACCCCCTATACGACCCTGGCACAAGGATCTTTTCAAAGAGAACTTTATCAATCTTTTTAATCAGACCAAACAAACAATTACGCAATGGTCACCCCTATCAATGTCTCTTGTTGGCCGAATAAACTCAATTAAAATGACCATTCTACCAAAGTTTTTGTACCTCTTTCAGGCCTTAACAGTTTTTATCCCCATGTCCTTTTTTGACCAACTCGACTCAACTCTTTCCTCCTATATATGGAGAGGTAAGCGGCCTCGTCTCAATAAGACCCACCTCCAAAAAAACAAAGCTGCTGGCGGCCTGGCTCTACCAAACTTTAGTTTTTACTATTAGGCTGCCAACCTGCGCTGCCTTTCATTTTGGTCTTTCTTTCACAATCAGCCTAATTGCCCTGACTGGGTAGCCATGGAATTACATACAGATGATAATATGTCCGTGCCTGCATTACTTGGATCCCCACTTCCACTCCCCTCGATTAAATCTTTAAAAAATCCGGTGGTTAAACACTCTCTAAGGATTCAATTGAGGAAACATTTTGGGTGACATAACTTCTCCCTGCTGAGCCCTATTGCATCAAACCACCTTTTCAAACCATCAACCCAAGATCCTGTCTTTAAAGAATGGCATAAGAAGGGTATTGTGCGCTTGAAGAACCTGTATATGGGTAACACTTTAGCATCTTTTGAACAACTAAGCAACAAATTCGGTCTTCCAAGGTCAGATTTTTTCAGATATCTGCAAACAAGACATTTTGTGCTATCCAAATTGACCAGCTCTTCTATACCACCAGACACAACCCTTGTTGATTTTGTTCTCAAAAGAGACTTGTGTCTGCGTTCTATGGCAGGATGTTGGATCTAAGACATGCCTCTATGGACAAGATCAAAGCAGCATGGGAAGGGGACCTGGGTTTCTCTTTAGCGGAAGATACATGGAGCTCCATTCTTAAACATGTTAAAGTTAAAGTATTCCCTTAAATTAGGCACAGATAATCCTTCCTCATCCTTGCTTAATTGCAGTGTTTTATATTTTACTCTAGGCCTCTTACCAGCCCATATAAATCTGGATATCCATTTGTCCCAGGTTTTAAACAGAGTTTCTAAAATGATATGTGGGATGGATTGTAATACATATAACAATCTTGGCAACATATTTATTTTAATAACTTCTATTTGTGACACAAAGTCCAGTGGGAAGGCCAACCATCTTCTGAAATCCTCCTGAATACTGGCGTTAATTTGGTTATAATTAATTTCAAATACTTTATCAAGTTTCTTTGCAATTACCACACCCAAATATTTAATTGTTTTTGTCTTCCAATTAATCTTGTATTTTTCTCTTATTTTCGTGGCAGGGGAGTAGTGTGACGAGAGAATTTGAGTCTTTGCTACATTAAATTTATATCCTGAGTACTGGGGCCTCTACGAATAGTCAAATTTCCTAACCCGTAAGCCTCCTTTCCTTAGCTCTGAGTGTCCAATCAGCGAATAGAGCGAGTGGCTGAGAACGATGACGTCAAATTCGCGCTCCAGTTTCAGTTGAATGCTGCACTCCTTTATACCGTATTTTCCGCACTATAAGCCGCACTGGACTATAAGCCGCAGGCGTTTTAATGTTTAATTACCATATGTAAGTTTGTGCACAGAGGGGATCTTAACCCTAAATGTCATCGGGGTTAAGGAGAGATGAAAGGTGCTTCCTTTCGAAAATAGGAAAAGACAGTACTCATTCAAATGAATTCAACTCCACTTTTCCTAACCAACGTCATTGCGCGACGGCGAGTATTGCTGACGCGAGTCACTAGCGTGAAATTACACAATTTTCCGAAAATGGACTACAACAAGTGCTTGTTCGATCCATGCGTTCTTTTCACATTGATTTTAATCAGGTTGTCGCCAACAGAGTGAGAATCCCTTAGATCGGACTTTGCCAAGGCAAGGGGAATATTTAAGGCCACTTGAATCCCAATTCACATGTGAAAAAAAGAGGCTACACTTATGTTGATGTTGAAATGAACTGCCCCCAGTAATCTTCATTAAATGTGAAGTTGGCATTTTGTTTTCTTATGGTGTAAATTATGTGCTACGAAAATAACTTGATGTTGAAATTAACTGCCCCCAGTAATCTTCATTGAATGTGAAGTTGGCATTTTGTTTTCTTATGGTGTAAATTATGTGCTACGAAAATAACTATTATGATGTTGGTCTTTTATGAGTTCTTTATTATCTTTATAGGGGGGTGGGGGGTATTTTGTTTTACCCGAGTTAAATCTTCCTCTCTTCTCATCTCCTCTCTTCTGTTTCACCACTTGTTCGTATCCGTGTAGAGTCTGTAAACTTCGGCAGTGGCCACCGTAAATGATTATAGGATACCACTATCTCCTTTCCTGTCGCATAGGTTGGTCTGGAGTAACCTATGCTAAAGGAGGGTTAAAGGATGCATCGAGACTCCTTTCCTTTTATTTGGAGATTTCGAACCACCTATCCGCCGAGTACTTCCGGGTCATCTGGTTAGGAAAGGAAATTTTCTATGCAAAAAAGAGAAACCGTAGAGGCCCCCGGTCAAAGTCTAATTCAAATCCAAATTTCTCATACCTGATACAAAAAATTCCAATTACACAGTCAAAAGCCTTTTCTGCGTCAAGGCTGACTAACGTATTAACTTCCTGTTTTTGAATCTGGTGTATAATTTGTAATGTGTGCCTAATATTATCTTGAGTCTGCCGACCCTTGATAAACCCTGTCTGATCTTCATCAATAAGGTCTGGCATGAAGTGCTCAATCCTTTTAGAAATAATTTAATAATTTGTAGTCCACATTAAGAATGGAAATAGGTCTGTAGGACTCACAATATTATTTATTTTTCCCCTCTTTCGGGATAACTGCATATCACAGCCTCCTTCCAGGAAGGTGGAAGCCTTCCCTGATTAATGCTGGGCTTACACTAGAGGACTTTTAAAAGACTTTGAAAAGACTGAAGACTGAAACCCTCTTACATCTAAAGACAATCAACTCACACCTGAAGACAACTAGTCATTAGTTTTCAGTCACAGAGTGAGATTTTGAAAAGCTGAAATTTGTTCTCTGAGGGGGGCTCACTCTCTCACACTTTGAAAACCCCTGGTGTAGTGTAAGCCCAGCATAAGTGTCAAATTTAAAGAGTTGAGAAGAAGGGGAGACCTTCCTCTCTGAAAGTCTTATACCATTCATTCGGGAATCCATCACTACCAGGAGATTTGTTTGTTTTTAATCTACTAATCGCGTCATCCAATTTCTTCTTGGTGATGCTAGACGTACATTTTTCATTTTGTGCTTCCCAATATACGGTAAATCCAGTGAGTTAAGAAAATTCGTAATTTTATGTTCCTCTTTTGCTGGAGGTTGTGAATATAAATCTCTGTAGTAGTTTTCAAACGCATTATCTATTTCTTCATGTTAATTTTGTTTTGTCTGGGGGTCCCTAATCTTATGGTTTGTTGAGGATGTTTGTTGCACTTTAAGACGCTGCGCTAGATATTAAGCCGATTTAGGGCCAGATTCATTATAAGTTTGTTTAGTGAACCGTAGTTTTTTCTCTATCTCGTCACTAAGAATATCATCTAATTCTTGCCTGGTTAATGATATTTGTTGTAATGTTGACCCATCTTTATTGTTTTTGTGTTGGTGTTTTAAATTTCTCAATTTGGTAATCAATTTCTAATAGTTTCCCAATCTAACTTTTTTAGGTATGGTGCCCTTGCTATTAGCCTCCCCCTCAAAACTTATTTCAATGTATCCCACAGTACGGTTGAATCAAATAGACCATCATTTGTTACGGCTGGGCAGAGAGGACACAGTCGCGGAGACAGTACCAGTTTAAGATGTTTTATTTGCTGGACAAAGCTGGGGGTTTTGGCCGTGATCCGGTGGGAGCTGGCTGACATGGGGCTCCAGGGGGAGAGCAATGCTCGTCTCCCTGGACATTTCCAGGGAGACGAGCAATAGCAGACAGGCAGGGGGGTCCGGGGTGGAGAGCTGGCTGACGAGGGCTGGAGCTGGTGGCAGGAGTCAGGCCGGGAGAACTGTGGCAGAAAGAAACAGAAGTTAGAAATTGCAAAAATGCAAGCAGAACTGCAAACTGGAGAGTAGGCTGAAGAGCGACTGACAGAGTGAACAGAGTCTACAATCTGGCAGTGTCTGGAAGGTTGGGCAGGGTTTATGAAGAGCAGTTGATTGGTGATTGATGTGGATGCTGGTACCTGACTCCCACACACATGACTCCACCCCTGCAATCAGACAAGAAAACAGGGGAAAAGGGGAAAAAACATACAAAGGCTTGAGGCCCAGGCAGGATTGTGATAGTACCTCCCCCTCAACGTGAGCCTCCAGGCTTCTCCAGGTTGTCCCTGTGAAAGTCCCTAATGAGGGAGGGATCAAGGATGTGCTGGCGGGATATCCAGCTCCTCTCCTCAGGACCATACCCCTCTCAGTCCACCAAATACTGAAACCCCCGGCCACGGCGGCGTATATCCAGTATTCGCCAGACTGTGTAGGCGGAGTGGTCGTCAATCATGCGAGGGGGTGGGGGAGGAGTTCCTGGGGGAGGAGTTCCTGGGGGGCACAAAGTTGCCCTATCTGCACAATAAACATATATGACCATTAATGTATATAACATTGTCAGCTACAGATTGTCAACCCTGTTTCAGAGATCACAACAATATAAGCAACTGTTGAACAAAATTATATTCTTACCAAATCCATTTTATGTATCAAACTGCGTACATTCAGATGAATCACTTTCAAACCAATTGGGATTCAAGATTGGACAGAATCTGATCCGACTTTAGGACCAAGACGAGTTTGCACATTTCCAGATATTAACATGAGCAAAATAATCAACTAACGTTGTTTGGCAATAGTGGTATAGTGGTCCGCATGGTGATGACTTTTCCATTACAAAATTCACAAGAAATTTCTCAGAGATAAAAAAGAAATCCTTTAAAATCAAGTTACTAAAAAGATAAGTCATTCTGAAGCCATAACTTTAAAAAGACACAATGTTTGGACTATATACGTAGAAAGAGGAGTGGGTGTGTCTATTTTTACTGTTTAGCCGAAAGTTTCCAAGAATTAATACGTTCGAAGACCAATTTGCCCAGTTTCTCGGGATGATTACACAGTTTGTTGTCCAGAATAATCAAAAAGCAAAGTAAAACGAGACATTTTCACTCAGCAACCTGCAAGCACTGTCTGCAGGTATAGTGGCTAGCAGTGTAGGCCAAAGCTGTAGCTGGTAGCAGCTAGTAGTGGAGGCCAAGTTTGTAGCTGGCAGTGGCTACCAGAGGCGGATGAAGCTCAATTAGCTTTTAAAAGTAGGCATTGAAGACACAGGCAATGCAGACCATGAGCCTGTGCAACAACTTTTGGTCTAATAAATGCCAGGAAATCAGGTACAAGCTCCCAAAAAAGATAGAATAGTTGATGTAAAATACCTGATATGAACACATATATTGATATGATTGGTGTGGAACTATCAGTGGCAAGAGTGCATGGTGCTAGAGCTTGGACCATTTTGGCATGGCAAACATCGGTAAATAAATTAAGGAGTTGCTGTAATCACAATTTCAATTGTTTGAACATTTTGAATATTTTTATTCTGCACATGGGTTGGGGAGGAGGGGTCACCACAGGGTTTTTTGTGCATGTATTTTTCGTTTTTGTCAGAGAAAAAATCATGAATCAGTGATGATCATAGGAAAGCATCGATATCTATCAGACGAATAATTTAATAACAAAGATCATCAAAATTAACAATGAATGAATGAATGTATTACCAAATACAAGCCTTTGCCTACAGACTGACTACAGAATTTCAACTCAGTCTATATTTATCTTCTTATCTTCTCTGATAACATCTTCAGTCTTGACCTGCTGACCTTTTCACCTGCTTTGTTGAGGCCCACGGCCCTACTCATCTTGCACTTAATCTCCAAAATATGTTTGTCACCTTTCATGGACATGGAAATGTCAACCATATGCTTACAACATCTCTGTTCTTGGAAAACACCTAGTACATAGAAAAACACTTTACAATATCTCTATATGACATTTAAGGTTAAAATTCCAACTTTGAGAGAGAATATCAGTGTAAAACAGAGACCAGAAACACAGGACAAGACAGAGTTGCTGCCATCTTGGATGGATGCAGACCTGTTGCAACCTGTGATTTTACAGAAGGTTTTCGTAATAGCCAGTAAGTGTCAAAAGTCAGGTAACATTATAAACACAATCAGTAGTTCAGTTAGAGCAAGAACAACTGTGTGATTAGCACTGCATACAGTTATTTTATATTTTCTGCAACAATAACTAAATGCATCTGGTTTAAAGCAGTAGCGTGATGCTACATTAAACTCTGCTACGAGTTCCCTAGATGAGAGTCTAGGCATGTATTGCTCAGCGAATATCGTCAGGTAGATTTCCAAAGGAGTATATTCATAATGGGGTGGTGCTTTTTAGAGCCTACTTAAATCCCAAGCTTTAAACGGACTAAGTGCTCTCCATTCGTAGATGATGGTGGACCGATGGAGCTCAAACTTTTAAATTAATTTATAGCTGTCCCCAGGCAAATGTGCAACATCAGAACTCTATTCCTGAGATCCTCTGAGATTTTCTTAACCTTTTGACAAGTCTGACCTGTATGGGTTCACTTTGGTAGGCCTGGACTGACCTGGTTTTATCTCTGTTTTATCTAATGCCGCCTAATTTTTTCCCTAAAGATCTCTCATTACATTGGTCCATTTCATCACTCAATTTGGCCCACCTGATTGTTCACCTGCTCGATTTAAGCAATGCAGCTCAGGGTTCACAAACTTTTGCACATACAAAAGTTGGAAAATCATTTGTTTTATCTGTTTAACAATTGATTTCCAGTAAAGAAAAATGTTGAATTGATTAAAAAAACATCTGTTATTTCATATAAAAAATACTGGTATTGATAAAAATTAATGATTAATGGTTAAACTGAATACAATTCCAAAATGCTCAAGGGGTTCACATACTTTCAAGCAGCACTGTACATATAAATTAAGTAAATAGGGACTATGATTGATAGGTTGAATATACAAGTATGTAATTAAGTTCTCCTATTTGTATTATTTGTTCAGGAAACCAACATCGCACCGTTCACAGCCTCCTCCCATCAAGTGAGCATCGTTTTCCAAGCCCAGTACTCCACCTTGCCCTCAGGATTCAGACTGACCTGGAATAGCTGAAAGAATGTCGTCTGTCTCACACTATCAATAAATGTACAGTATACCAATATAGGTATACATGGATACACACACACCATTGCTGACTAATCACATTTTAAAAGTACATACCTGTGCATTTTTTTATCAAACAAATGTAAACGATAATTTGTTACTGTCATAATAAATACTTAATTGAAGAAGTACAACAAGGTGGTCAAGTCATTTATCATTTCAGATGTTTGTTTTAATTTTTTTTTATACCAATTCTTAATAAATGTGTGCTGCCAAAACTCAGCTAGTCAGCCTACTGGTAAACACAGACTTTCCAAACATATTTTGCAGACTGAGAAGCATTATTCAAACCTAAATAAATACAATTTGTATAAGAGAGTGTCCAAAGACTCAAGTAGACCTTAAGATTGCATAATTTTAAAGGAATCATACAGCATCAGGATCTACTGGATGACTAAACTCTTTTCATAGTGAATACAAAAGACAAGGCCAAATGCTTGCCTAACTCAAGTTCAGATTTACTTTTTGTTTTTTTGTTTTTTTTTAAGATATTTTTTGGGCATTTTTATGCTCTATTGATAGTGCAGAGAGACAGAGGTGAATGGGGCAGAGAGGGGAGTGACATGCAGAGAACGACCGCGGGTGGGAATTGAACCCGGGTCTGCTGCTGGGCCCGGCCCGGGAGGGGTACGCCTTACCAACTGAGCTAAAGGCGCCCCCAGATTGACTTTTTTTAATAGCCTCTTATACCTGTTATCTGAAGAAGAAAGAATAACATATTACTGCTTATACCTAGCCTGGAAATCTAGACCCACATCTGGAACGATGTAGGGCCTGGCGATGAGCAATAGACCTTCCCAACTCAAGGGGCCCCAACCCATGCATTTCAAATACCACTGCACACAATTGGATAGAACTACGACGGACTATGGCCAATCAGAGCAATGAACAAGGTGACTTATTCAGCCACATTCTTTTAACGAACAGTGGGGCTCAGTGGCGTTTTCTCCCGGAGGCCAAGGGAAGCCAGGCTTCCCTGTTTTTTAGGCTGTAGTTGTCATCCAATAAAAAAAAATGTATTAACAGTTTCGGTAATTCTTTGGTGCTGTGTTGCTGTCATTTCTTCCCCATTTTTCTCCTCTCATTGAGCATTTCACAATGCGCGAAACAGCGCCCCTATACAGTTACATTCTGAAGACGCGGCGAAACACGATACTGCACACTGTATGTCCGCGAGGAAGCCACCCCGAGCTGGCATACCTTAGTGAAAAAAAGAAAGAAGGATTGACCAATCAGGTGAGGCTATAATTGTCTTGACACTGCCCTCCTGTGATTGGTCAGGAGGGTGTCATGAGGGTGCCAAGGGAAGCCACTCGGCCCTTGGCTTCACACCAATCAAATCAAAGCATCATTATCAACGTCACTGAAATTTAACAACAATAGATTCCATCCACGTAGTCTTAACATACATATGAGTAGAGATCGTTTGTAATTCAAAAGTAGAGATTGCAAGGGAGTTGAATTCTCCTGCATTTTATTTTCTGGTCTTCTTTGTCCCCATTTGTTTCGGAGGTAGGCGCTATATTGAGTGTTCGTGTTAGTTGCTTCCCCTACCGGTTGAAAGTAGAATATTCTAACCCTCGAGCAGTTTTGGCGGTTCACCCCTGTTTCTTTTTGTTAAAGACATATCTCCAACGCCCTCTATTTCTATTTGTAGTTTCTTACAATAACGACCGCCAGTTTTGTAGTTCGCTACTGATTTGTCTCACTAACTCCCTCGTGCCTTATACAGTCCACCTATTCAGGTGGACTGTATTAGGCTATTGGGTGAGAGCAGAGTGTCTTCCTGGGGTGTCGGTAAGAACACACAGTAGATGATATGATGCAGTCATGGGCTTTAATAGAAGACTGTTGTGGATTAAATCAAATCAGTTTTATTTGTATAGCCCAAAATCACAAATAGACATTTCTCTCAGTGGGCTTTACATTCCATACAATATGATACAATATGACACTCTGCCCTTACACCACCTATGGTGTAAGGGCAGAGAAAAAACTCCCTGTAAAAAAACCTTTACCACGATTAAAACATTTGGAGAAATCTCAGGGAGAGTTGACAAAGTAAGTGTTCCCTCTCCCAGGACGGACATACTACAATAGATGTCATAAGTAGAGAAAAATCACGAAGGAATTTGATCATTGACCAGATGTTTACATAGTAGTGTTTACAAGTAAGGTGCGAATAGTGTGGATGCAGGAAGACTTCAGATGCTGCCAGAGGGGGGACCGGATCCACACCGTCTCGTCTCCACCAGGGAAAACTAAGGTTTCCAGCGCCGGGATTACATCCCACGTCTGCAGGTGGCGTCCTTAACCACTGCAACATCTTCCGCGTTGATGATCTGATCCATTCTCAGATGTTGCCAGAGGGGGATCCAGATCCACACCGTCTCGTCACCAACAGGGAAAACTGGAAGAGGACAGACATGCAGCCAATGAGCGAAGCACAAATGAATTTAAAGATTGAACAAGCGTGCCAGTAGAAAGTGTACAATCCTGATGGACGGTGAATAAGTGCTGATGTGAGGTACAGAACTCGGAGTCAGTCGAGTAGCATGGAGAGTGCTTAGTAGGCATCGCTCAGCCAATCATGGAAGATAGACAGAAGACGCTGAGTGACTTTTAGTACGTTCTCGTGCTACTTATTATGAACATGGTGATAAGCCGAGTAGGCTCCTGGCTCATCAATTGAAACGTCAAACTACTTCTCGATTAATTCCACAAATTAAAGATTGCTCTGGCGCACTTGTCTCTGATCCCACTTCTATAAATGACATCTTTAGGGATTTCTATTTCTCGCTTTATGAATCAGAATCATCATCAGACACGACAGAAATTACTTCTTTAGTCCAGAATCTTGATATCCCAAAAGTTGATCCCATTACTGCTAATGAGCTTGATGTACCTTTAAATTAGGAAGAAATTAAATCCTCTATCAAAGCCATGCAAAACAATAAATCACCTGGCCCGATGGATTCCCAGTTGAGTTTTTTAAGAAATGTATTAATAAGCTGGCCCCTCTCCTCAACTCTGTTTTTAACGAGTCCCTAGAACGTGGTTCATTGCCCCCCACTCTAACCCAAGCATCCATATCCCTTCTTTTGAAGAAAGGAAAAGACCCTACTTCTTGTACCTCGTACAGGCCTCTGTCACTTCTTAATGTTGGTGTTAAGATTTTAGCTAAAACCTTAGCAACTCGTTTTGAAAAGATTCTTCCTGTCGTCATATCAGAAGAACAGAATGGTTTCATCAAAGGGCGTCATCTGTTTTTCAATGTCCGAACACTTTTAAATGTAATTTTCTCTGGTCATTCCGCCTCAACGCCCGAAGTTGTTATTTCGCTCGATGCTGAGAAAGCATTTGATCGGGTAGAATGGCATTATCTTTTTGAAGTTCTACAACAGTTTGGCTTAGGGAACAGGTTTATTTATTGGATTCGGCTTCTGTATACCAACCCTCAAGCCAGTGTCCACACAAATAATTCCCGGTCTAAATATTTTACATTGTCACGTGGTACTAGACAGGGCTGCCCCCTCTCCCCCCTACTCTTAGCTTTGGCCATAGAACCCCCTCAATTGCTTTAAGATCTCTCCCCCACTTTCACAGCATTCCTCGTTCTGGCATTGACTTAAAATTGTCTCTTTATGCTGACGACCTTCTTTTGTATATATCGGACCCCCTGACTACTATTCTGCCAATTTTATCATTGCTGGAGAGATTTGGTTCTTTCTCAGGCTATAAAGTTAATCTACTTAAAAGTGAATGCTATCCTATAAACACCCTAGCTTTACAACTCAAACAGCCCGATATTCCTTTTAAGATCAGCCACTCATGGTTTAAATATTTAGGGATTAATGTGACCCGCACCTTGCCCTCTCTCTATTCTGCCAATTATGTCCCTTTGGTTACCCAGCTTGGACTAGATTTCAAGAGGTGGAATTCTCTTCCTCTGTCATTGATAGGTAGGATTAATGTGGTAAAAATGAATGTCGAAAGACGTTATGTTCTTTTTAAAATTAGAAAAAATTAAATAAACAGTGAAAGGCAGCACTAATACATTTTGCAAAAATGGGATTCTTTTATTGCTTTTTTTTTGTGAACAATTGTTTTTTTATTTCAAATTCACAAAATAAAACATTGTAATAAACATTTTACCCTCTTTTCTTCCCTCCCCCCCACCCCGTTTCCCCCCCTCCCGCTGGCGGCCCCTATCCCCCCTCCCTCCCTTTACCTCGGTTTAGCCTTACACTAAAATGTTAACAAATTATGTAATTTCTACTTTTTAAGTAGGTCTGTTATAACAGAGGCAGCCTCTTTCCACATTTCCAACGTAGTGGCCTTAGCTTTGTTTACCCGGGCTGTGGACAGTTCTAGCATGACCACATCCTGGAAATACTGTAGCCATTTCTTGGTGTACAGTCTGTGAGGTGGTAGCCAGCGCTGCCTATAAGTTTTTTGGCAGCTGTTAATCCAGCAAGCCATAGCTTTCTTTGTTTCTGACTCAGTTCAATTTGTGAGTCATCATTGAGTAAAAGAGCAATTGGTTCTAGGGGTAACGACGCTGAAGTTGGCAGCTGATTCGCAGCAGCCGATTCGGCAGTTAAGGAAAAGTTAAGGGATTCTTAAGGAGCTGCGGAGCGACTGATTCTCCGTTGTTTAACCTCCTAAATCACCGCGGTAAAGCCACATTAATTAGTCTAGATTATCTAAGAGAGTCTAACCATTCTTTAAAAACAGTTTACAATTGATGTAACCTTTATTAAGCTTGTTTGAAAGAAAGAGGGGAGATTTCACTGCTTTTTTTGCATCTGGACCACATTAGAACTGGTCCTGATTGAAAACCATTGCACCTAGACTCTTCAAATCTGGACTAGATTATCACAGTGAGGCTATACATTATAGAAAACATAGTTTCTGATTTGTGAATCTTTTTTTCTATTTGTGAAAATGCCAAGAATGCACATTTTGATGGTTTTTAAGGGTCTAGGCCGCATTAGAACTGGTCCTGATTGAAAACCACTGCACCTAGACTCTTCAAATCTGGACTAGAATATCGCAGTGAGGCTATAGATTATAGAAAACATAGTTTCTGATTTGTGAAACCTTTTTTCTATTTGTGAAAATGCAATAAAGATACATTTCAAGGTTTTTTTGGGGTCCAGACCGCATTAGAACTGGTGCTGATTGAAAACCACTGCACCTAGACTCTTTAAATCTGGACTAGAATATCACAGAGAGGCTATACATTATAGAAAACATAGTTTCTGATTTGTGAAACTTTTTTTCTATTTGTGAAAATGAAATAAAGGCACATGTCAACGCTTTTTTGGGGTCTAGACCGCATTAGAACTGGTCCTGATTGAAAACCACTGCACCTAGACTCTTCAAATCTGGACTAGAATATCACAGAGAGGCTATACTTTGTAGGAAACATAGTTTCTGATTTGTGAAACTTTTATTCTATTTGTGAAAATGCCAAGAGTGCACATTTTGATGGTTTTTAAGGGTCTAGGGCGCATTAGAACTGGTCCTGATTGAAAACCACTGCACCTAGACTCTTCAAATCTGGACTAGAATATCACAGTGAGGCTATAGATTATAGAAAACATAGTTTCTGATTTGTGAATCTTTTTTTCTATTTGTGAAAATGCCAAGAATGCACATTTTGATGGTTTTTAAGGGTCTAGGCCGCATTAGAACTGGTCCTGATTGAAAACCACTGCATCTAGACTCTTCAAATCTGGACTAGAATATCGCAGTGAGGCTATAGATTATAGAAAACATAGTTTCTGATTTGTGAAACCTTTTTTCTATTTGTGAAAATGCAATAAAGATACATTTCAAGGTTTTTTTGGGGTCCAGACCGCATTAGAACTGGTCCTGATTGAAACCACTGCACGTAGACTCTTCAAATCTGGACTAGAGTATCACAGAGAGGCTATACATTATAGAAAACATAGTTTCTGATTTGTGAATCTTTTTTTCTATTTGTGAAAATGCCAAGAATGCACATTTTGATGGTTTTTAAGGGTCTAGGCCGCATTAGAACTGGTCCTGATTGAAAACCACTGCACCTAGACTCTTCAAATCTGGACTAGAATATCACAGAGAGGCTATACTTTGTAGGAAACATAGTTTCTGATTTGTGAAACTTTTTTTCTATTTGTGAAAATGCAATAAAGATACATTTCAAGGTTTTTTTGGGGTTCAGACCGCATTAGAACTGGTCCTGATTGAAAACCACTGCACCTAGACTCTTCAAATCTGGACTACAATATCACAGAGAGGCTATACATTGTAGGAACCATAGTTTCTGATTTGTGAAACTTTTCTTCTAATTGTGAAAATGCAATAAATGCACATGTCAACGCTTTTTTGGGGTCTAGACCACATTAGAACTGGTCCTGATTGAAAACCACTGCACCTAGACTCTTCAAATCTGGACTAGAATATCACAGTGAGGCTTTAGATTATGGAAAACATAGTTTCTGATTTGTGAAACCTTTATTCTATTTGTGAAAATGCAAAGAATGCACATTTTAATGGTTTTTAGGTGTCCAGGCCGCATTAGAACTGGTCCTGATTGAAAACCACTGCACCTAGACTCTTCAAATCTGGACTAGAATATCACAGAGAGGCTATACATTATAGAAAACATAGTTTCTGATTTGTGAAACCTTTTTTCTATTTGTGAAAATGCAATAAAGATACATAAAGGTTTTTTAAGGGTCCAGACCGCATTAGAACTGGTCCTGATTGAAACCACTGCACTTAGACTCTTCAAATCTGGACTAGAATATCACAGAGAGGCTATACTTTGTAGGAAACATAGTTTCTGATTTGTGAAACATTTATTCTATTTGTGAAAATGCAAATAATGCACATCTTAATGCCTTTTAGGGGTCCAGACCGCATTAGAACTGGTCCTGATTGAAAACCACTGCACCTAGACTCTTCAAATCTGGACTAGAATATCACAGAGAGGCTATACATTATAGAAAACATAGTTTCTGATTTGTGAAACCTTTTATTCTATTTGTGAAAATGCAATAAAGATACATTTCAAGGTTTTTTGGGGGTCCAGACCGCATTAGAACTGGTCCTGATTGAAAACCACTGCATCTAGACTCTTCAAATCTGGACTAGAATATCACAGAGAGGCTATACATTGTAGGAAACATAGTTTCTGATTTGTGAAACCTTTTATTCTATTTGTGAAAATGCAAATAATGCACATCTTAATGCCTTTTAGGGATCCAGACCGCATTAGAACTGGTCCTGATTGAAAACCACTGCACCTAGAATCTTCAAATCTGGACTAGAATATCACAGAGAGGCTATACATTATAGAAAACATAGTTTCTGATTTGTGAAACCTTTTTTCTATTTGTGAAAATGCAATAAAGATACATAAAGGTTTTTTTGGGGTCCAGACCGCATTAGAACTGGTCCTGATTGAAAACCACTGCACCTAGACTCTTCAAATCTGGACTAGAATATCACAGAGAGGCTATACTTTGTAGGAAACATAGTTTCTGATTTGTGAAACTTTTATTCTATTTGTGAAAATGCAATAAAGATACATTTCAAGGTTTTTTTGGGGTCCAGACCGCATTAGAACTGGTCCTGATTGAAAACCACTGCACCTAGACTCTTCAAAACGGGACTAGATTATCACAGTGAGGCTATATAATGTAGGCATATAGGTACCTCATCTATAAAACTATGCTTTATAAAGCATAGTTCAATAGACCAGGTAGCTACGCAGCAGTGTTCGTGCATGTCTGTGTGTGTGCGGGGGATGTTGAGAAAACGGAACGCATTGGTCCAAAGTGCCGTGTCAGATTATTCAAAAAGGATGCGCATTAGGCCGACGGTCCTATATACCGACTAGGCTACAGTTTGGGTGTGTTTGCTGACAGTATTTTCGGCATTAAGGGTTATGTGTGCGTCCATAGAACCGTGAGTATTATTTACATGGTTACAAGTCTGTATATTGTATATTGTATTATGTATATTGTAATTTGTCTGCAAACTCTGGATTGTTTAATGTGAGAGCAGTTATTTGAGTTAACGCTGTACGTTATGGCCAGTATTTTGTATGTGTTAATGTTGATGCATATGTTTACTGATAAGTTTTATTGAACTTATTGGAGCCACTTCATTTATTATTTCGGATTCACTGTAATTGTGTTAACATTAGGTTAACCTAGGAATTAAAACGTATTGGTTTATCTGTACATAATGTATGGCAGAGCATTTAACTTCTGTTCATAATAATAATGTATATTATTTAGACTGATTATTATTGTTATGTTTCTGTTTCAGAACCACACTTACCACACACACGCTACACATGTGCTTGCAAACTGTTCAATAAATCTGTGAAGAGACAACCCTCGTTACTTTTGCATTCTTACCGATGCACCACAGTGGTTACAAACTCCTAACCAACAAGCATACAGTCCTCCATTACATTTTGTTGACCGTGCGCTTCATAAATTCACCTCTTGTAACAGTTCAAGCCCACAGCAATAGTCTGGCTTGGCTTTGTGAAGTGCACTGCTGGAATTTAGCCTACATCGTCTTGTGTTTCTGGTTTAATAATCACAAGTTTGTCTCGTTATCCGTTTTGTTGGGTTGGTCTCCAGTTATGCTACTTTATGAGGAAGGTCGGGGCGAGATGAGCGACGGCAAATGCAACATTCAAGTGTTCCTCGGAAAACTTTGTTTAAAAAAAAAAATGCGTCCTGCGGCGCATTTTTCCCCAGTTGACCCCAATCAGCCTATGTAAATGGCAATAGCTGCTGCTGTTAAATCATGATAAATTGTAGGCTATATAATGTGGTGGTTCTTTCCAATACACCATTGCAGCATGTCTCAGGTGTCTGCATAGGCTATAAAAGAAGCAGGTGTATTTATGAAGCGCACAGGATTAATACTTTAGCCTACCTGTAAAAAAGTAAAGTCAAATGGTGAGTTAAAAACCAATAGGCTAATTTTTTTATATTTAGTAGCTGTGTGTGGGCCTATGTGTTGTCTGACTATGTTTGCAGTGTGCTTAAATTTCGCTGGTATTGATTTAGTCAAATCTATAGCACCCCCACGTGCGTTGTCCTCCGCTCTCTGTCCATGGTGCTGCACCTTTTCAAAATGAGCGTTATTTTCACGTTTCTCTACAATATGCATTGTGAACGTGAGTTGAAGGCCAATAGGTTGTATTTTGGTGCTCAGTGTGAGAGAGGAGAGAAAGAGAGAGATAGTTAGAAACTCCAGGGATTGTGTAGCCTATATTTATCTATAACTGGCAACAATACTCTTCAACAGTCTCTCTCTCCGTCTCCTATGTCGGTTACTTTTGAACTAACGTTTCCCGCCGTGACATTCTAATGTGACTCAAATCTGCCTGGCAACCAGATGCGCTTTCTGATTGGCTGATGGGAGTTACCGGGCTGATTAATCATTTCGGATCTGACCGTCCTTCTTGAATCTTTACTCAACAAGGTTTAGCCTAATACTTTCCTCATAAAGAAGTAAAGTCAAATGGTGAGTAAAAAACAAATCACATTTTTATTTTAGTAGCCTAGCCTAGCTGTGTGTGGACCTGTGTTGTTTTAATGTGTTTGCAGTGTGCTTTAGGCCTACTAGCCTAAATAATTTCGCTGGTATTGATTTAGTCAAATGTACCTTATACCGTCTACATAGCCTATTGTGTGTGTGTGTGTGTGTGTGTGTGTGTGTGTGTGTGTGTGTGTGTGTGTGTGTGTGTGTGTGTGTGTGTGTGTGTGTGTGTGTGTGTGTGTGTGTGTGTGTGTGTGTGTGTGTGTGTGTGTGTGTGTGTGTGTGTGTGTGTGTGTGTGTGTGTGTGTGTGTGTGTGTGTGTGTGTGTGTGCGTGTGTGCGTGCGCGCGGGTTGTCCTCCGCTCTCTGTCCATGGTGCTGAAACACCTTGTCAAAATGAGCGTTATTTTCACGTTTCTCTACAATATGCATTGTGAACGTTATTTTGATGGAACGTCTTCACGTCCAGAGACTGTCAGAGAAATGGCTAAACCCGCAAACGCCACACAAAAACTATTAAAGACAAAAGGAATATACATAGTGTGTTGCTTTCTAACCAGCATGTCAAGACACCATACACTTTAGCCCCCGAGGAGCTCACGGGATAACTTAACCGGAGTTGACTAGCCACGTAGTGTTATCTCTGGTAACATTATCATCGGCGGTTGAGAGGACGGCTACGGCGGTCGAGTAGAATTTTTAGCATTCGAGAACTTACGTCACCACCTCCTATCGCTGTAGTCAGAGCCGTAGTCCGTCTGTTTACAGGCAGAACACGGTTTTGACGTTGTGAGCGCTACACCAACTGCAGCAAGTAGCCGTAAGAGTTGCTAGGTATAGTGGAAGCCGTTGGAATCTTTCCCCGTAGCTAAAACACCGCTGCTTAGTCCCTCACCAAAGAAAGGGAACGGCGGATCTTAATCTAGCTGGTTATAAGGTCCGGTGCTCAATTCAAACCCCCACGCTTCATTTTCCAGAGTTTATGAGGGTATTTCTGCCCGGGGGTAGTTGTACAATGAAGTTGGACAGCTAGGCTAAGCTAGGCTGCGTCCCGGACCGCCGCCGCCGATATTATTATCTTCAACAGTCTCTCTCTCAGTCTCCTATGTCGGTTACTTTCGAACTAACGTTTCCCGCCATGACATTCTAAAGTGACTCAAATCTGCCTGGCAACCAGATGCGCTTTCTGATTGGCTGATGGGAGTTTCTTTGATTTGTCAGGTTTCAACATGGATAAATTAAGAAGAGGGCAAAGACATGGCCATCCAGATTTATGGACACAGTCAGGAGGAGAGGATAAGATAGTGGCTGAACTCTCAGCTTTTGTAAATCTTTCAAAGAAAATCCCTTGGAACAGCCCCATGTGGGAAACGTTAGCTTTGAAATTATTTAAAGACAAGGCTGTTAATAAGAAGAAGTGGCTGTACACTGTATGGAACAGTGACAGAAAGGCAATTAGAACAAGAGCACTGCTGAGGCAGAAAATAAAGAATCATAAAGATAAAAATGAGAATAATGGCGATAAAGGGGAAAGTGAGTCAAGAATAATAATTAATAATTAATAATTGCTTGGATTTATATAGCGCCTTTCATGATACTCAAAGCGCTTTACAGGGTTCCAGACAATTCGTTCACACACAGTCATACCGGTGGTGGTAAACTACCATAGTAGCCACAGCTGCCCTGGGGCAGACTGACAGAAGCGAGGCTGCCATTCAGCGCCATCGGCCCCTCCGACCACCACCTCAAACATACAGCAGTCATACACATTCACACGAGGCAAGGTGGGTGAAGTGTCTTGCCCAGGGACACAACGACCATGACACAAGTGGCCGGGCTGGGATCGAACCGCCAACCCTAGGATCATTGGCCAACCAGCTTAACCACCTGAGCCACAGTCGCCCCAATAAGAGTGGAAAGTTACAATGAGGGAAAAGCGCTTGAGGAGAAAACAGGAAAAAATGAAGATGAGGAAAACACAGACACCAGGTTGGAGATTAAGGAAGCAAATCAAGGAAAGGGTCAAGATGAGACAGAAGACATTGCTCAGAGTCAGACCAGGGTGAAAACAGGTGACTGCAAAAAAAAGAATCATAAAGACGAAAATGAGAATAATGGCGATAAAGGGGAAAGTGAGTCAAGAATAAGAGTGGAAAGTTACAATGAGGGAAAAGCGCTTGAGGAGAAAACAGGAAACAATGAAGATGAGGAAAACACAGACACCAGGTTGGAGATTAAGGAAGCAAATCAAGGAAAGGGTCAAGATGAGACGGAAGACATTGCTCAGAGTCAGACCAGGGTTAAAACAGGTGACAGCATTGAAGCAAACGAAAATTCATACCCTGATGACATGTTATTTTGTGTCTGCAGACAGCCAAACAACCCTGGTGAGCCATATGCTCAATGCAGCATCTGCAAAGAATGGTTTCATCCAGGTTGCATTGGCTACCAAAGTGTAGAGGACATTGCTGCCATTTCCCCATGGCACTGTCCTTCCTGCAGGACAGATCAAAAGGCAACATACCAAGAAGAACAAGACGTAACCATAAAAAGGAGGTTATCATTTGACGCAGACCCGTCATCCTTTACTAGAGATTTCTATGTAACACTGACAAGGGAGCAAGGGTCTACGATCAAACCAGACGATAGGAAAGCTATAGTCTTAAAAAAGGGTTGGACTGACCTTATTAGCAACAAAATAGGCAAAGTCAATAAATGTTGTGTCCTCGCATTCAAAGAGAATAAGATCAAATGTTTTCAGAGCAGAAAATCCAAAGGGATGTATTGGAAGGCTCACGCTGTATGCAAGTTCACAGGCTGTGTCACATTTGCACTCTCTATTGCTGAAGATCCAAATCTCACAATAGGTGAAGTTAAGGTACATGTAACAGTCCAGGGAAATGTCGGCCATAGCTGTGATGAACAGCACACACGACACTGTCGACAACCTGAACGGGAAACAATTAAAGTCAATCTTGGTGAATTTTTTCCCATGCTTCTCCACACAAAAAAACTTGCCAGTGCGGATGAAGAGAAACTTGTTGCAGGCAACCTCAATGATGTCAAGTCCCTCAAAGTGCTACAAAAAATATCAAGCGAGAAAAATCTTGAGAATCGCCTGGATAAGGATGTTTTCATGGAGTGCTTTGCTATACAGCAAACTCAAGATAAGCAAAATCCCAGCTCCAAAATAAAGCACAGCAGTGTGCAGTTTATTTCAATCTCTCCTTTTATTGTGCATTGCCATTCAGAGACCCAGCTCAATATTCTGCAAGACCTACAAAAGAAAAATAACTGCTTTCTGTATTTGGATGCCACTGGCAGTGTCGTTGCCAAACCTGACCAATCCAGCCAGTCTATATTGTACTATGCACTTTGTATTCCCTGTATGTCGACAACCAAAACTGTGGTTCCTCTGGCAGAAATGCTAACGGCTGACCAAAGTACTCCAACGATACTGCACTGGTTAACTTGCCTGCGTCGGGACTACTACAAGTTGTTTCAGAAACATCTAAAACCACAAAAGGTGGAAACTGATTTCAGTTGGGCAATGATACATGCTGTAGTTCAGGCCTTCAACACCATCAGTGTTCCAGAGTATCTAAAGCTTTGCTTTCAGGTATGCCAAGGGCAGCAGTCAGAGCAGCTGACAGTCATCCACCTCTGTGCTGCTCACATGCTGAAGCTGATTAGCATGAAGATGTCCAAGGTGCAGTGCAAAAAGGAGACAAAACATTTTTTTTTGTACTGTTTTGCCCTCCTGCAGAATTCCACAAGATTTGGTGATGTATTGTCAATATCAAGGTGTATGGCACATGTATTTTCAACAAGGAATGACTCAAAGGGGTGTAAGGAACATCTAACAGCACTGCAGGATGCCATACGAATGCAGAAGACTGACAATGTAACATTGAAAGAGACAGAAGAAGACCACACTGCAGTTGATTTTGAAGACGCAGAGATTAACAAATCTCTTACAAAATCCTCCCCGTTCTTTGCTCCAATCAAAGATGTCATCGCCAAAGCACAAGAGGAAGCAGGGAAGAATGATGACACAGAAGGAGCAGTCCAACCAAATCTTTATTACTGTCCAAAACTTATGGATATCATTCTCCAGTATGGTGGTACTGTGCCTCTTTGGACAGGTGTGATGCTCAAACACCTTGGAAAAACCCGGGACAGTAATGCTGTGGTGGAGAACTGGTTTCGTACAACAAAAAAAGTAATTCTCTCTTCAAGATTACACCGAAGAGCAGGAGACTTCCTCCAGCTTCAGCACCAGTTTGTGGTTGGAAGACTTAAGGGCGTTACATTGTTGGGCAAACGTGTGCCTCCTACAAAGTCGGAAGACACTAATAAACAAGACGGACCAGAGACCCTTCCATTGTCTCAAGAAGAAACCTGGAGGAAGCGTAGCAAAAATAAAAGAAAGTCAAAGTACTTCAGCCCCCCTCCTCCAACAAAAAAGAGGCATGTTAAAACATCATTGGATGCAGTAGAGAAGCAGGGATCCTGTCCACATTGGGGAGGAGAGGGAGTCATTGTACAAGAAAGAGTGGCATTAACAAACACTTGTACAGTAGACAACCTCATGTACATGCTGCATCTCGCAATCAAGAGGAGACCATGCATTGCAGATGATTTAAAAATAGTTGCTCAGCTTGATCCGTGGATTTCGACCCTGCTTAAAGCTAACCACCTATTTGAACAGAGGGAGTGGTCCCAGGGAAAGCTGCTGTGGCTAAACCAAATCGGAAGGTTCAAGGGAGACTTGTGGGATTGCTTTGGGACCGAAGAAGATTTTGTTGCGTCTCGACTGGACTACCTAATCAAAAATGAAATCCAACAGAGTTTTGCCCTGTGGCAAAAAGGACATGCAACTCCATTGACATCATGTAAGTAGTTCCCAGTTTTTTTAAATTAAATTAATTTCCTGATTTTGGTAAATCAAATTAATGTACTTTAATTTATTATAATTAATTGTATGAACAAGGAATGTCTCTTGAGTTGTGATGCAGATTATACACATTCAAGTTAATTTACTTAGCTTTTATCAATTATGTTTTATTCTATTTCCAGGGTTGCAGATTTTGGGAATTTACAGGCGGATATCGACAAGTGGGCAAATGAATCCCTAAAAGTTCTTCCTTGCAAAAGGTAAGTTCATGCATATATTTCAGATAATTCTTTGTTAAAAGTATATACCTATCAGTTCCACAGATCTACGTACATTATTAATATTTTTTTTAGGTATGAAGACCAACTATACATTTTGGTGACCTTGATCAATCATATAGATGTGACCATCGTACTGATACATCAATTGAATGTTTTCAGAACATTTTACAATGTCTGAACCTAGTCATGGAAAGCCTTGATGCAATTATAAGCAACAGGGAAATATCACCCATATTTTAAAATTTAAATTAACCCATTTCAAGCCTGCTTCAGTATCAAGGTTGAGCCGCTTTTTGTTATTAAAGTTTCAATGCTCTAATAAGTCTAATAATATGTTGAGTTTAACATTTCATTTTATTAAGCCAATTAGTCTTTATTCTTCCATTTATCTCAACAGAGCTCTGAAACCATGCACTGTTAATGAGACAACACAGCAGCGTGTCTTCGTGCATGGACAGCCATGTATTTTACCAGTCTCGGTAGTCACCCATGGGGACCTTACAAACAGGCTTCATCCTACAGCCTTGCCAGATCTGGTAACAATTCTTGGTGGAAAGTAAGACTTACATACCGTACATATAATGTAATTGGCTGTGATATTTCAGCTTTTTCCAACTTGTTCCATTACTTTATATTGCTATTTTACAAATTATTTTGTACTATACTCTTGTCACAAAGGTACCAGCCAGCTGCTGTGACATATCACCTGCCTTCAAACCACTTTGTGGCATTCCACAAATTGGGTTTGGATAGAAGCTGGCATTTCTATGATGGTCTTGCAGAACTTAAGAAGCCCGGAAGAGGAGATACTGTCATCAAAGAGACAACCATCCCCAAAAAACTTGGGGCTAACTCCCGTGTTGGCCACATTGTTATGGTCAGAGTAAGTTTGAACAACCAATTCAGGAAAAAGAAAGCCTTAACTTCTAAAAATAATTTAAGTCCTGCATGCCATCAATAACCACCCCCATAAAAATCATTGCAAATCCTCTTCTGCTTAAGGACAAAGCAGCAGAAGCTGTTGAAGCCAGGCGCATTCAGAATGAAGACCTAGTGGAATCAATTGTGAACAACGGCGTAGATGAAAGACTGAAGGTAATCCCATTTCTTTATCTCATGAAACAGAATTTCTGCAATATCTCTGTGTGAGCCAAATCTAATGTACTTATGTTTTGTTTCACTGTGTGGGCATTGGGTGGCGCTCTGGTCTTACCTGAGCGCAGGTGTATAGGTAGGAAGACATTATAGTTTGGTAGGTATAAATGCTCCCAAACGTATTATGACGATGAACGACGCTTCACTGATGTTCGTTGACGTTTTTTTCTTCCTTAATTGGTTCCAGCAACGTCACTGTGAAAGACAAAATAAATACACAAACAGAAATACAAAGTACACAAATACAAAAAAATATTGTAAATCTAAAAAAATAAACAAACATACCGTGTGCGCCTTGATGTCAATGTTCAGGAGAGTTAGCTTTCACATTTTTCCATCCTCTCTTCAGCACCGCCGTTTTTTATTATCCAACAGGTGAACACTACGAACGTGACAATATCAAATTTGACCAGCAGACGGCGCCACACTCATTTAAGTCTGCATTCATAAAACATATTTCAGAACCGCTATTTAGAAAACAAACAATTAGCCATCTTAAAATAATAATTACACATTTAAATATGAATATTGACCTTTCAAGCGTGAATCAGTTACAACAGGTGACGTTAATTACCTCTAATTAAGACGGAAAAAATGGCGCTATATAAAGCACACATACAGCAGTCAAACTTATTCACATTTGAATTTTAGCTTTAGCTATGCATATAAAAATAAACCACACACAGTTTTATGATAATACAATATGAAACTAAATTAGGGATGCAACTAACGATTATTTTGATAATCGATTAATCTGTAGATTATTTTCTCGATTAATCGATTATTAATCGATTAGTGTTTTGGTCCGTAAAATGTCAGAAAATGGTGAAAAATTTTGATAAATTTTCCAAAGCCCATGTTGACGTCCTCAATGTATTGTTATGTCCAAAACACAGATATTTCAGTTTACTGTCATAGTAGGATTAAAGAAACCATAAAATATTCACATTTGAGAAGCTGAAATCAGAGAATTTGGAATTTTTTTATTAAAAAATTACTCAAAAAGATTAATCGATTATCAAAATAGTTGGCGATTATTTTAATAATCGATAAATAATCGATTTGTCGATTAATCGTTGCAGCTCTAAACTAAATACTGACAAACCTTATGCCATTTACAGCAAGGTAGCCTACTTACTAGACCGTCAGAAAATAATATTTTCCTGTGCTTCTTCAAAGCGATTCATTGTCACACTTTTTAAATGAGTTTAAATAATTCATCCTTTCAGGCCATAGTCTCTGGTGAGGATCAGCCCAACTTTTCTTTTGAGGAGCGGTATGTCCCTATTATCATTGATGACGAAACCCAGCTGGACAGGGTAGTAAAGTACCTGCAAGACTTCCTGGAGAGCTGTGACACCCTCTCAGACAAAGTCCGCGCCATGGTGTCTTCTGACAGGATCAAATACATCCTAAATGTGATGCTGTCGGAGGTAGGTTTAAAGTATTTACAGTATTATCCCTGAATACAAATTGTGTCTATTGTTTTTAATGAACTGTTTTATAAAGTGTAGCAGAAAATACACAGTGGTTTAAAGAGTAGCCTACCTGAATAACCATAAAATGTCCCCTTTACAAGTTACCTATAACAAAACCTAACTACTTGAGTAAAGGTACCAAAGTATCTGATTTTAAAAGTATTCAAGTATCAAGTATTAAGTATAATCATGAAAATGTACTTTATAGTATCAATTTTAAAATTACTAATCTACTATAAGATAATTATTACTGAATTATTTATGTGAAAGCAGAGTTTGTAGCTGGAAATATAACAACTATGTTTTATAATGTAATGTATATTTATAGGTTGTTTGCTTGGTAAAAATGAAACTGCTTCAAGGTAAAGCAGCAGATTCTCAAAAGGAGAAGTTGGAACCCAGAAAACAACTTTGCGCCATTAGCTGTGTGATTCTGACAGGATCAGACTCAAAAAGCAGGATTATTAAAAACAGAGTTTACTTTGTCAGCAGACACCACTTATAAAAGGTGGCGTTAATAATGCAGAGAATAACTTAAAATAGCATAGTAGATTTGAAGAGTCTAAGTGCAGTGGTTTTCAATCAGGACCAGTTCTAATGCGGTCTGGACCCCAAAAAAACCTTGAAATGTATCTTTATTGCATTTTCACAAATGGAAAAAATGTTTCACAAATCAGAAACTATGTTTTCTACAATGTATAGGCTCTCTGTGATATTCTAGTCCAGATTTGAAGAGTCTAGGTGCAGTGGTTTTCAATCAGGACCAGTTCTAATGCGGCCTAGACCCTTAACAACCATCAAAATGTGCATTCTTTGCATTTTCACAAATAGAAAAAAAGATTCACAAATCAGAAACTATGTTTTCTATAATGTATAGCCTCTCTGTGATATTCTAGTCCAGATTTAAAGAGTCTAGGTGCAGTGGTTTTCAATCAGGACCAGTTCTAATGCGGTCTGGACCCTTAAAAACCATCAAAATGTGCATTCTTTGCATTTTCAAAAATAGAATAAATGTTTCACAAATCAGAAACTATGTTTCCTACAATGTATAGCCTCTCTGTGATATTCTAGTCCAGATTTGAAGAGTCTAAGTGCAGTGGTTTTCAATCAGGACCAGTTCTAATGCAGTCTGGACCCCAAAAAAACCTTGAAATGTATCTTTATTGCATTTTCACAAATAGAATAAAAGTTTCACAAATCAGAAACTATGTTTCCTACAAAGTATAGCCTCTCTGTGATATTCTAGTCCAGATTTGAAGATTCTAGGTGCAGTGGTTTTCAATCAGGACCAGTTCTAATGCAGTCTGGACCCCAAAAAAACCTTGAAATGTATCTTTATTGCATTTTCACAAATAGAATAAAAGTTTCACAAATCAGAAACTATGTTTCCTACAAAGTATAGCCTCTCTGTGATATTCTAGTCCAGATTTGAAGATTCTAGGTGCAGTGGTTTTCAATCAGGACCAGATCTAATGCGGTCTGGACCCCAAAAAAACCTTGAAATGTATCTTTATTGCATTTTCACAAATCAGAAACTATGTTTTCTACAAAGTATAGCCTCTCTGTGATATTCTAGTCCAGATTTGAAGAGTCTAGGTGCAGTGGTTTTCAATCAGGACCAGTTCTAATGCGGTCTGGACCCCAAAAAAGCGTTGACATGTGCCTTTATTTCATTCTCACAAATAGAAAAAAGGTTTCACAAATCAGAAACTATGTTTTCTATAATCTATAGCCTCACTGTGATAATCTAGTCCAAATTTGAAGAGGCTAGGTGCAGTGGTTTTCAATCAGGACCAGTTCTAATGCGGTCTGTACCCAAAAAAAACATTAAAATGTGCATTCTTTGCATTTTCACAAATAAAATAAATGTTTCACAAATCAAAAACTATGTTTTCTATAATGTATAGCCTCTCTGTGATAATCTAGTCCAGATTTGAAGAGTCTAGGTGCAGTGGTTTTCAATCAGGACCAGTTATAATGCGGCCTAGACCCTTAACAACCATCAAAATGTGCATTCTTTGCATTTTCACAAATAGAATAAATGTTTCACAAATCAGAAACTATGTTTCCTACAAAGTAGAGCCTCTCTGTGATATTCTAGTCCAGATTTGAAGAGTCTAGGTGCAGTGGTTTTCATTCAGGACCAGTTCTAATGCGGTCTGGACCCCAAAAAAACCTTGAAATGTATCTTTATTGCATTTTCACAAATAGAAAAAAGGTTTCACAAATCAGAAACTATGTTTTCTACAAAGTATAGCCTCTCTGTGATATTCTAGTCCAGATTTGAAGAGTCTAAGTGCAGTGGTTTTCAATCAGGACCAGATCTAATGCGGCCTAGACCCTTAACAACCATCAAAATGTGCATTCTTTGCATTTTCACAAATAGAAAAAAAGATTCACAAATCAGAAACTATGTTTTCTACAAAGTATAGCCTCTCTGTGATATTCCAGTCCAGATTTAAAGAGTCTAGGTGCAGTGGTTTTCAATCAGGACCAGTTCTAATGCGGTCTGGACCCCTAAAAGGCATTAAGATGTGCATTATTTGCATTTTCACAAATAGAATAAATGTTTCACAAATCAGAAATTATGTTTCCTACAAAGTATAGCCTCTCTGTGATATTCTAGTCCCGATTTGAAGAGTCTAGGTGCAGTGGTTTTCAATCAGGACCAGTTCTAATGCGGTCTGGAACCCAAAAAAACCTTGAAATGTATCTTTATTGCATTTTCACAAATCAGAAACTATGTTTTCTATAATCTATAGCCTCACTGCGATATTCTAGTCCAGATTTGAAGAGTCTAGGTGCAGTGGTTTTCAATCAGGACCAGTTCTAATGCGGCCTAGACCCTTAAAAACCATCAAAATGTGCATTCTTGGCATTTTCACAAATAGAAAAAAAGATTCACAAATCAGAAACTATGTTTCCTACAAAGTATAGCCTCTCTGTGATATTCTAGTCCAGATTTGAAGAGTCTACGTGCAGCGGTTTCAATCAGGACCAGTTCTAATGCGGTCTGGACCCCAAAAAAACCTTGAAATGTATCTTTATTGCATTTTCACTAGGGTTGCAAAATTCCGGGAATTTTCAAAGTTGGAAACTTTCCATGGGAATTAACGGGAATTTATGGGAATTAACGGGAATTTTGGGAATTAAAGGGAATAAACGGGAATTTACTAAATTTAAAGCAACCCAAATACACTAAATTCTCCTAATTATGTTATTTCAGTCCAGTCAAACGTTCTAGACTGTAAAAAGCTGTTTTTCCAACTAAGTTTTAATATATTTATGAACATTTAATTTCAAATCAGATTTTTTCAGAAGTTTATTGAGATACCCAACTTGATATCATATATTGATTTTTACTAGACCAGGTTTACAGAGGCTTCAACTGTGATTTTAAATATAGTTGGGGACAATATATTTTAGCATAATCTTGACTAAAACAACCAGATTTTATGCAAGTACACTTGGCAAATTGCACATAGCACACATCCTACTGCAGGAGTACTGAGGTCACGCCCCCTACATGCTCTGTGCATTCCTCCATCACATGGGGGGCCTACCTCCTTCCGCTCAATTTTCATTTCACTTCAGTAGTCAGTCTAGGGGTGGTGTGTGTTCATGGAATCTGCGCGGCCAAATTTTTGGTTATCTAATCAGCGAACAGAGCGAGTGGCTGAGAACGATGACGTCGAAGTCGCGCTCCAGTTTCAGTTGAATGCTGCGTTCGTTTATACTCGGAACTCCAAATTTCCGACTTGGTAGTTCCGAGTTCCGACCTGTCTGTGTTCCAGTACATCTGCTCGCGAAAGTATGGACGCCTACAACCTTTCTCATCCAAATAACTAAACGTTAGGCTCTAGCAAGTTACCGTTGCCAGGTACCGGTAGATCCATAGACTACAATATGTAGTGAAGTCGGAAATTTCCGAGCTCCCTGTACAACTGAAACACACCGTCAGAAGGCGGCTCATGACATACGTCTGACCAAACGTGATGCGATTGGTTGGCTAATCCAGAGTGGCACTGGGCAGATCCAATAGTTTTAAACTTCAACAGACACCCGCCTCCAAGTGAGTGAACGTTTGCCAATTACAGCACTTCCAGACCTTCTGTACAAATGAAATTAAGTACGATGGTCTGGTTGGACCAGGCTAAGGCATTTGACTGTATTTATTGAATTGGTGGGGTCAGACAGATGAGTAATATTTTACTCGACATTCATCTTTTTGTTGTTCAGTGAAATTATTGATTGTTCATAAAATAATCAAAACTTGATAAAGTTCTTCTTACAAATAAATCTGTTCAAATGTAATGTGTTTTGATTGTATTATTTTGCATGGATGTCTGCCTATGACAAAATATAGTGTTTATATGTTTAGATTTATGTTTGGTTATGAAACACTTCATTTAAATTACCGCCATTTAGTTAATTCCTATAATTTCCAATTTTGAATATTCCCAAAATTCCCGAGTGAAAGTTCCTGTGGAAAGTTTCCGGAAACTTTCCGGTAATTTACCGGAAACTTTCCACCCCTTTGCAACCCTAATTTTCACAAATAGAAAAAAGGTTTCACAAATCAGAAACTATGTTTTCTATAATCTATAGCCTCACTGCGATATTCTAGTCCAGATTTGAAGAGTCTAGGTGCAGTGGTTTTCAATCAGGACCAGTTCTAATGCGGCCTAGACCCTTAAAAACCATCAAAATGTGCATTCTTGGCATTTTCACAAATAGAAAAAAAGATTCACAAATCAGAAACTATGTTTTCTATAATGTATAGCCTCACTGTGATAATCTAGTCCAGATTTGAAGAGTCTAGGTGCAATGGTTTTCAATCAGGACCAGTTCTAATGTGGTCCAGATGCAAAAAAGCAGTGAAATCTCCCCTCTTTCTTTTAAACAAGCTTAATAAAGGTTACATCAATTGTAAACTGTTTTTAAAGAATGGTTAGACTCTCTTAGATAATCTAGACTAATTAATATGGCTTTACCGCGGTGATTTAGGAGGTTAAACAACGGAGAATCAGTCGCTCCGCAGCTCCTTAAGAATCCCTTAACTTTTCCTTAACTGCCGAATCGGCTGCTGCGAATCAGCTGCCAACTTCAGCGTTGTGATTTAGCGTCATATTTTGAAGCTAAATGCACTGCAAATCAGTCCCGTTTTGACGCCTTGGGATGAGAACGTGTTGCTGCTCCTCGCGCAGCAGCCCCGAGCAGCCCCTCCCAGATGCGGTCAGAGCAGGAGCATAGATAGTAGGAGATACACACACACCTCTCCGCTCTGTTACAATTAGTTTGCTATCTTGCCTGGCTGTTACAGCTACTTTTGTTAGGCCTACCAGCACACTTACAATGATTTTAAGCTAACATACATGGTCTGTCTGTGATTAAAATGTATGCTCAATATGTACGTATGTAGTTATCATTACTAATGTTTAATCACCTCGGAATCGGACATGGTGTTTGTCTCCTGTCAATGTAACTGAATTCACATGAACGCGCATAGCTGTTGTTCAGAGGGAGGAGCTACAGCAGGTAGAGCGTTGGGAAAACAGCCGTTGGGATCCCAACGGCTGAAACTCTCAACTGCAGCTTTAATGTGTGTTTATGACGTTGTGTGTCTGTCCCAATGTGTGTACTGTACATGTTTACTGTATGTATGTATGTGTGTGTGTGTGCAAGGACGGATTAACATGACCACGGGCCCTGGACACAAACCTGCCATGGACCCCTACCAACACGCAAATACACGCACTAGCACACCGTGCAATCCACAATCACACACATTATAATGCAGCGAGAGAGAGAGAGAGAGAGAGAGAGAGAGAGAGAGAGAGAGAGAGAGAGAGAGAGAAATACAATTCTATAAAAGCTCTCTGGTGCTGCGCAAGAGAAAGAGACTCTTTGCGCCTGAGCCTACTAGACAGTTAGAATTTTTTGCCATTGTAAGATCTCTGCGCCTGCTTTTTGGCCCACCCTTGCCCCCCTCGGAGCCTACACTCAATGTCTGAGCGAAGCAGCGCGTCACCCGGTGAAACGCTGTGTTGGTGTCGTTCACAGTGAGACCGTGCCAGTGTGAGCCGCCGTGCAGACACACTGTGGTTTAAGACTAATTGATCACAGGGTATTCCTGCACGTTAACGGGTGTCGAGGGGACAGGCGGGTGACAGGCTCCGCGATCCGATTGCATGTCCCGAGCCTGGATACCCCAATCCCCAATCTCACTGCCGACTAACTGTAAAGTGACACAGCCGACACAGTTAATATAATCACCACCTAAGCATGGACATCGGTTAAAAAAAGCGATCTCATTCTTATTGTCCTAAGGGCTTTGATGCAATCTATAAAATCTGAACATTACGGAAGCAGTGTTGGTGCGTAAAAGCACGGCGCACTTGGCAAACTCTCCTCACTACAACTGCCACAGCAGAAAAGCCACTGTAGGTCGATCGCTGTGCCGATTCGTGCCCCTGACACGTTGACTCGCACCATAATGAGTCGAGGCTTTGATTTCAGTGCGGGGATGTGGAGCTCTTTGGCCATTCCCCGTGCCTTTTTTTCTCTAGACACATCGTTCTCTCTCCAAGCGCACACACGCTTGTCCCGGCCGAATATAAGACCCCGAATATAAAACAACCCGACTTTTTACGACCCATTCCCAGGGGAGGAGGGGGGGGGGGGGGGGGGGGGTTTAATTACAAAAAATCAAGGGCCCCCCTATTGGCCAGGGCCCTGGACATGTGCCCACTTTGCCCATGCGGTAATCCGTCATTGTGTGTGTGTGTGTGTGTGTGTGTGTGTGTGTGTGTGTGTGTGTGTGTGTGTGTGTGTGTGTGTGTGTGTGTGTGTGTGTGTGTGTGTGTGTGTGTGTGTGTGTGTGTGTGTGTGTGTGTGTGTGTGTGTGTGTGTGTGTGTGTGTGTGTGTGTGTGTGTGTGTGTGTGTGTGTGTTGTTTGTGCATGTAGGTGTGTGCGCCCAACATTAGTAACCAGAAATTTCCACCGTGCAGTAGTCCACCCCCCCATTTCTTATTGGTCCACGGCCCCGAGATCCCGTGCCCGAGATCCCATAAGATCCTCTGAAAATGTTTCCGAGCGACAGTCATGTTGCTTTCCCCGCTAAGCGACAAGATGCCCATAGCCTACAGCAGGGGTGGCCAACCAGTCAGAGACAAAGAGCCAAATTTTTTACTGTGTTACTGCAAAGAGCCACATCGTACACACGGGTACACACAGTGGCGATTCCAGGAAATTTTGATTGGGGGTGGCCAAGGTGGGCCACAGAGTTAGAGTGGGGTGGCCATCGCACCCCTGAATGAATAGCATGTGATATGCTGTACAACCAATTCAAAGATGATTTATAATCCCAAATGCCCAAATCATGTTAGTATCCATTGTAATGTTTGTCAGAAAACTAAACCCTGAAGGGGGGTCTGGGGGCATCCCCCCCCCAGAAGTTTTTTTTTGTGTTTTTAACATGTAATCTAAGCATTCTGGTGCATTCTGGCGAAGATAATAAAGGAAAAAGTCAATATTTATTTCAGCTCAGATGAATAGTAAAATTAGCAAAACAACATAACTTGCTAGCAGCCAGATGCCTAACAACTGCACAGAGGGACGGATGACCACTAGCTTTTGACCAAATATCTTGCTAAAAAAATAAACCTTTATTTATGAAAGTCTGCCCTTGCTAAGCACATGTTACACTCGCTAACTACAAACTTTAATTTTTTTATTCAGATTTCAAAAATCTGCTGGGACACGTGCCTATACACATGCATGGGTGGCACGCATGTCACAAGCACACTTATGCTGTTTTCAAGACCTTTGCTGACCAGAGACCAGTTCTAGTGGCCACAGTCCTACCATTAATTTAGTAATTGAAAATTGCAAACTGATCTCATATCAGTGGATTGGAGTGTTTGTGTGATGAACTTGGCAACTACCTATCAAAAAAAGTTAAGAAAGAAAACAAAATACATATCATCTCTGAACTAGGATACATATCAGGAAAAAAATGTAATTAAAAAAATAAAATGAAAATAAAAAATAACATTTGAACTGGGGGGGGGGGAGGCACTGGGGTGGCCAGTAAGATTTCAGGGGGGGGGGGGCGTTTTTATTTTCGCGGGGAGCTTGCACATGCATGCACAAGCATTATTTATTAAAAAAAAAAAAAAAAAAAAAAAAAAACAGGGGGCCCCACACTAGGACTTGAAACGGGCCCCCAGATAGTTAAGGCCGCCCCTGTGATAATGACAGGACTGGACTCAGTCCTACAGTACTAAAGACGACAGGCAGAGCCGGCCCGAGGCATAAGCGAACTAAGCGGCCGCTTAGGGCCCCCGACTGCCTGGGGGGCCCCCTAAAAAAAAAAAAAACTTTTTTTTTTTTTTAGTTTGTGTGTTTGATATTAACATCATACTATGCAAATGTGAGTTATCATACAAAAAAAGGAATAAAATGTTTTGGTCTAGATAATTAATAGCCTAAAAATGTAATTAGTTCATCTCGGAGGAAATCCGAAATTATCTGATCATGTCACTTTCACATCCATGCACAGTGTGTATTGAGTTTATTTAAAAACAATTGGAAATGGGGCTGCCCTCAGTTGCCCATGCACTGTGTACAGTATAGTCTATAGCCTATGTCAGCCTTGTCTGTGGAAAAAAAGATACAGTAGCTGGATAACAGAGTTCTTCTGCTTCGTTCCTCACACTGCATTTAAATGCATTCACTATATTACAGAGAAATATGTCCCGTAAAAGAAAAAGAGCTCCAAGCCCAACCCATAATATTTTATTTTATATTAATATTTTTATGGAAAATCCATGTGTCCTTCTTCAATAGCTTCTAATTCATCTGACCCAGTGTCTCCAAATTATTTGTTCACACAAGATTTCTCAGATTTAGCCTCTTAATTTTACTCTCAAAGTGCACCAGATTCATGCATTTCACTTTAAAAAGGTTAAAAAAATCTCCCGGGGGGGCATACCCCCGGACCCTCCTAAGAGGGTCTGAATCTCGGCTGTCTAATATTTTCGCACAGCCGCACAGTGGAGGCACTAGCGGAAAACACTGGGTGTGTGAATGATATTTAACAAAGATCTATAGTTTCAGCAGCGCTAACATAGGAGAGGGGCCCCCTAATCATATTTCGCTTAGGGCCCCCTGAAGGCTTGGGCCGGCTCTGACGACAGGGCAGTAATTTTCAACAATGAACATTGTGTGCACTGCCTCACACACAAACTCTCAGTTCAACCAAGTCCACAAACAAAAATATAACAATTTAAAATAGCGTTTTTCTCTTACTATGCATGTTGCTTTGTGGGACTTACTTTTAGCATGGAGAGAGCTGAAGTGGCGCCGAAGATTTGAAGCCTTGAAATGCGCAAATGACACCTGGCATATAAGGCAGAATGGCCTGCCATAACGTTCAACAAAAAATATGAACTCTCCCACTCTGTTTCGGAGCGAACTTGACACAAATAGTTTACTCACGGAAAACCTCCCTCCAAGCTGAGCGGGCAGTTTTATGTTGCGTCCGCACCAAACGTTTGCGAACGTTATGTTGCGTCCTCAATTAAACATTTGCGAACAGGCATACACATAGGGCCTACACATTAATAAAATAAAAAATGAAATAATAGACAACATGTAAAACGAACGTAAGAGCCGCATGAAACGTTTGCGAACATGCACACACATAGGCCCACACAAAAAAAAAGTATAAAAAAAAAAAAAAATTATGATCACATAATTTGATATGAACTGAAGAGCCGCACGAAGCTGGGCAAAGAGCCGCATGCGGCTCGCGAGCCGCGGGTTGGCCACCCCTGGCCTACAGCCTGAAGTTACATACACCAACACAGAATGCTTTTGCTCATACTCCACTAATTTATCTTAACCACAGCAGTCTATGCCTCATTTTTAATAACACAACGGATAGGAAGCTACTTGTGGGTTTTTGCAAACAGTGAAACTGAAAGAAATGTTTTTATTGATATTTTTGCCTGACTGGTGTATAGCTATTTAGCTTTGGGACAAGCATTCAGCTTTTGCTCATAAAAACATAATTCTATTACCCACACCAGTCTGGAAATGCCTCGTTTTTAACAGGACAAAGGATTGTAACTTAATCAGGGTTGCCGCGGATCTTGAAAAGCATTAAAAGTCATTAAATTTAAGTTTCAATATTCAAGGCCTTAAATGTCTTAAAAAGTCTGGAATTATTGGGTGGGCGGCATTAAATTTACTCGGGGGCAGAATTAATGAGCTTGCCTTATTTGTTTCATTCTAGTGTTCTAGTTTAATTGTTAGATTTCTATGTTTTTATTTTATCGGTGTTTTATATAGGCTACTTCAGAGATATCCGGTGTAGGTACCAGATCGACTCGGGCTGCAAGATTGACTCGGGGTCCTGCGCCTACTGATGACGTATCAACACTTGACGTTGTCACCATAGATACTGCTACGCAACGGCAAGACGTATCGACACTTGACGTTGTCACCATAGATACTGCTACGCTACTGCTACGCTACTGCAAAGCATTGTGGACATACACAACATTTGAAAAGATCACGATAGCTGATGGTGCGAAACTCAAACAACATGTAAAAGATCGCGCTAGCTGATAGCTTAGCCAGTAGGCTCCATAGATAGATCGATTTATTTATTGTTCTGCAAGGTTTAAAATTAGTTGTTACGTTTGGCTTATAGTAGTCATCTCTCATTATTAAGGTTAAATTACATTTTATTTTATACGAATTTATAGTTTAGCAAGGTTTAACCCCCGGTTTTAACCCTGTTTGAGTGCTAAATTAAACATTTATTTAATAATACTTTAAACATTGAATGAGTATTTTAGTTTAATGTACTCTAGCATGTATTTTAAGAAATACTATTTTATTAAAAGAACAACTATCCCCTGGGTTCACTGTTATTTTACATCACACTGAAAAACAATGTGTATAATGAGAGTTTCATAATGATATTTATCAGTTAAAAAATGTAAAGGTGTGGCTCAGATGTATAATTTCCAGCCCCTGGAGCATTTGTAGTGTCTTGCATCACTGATAAATAGATTCATTCATTCAACCTTCATTAAATAAAATAAAAAAGTACATCAGATTTTGTTTAATCTGATTTGTATTTTACTTATTCAACCACATATACCACCTTTTGTAGTGGGATAAACAGAGCGCATGCGCATAACCATAGCGCATGCGCATTTAAAAGACAAAGTTTACAGGAAGTGCGTCATAATCGCGCATCTAGGACCCCGAGTCAATCTTGCAGCCCGAGTCGATCTGGTACCTACACCGGCAAGTCCGACACCTACGCTAGAGGCAGTACGGCCGTGTGAGGCTGGGTACCGCATTTAAAACGTAGAAGAAGAATGTGTGTTCCCTGCTTTCGAATTTGAAGTCGGCCGCGGTAGAGCAAAAAAGGAGAGAACGACCCAGCGAAATGCATGCCCAGCTATTATAAATTCGGTGAGAGGTGGAGGGAGGACGACTGGCTGGCTTTTATCACCCCGCGACCACACACTGCCGCTGCTTGTAGGTGCGCAACCACCCGTCCGCTGATATAGGTAGGCTACTGTCGCAAATCACACAACACGTTGATTGTGTTTAGTAAACAATGTTTATGTATCTATATTTATAAATAGCTGCTCATCAGACGTTCATTCAGCTCATTCAGGTCGCGTTGACTTAGGCTGTGTCTTGATTCAGGGGTTGCGGTCTTGGAACCGGCCTCGTAGGCTGCATTTGAAGACCGATTGCGTCATAGCGGCGCGCAAAGGCTGTCCCATTTGCAAGGCTCCTTGCAAGGCTCCTCATATGCGGTCGTGAAATGCAGCCTTCGTTTCACGGTTTTGAAGCAGTTTTGAAGGCTGCATCAGATGTATCCTTCGTGGCCCAACATATCCCAAGATTCATTGCGTTTTTTTCAGAGATTGCATAAAATAAAATAAAAAATAACAAAACAGCAACGTGTTGCTCCATCTTCTTAACTTTTATCTTCCTTTCTTTTTTTCTTGTACTTTTTTTTCTTTTCGTCTGGTAGACAACTTATTTTTCTTTTTTCCTCCGTTGACAGGGCTGTCTCCGTTGGCAGCAATCAGGGTTGCTAGGCAGCACAGGAGCGGCGAGTCGTCACGCAAGGTAACGGCTTGTTACGTAAACCGGAAATGCTCGTAAACGGAGACCTGCGGAGACCGTCTCGTTTAACAAGGCTCGTTGGCCTTAAAACCGGCCTTAAAATCGGCCTTCATAGGCTATAGCCTTCATAGACCGCGAGACTGCGTCCTACCAAGTGCGTGGTCTCTGAATCAAGACACAGCCTTAGCGTGAGCTCATGGAGTGAGACGCGGGTCTCTTTCTGTCACTTTATTTCTCTCCACACTGCACTCCCTTTCTGACAGCTAGATAAAAACTATTGCCGATCCTCCCATCAATCGCAGATAGTAGCCTACGTTTCCTTTGCCAATCGGTACAACTCTAATACCCGCGGTTTATTAACCAGAACGCCTGCAACAATACTGTATGAAGAAAAAATTACTTTGCGCAAATTACCGCAGGTCTCGTGAGCATGGATGTAAATCTACAGTTGGCCAACATACGATTTTGAAATTGCAAAAACCTCCCTTGACCTGTGGAACCAATTTTTAAATAGTTTCTGCCATAAGTTCTGAAAAATAAAGTTAATGGACTAAGTTTGTTATTTATTGAATAAGGAATTAAAATATGAAGAACATTCGGATTATTCTTCCCCCAAAATATCCCATTTTTAATTTAGCCTAATTAAAATATTATATGCTGCACCTAACACATATTTTCTAAATTGAATAAACTGTTCTTGTTACTCGATTAATCAGAAAATGTAAACCAATTGATACAGTTCTGTAATTGGTTGAAAAGGTGGTAATGATTGGTTTGCAGGTTGCCTTTACAGTGATCTGTAATGATTACACTGTGTGCAAATTTTTTAGGCAAGTTGTATTTTTGAGGATTCATTTTATTATTGAACAACTACAGTGCTCTCGGTCAATCCAACATGTTAAATAACCTAAACCTGAATGTTTACGAAAGTAAAGGTGAGATTTTGTCTTTCTTACAAGAATATATATGTTTTGCTATTATTAGGCAACTATTAGTATGCAGAATTATTCTGCAACTAAATAAAAAAACGAAAATGTTCCCATCTCACTTGTTTATTTTCATCTGTTAAAGTGAGAATAATAAAACAACTCAACATTTACAAATAAAAATGTCCGACATGTAAAAAAAAAAATAATCAGTGACCAATATAGCCACCCTTCTTTTCAATAACTGTCACAAGCCTTCCATTCATGGAGTCTGTCAGTTTCTTGATCTGTTGACGATCAACTTTTTGTGCAGCAGCAACCACAGCCTCCCAGACACTGTTCCGAGAGGTGTACTGATTTCCTTCACTGTAAATATCCCGTTTAAGCAGGGCCCACAGGTTCTCAATAGGGTTTAGGTCAGGAGAGGAAGGGGGTCATGTCATTATTTTTTCATCCTTAAGGCCTTTACTGGCTAGCCATGCAATTGAGTACTTCGATGCATGTGATGGAGCATTGTCCTGCATAAAAATCATGGTCTTCTTGAAAAATGCAGACATTTTACTGTACCACTGAAGAAAGTATCTTCTAGAAACTGGCAGTAGGTTTGGGAGTGGATTTTGAGGCCATCTTCAACCCGAAAAGGTCCAACTAGCTCATCTTTAAAGATACTAATAGTTCCCTCAAAAGATCAGCTAGTTGGACCTTTTTGTTTTTTATTTTCTGTAATTAGACAGCAGTTGTTAGCTAAAGTGCATTGCATATTTGGTAGTCAGATTTAATGTAACCCTTTACGGAGTATAGTGTAGTTTGTCGATTTCTGTTACCGCGGTATTGGTATTATTTTTTCATTTTAGAGGTCTTAAAAAGGTCTTAAATGTCTTTAAATTTGAACTTTAAAAATGTGCAGATACCATGCTTAATAGTGTGGAAGTAAATTTTGAATATATTTTTTTCACTGATTTGTGTGTTACAGTAATACTGTTGGTGTGGTTTTAAGTAGTTGCACAACAAAGCTAAATTGCTTATTGCTATACATTGCTTAAAGGTTCTACGAGGAACTTTTAAATATTTCTGAAACAGTCTAATTTTTCCTCTGATGATCATAAATTACATGTCACAGCAAACAAAACCATCAGTGCAAAGAATGCTATTCTTATATCGTTTTTCTTAATGCCTTTGTCATGGGTATACGCTCACCCAGGAATAACAGCTGGCGTGGTAAAAACACTACCGCTTTTTTCCAAAGGGGGAGTTAGAATTAACACAAACTGAGAGTTCCTCGGAGCACCTTTAAAGGTACAGGCGAAAGATTGGCGATACAGTTATATTTCTTTAAACACTAGGGAGGTATTTGAGGATGAAATAGTCCACTGTCAGACTAATAAAAGATGCTTTTAGACTTATTACATTTAACAAGTGTAGTTCCTTGTTGATAAATACTTCTGAAGTTTGTTAAAATTCAAGGTTTTCACCCAAGATTGATACTTGGATTATGTACGTTCTAAATTCTATCAGAAGTAAGATCATGATTGTCAGAAGCAGAGGAGACAGACAGTTAACCTTCCCTGACTTCTATCTGTCTGGCACTGCACTCAGTGGCCCTCATTTATCAAACTTGCGTGGAAACTGGTGCAGATTCTGGCGCAAATACCTCCCTACGCCAGGTATCGCATGGGATTTATCAAACAGTCGTATCTCGCCAATCTCGGCGTACGCCAGGCCATTATTGATAAATGCGGCGGCTGAAAACAATCGTATCACGCCCCTATATTTTCTCAGTTTAGAGGCCTCGCCCAGAGGTTTTACGACATGGATATGCGCATTACGGCACAGAAGAGGAACTTGTCTGAAGTAGAAATTGACAAAATAACAGCGAAAGAAAAAAAAAAAAAGAGTTTCATTTCGGAGCATTACAAGCGGCATCAAAGAACGACAGAAGGCAGCAGTTAGGAAGAAATAACTCCTGCGGTCAACAGCGTTGATGTTGACAACAAACGATCTCCAGCGCTCAAATGCTATAAAACAGCATATACAATTATATGTCGCCATTTCTTTACATAGATGAAGAAAAAGTGGTCTGACTCAAAAATCGCCACTAAAAAAAGCGTGTTGCTGTTCTGAAATGCAACCAACGTGCGGGCATAATATAAGTGGTAGAGGAGAAAAAGACGCACCAACTGTCCGATAATGGTCCCCATAAAATAAATACACGTCTGCAGAGATTTGAATAATTAAAATGTATTGGCCCTTTTAGATAGCACTACTCAAAAGGGGTTTAAAAACTAAAAATAACACATTTAGCATTTTACTGTATGACAGCATGCGCTTGGCACGAGTGGTCAGCCCGGCCGTCAGCTGCACAAGCCGACCCGGCAACGATCAGCTGTGAGAGCGCCCACTGTCCTGCTGAGCTGCTCCACTAGCAGATCGGAAAAACGTGCCGGTTAACGGTGGAAATAAATCGCTTGCTTAAGCGATCAATGACACATTAAAAGAGGAACTAACATCTAAAAAGTGCATCAAATAAATAAAATGTTAAGTTGAATGTTGTGCCGTGTATTTTTTATCATAAAGAGTAGTGTAGGCCTACTACATATTTAACCCTCGTGCTCCCTTCTTGGGTCTGTATGACCCTGGGCAACCCTGTCTCATCAAAATTACGTTCCCAGAGGACTATTCGGCATTCTCAGTTACGTTTGACTGACAAACGTATTTTGTCCGTGATTACGTTTTAATGAACATATCGCATACGTTCGTTCTCAGCCTATTTTTTGCCATTTATTTACCTCTAGGATTATGTTTGGTTGAAGTGTGCGTTGTCTGGGCGGCTGCCTGAACTACAGCGCTGCAGGAAATTAATATGTTCCATAGATATGTTCACGTTTCTTCATTCATTCATTCAAACAAACTGGTGAAGGCAATCGACATTCCGACATGGCCATGCCCCCTTTGGGTGGAAAACAAAGCGATTTTGACTATAATGCAAAATTGCGGTCCAAAACAGCACAAAAAGAAAACAATCAATAAGTTACAATTTGAGCGACAGACACAATGTTAAGATCCTTTACAACAACTCTGCCAGCTAGATAGCGTTAAACTAGACTACGGAACTACACAGGGCTGCAGGGGAAATATCTCATTTATTCAATACTGGTGACGTCAGACGCACGCCCCTCTACAAACCAATCAATATCGAGGAATGCGAAACGAGCCTATCGGCAGCCCTGAAAGATTATAAGATTTCTAGCGAGACCTATGTACTTTATTTTCATAATCTTGATATTGTGAATTCATATGATCTGTCTGAAGTCTGATAGGCTAATTCTCAAGAAATGTTCGGTACACAAATAGGCTACGTGCCAAGCTGTTGATCAACTGGACAAAATCAAAGATAGCACACACACACACAGCTGACAAGAGCGCTCCCTCCCTCCGCCGAGTTTTTTTCCCAGAGCAAATTTTTGTTGTCAAGGGTTATCATGGTGACACAAATACGTCACACTTCAGCTAGTAAGTGCATAAACATATGTTTTGAAAACATATCTAGCGAGAAATACATCAGAATATCATTAGGCTATATTCGGTCATTATATAAACCGAATAGTGTATCTGATCTCTATTTGGTTAGTTTGCTGACGTATTTACCACCGTTGCTATGTAATCCTACATTTCCCATCATCCTTTAGGGCTGGGTGGACCCGTTCGACTCCTATCAGAGTGTCTGCCAATTCAGGGCGCATTCCATTTACAATTCAGGGCCTCCGCCGTAAAACCAAGTCAGACACAGACACATTCACACTGCTGACACTTCCGTTCTGCCCTTACAAAAACATGCTGCACTACAAAAAAAAAAAAAAGAACTTAAATTTAACACATTCTGTATAGGCCTACCCTAAACCTTAAAGCATGTATCATTGTAGCCTACCCACTATTCTAGGGACACTATTTCTGTAAGAAAAATGTGTTTTATAGCCTTTGTGGTTGTATAATTTAAAGCTTCTGATCAAATATGTAGCGGATTATACATGAAATTATAAAACAATTAAATATACAGTTTAAAATGTCACTGAATAGGCTTCTTGAACTTACTAAAGCAGTACTCTACAATGCGTGTGTGTGTCACATCTTGTAGCCTATCCTGACAGGGATTTGGTTGTTTTCTTTTAGTTAATGATATCAAATGTTGCTATAAATTGTGCATAGCCTACACATAATATAAAACTAGGTACATATTGAATGTGAATCCTGCAACTGAAAGTATTTGGAAGGAGTAGGCCAGTTACTCAAATGGGAGTAGTTTAAAGATTGCTTTATTCATGATTTTGACCTTAAAAAAGGTAGAATTTTAGGCAGTCTTATGAACAGTGCTTAATCAGTGTTTGCGGTGTGGTGTGGCAGTGTTTATTATTTTCTGCATATGCAGTTGACTCAGTATATTGTCCCCTGTCTTAATGGTAAGTAGTCTTGACAGCGGTTTGTCCACCACACACTTGGCATGATATATTGATAAGAGATTTATTCTTGTTCTTTTCATACGGGCAGCGACATTCCACCTGTGTATCGCGTTGGACCTGTGGTGTGGCATTGGGCGAGGAAGCCTCGACAGCGCCCTGATTTAATCTGCAAGGTTAACCCTCCTGTTATGTTCCGGGTCAAATTGACCCGTTTTGAAGTTTGAAGATCTAGGAAAAATAGTTAAAAGTATTTTTTCAGTATGAAACTTCTTCTGCTTGCCTTAATTAGGGTAATCAACATATAATATGAAAATAGTTCATCTCACATATTTGCAACTACCCCCTGCATAGATACTGTTCGGGTCAATTTGACCCGGCAGTAAAACTGGAGGTGAAAGGGTGTCATAAATGTGAGACATATTTGACATATTTCACCCAAATCACACACACACACACACAGGTGCAAGTGTTATGACTTTTGGCGGGAACACTCCACCCACATTCAGTGGACACTCAACAGGGGAGGGGCAAAACATATAAAAGATTATCTGCATGGGAGTCCTACCAACATTACACACTTTACAAAATGAGCAGCAGAAGCAAAAGGATGACAGTCCAGGAGGCTCTGGAAGTCATCATTGATCATGCTAGTGAAATAGAGGAGGATGTATCTTGAGCTAAATTCTGATTCTAATGATTCTGATTTTGAACCAGATGAGGGAATTGCTATTCCTATTTCTCCAATCAAGACATTCATGTCAAACAATGGTGAAATACAGTGGTCTTCATCCCCAAATATGCGTCAGGCAAAACTGTCTGCAGAAAACATAATAAAGACAGTGCCAGGGCCCGCTAGGATGGCAGTGACTCATGTGACTGACATCAAGTCAGCTTTTGAGCTGGTCATGCCAGATTCAATACAGAAAATCATTCTGGAAATGCCTAATGTAGAAGGGAGGCGTGTTTTAATGGGAGAAGTGGAAGGAGCTGGACTAAACAAATTTGGATGCGTATTTGGGGCTCCTTATCCTGGCTGGGGTCTATATGTCGAATTATGAAGCGACATCCAGTCTGTGGGATGCAGAGACAGGCAGGGCTATATTTCAAGCCACAATGTCTCTTGAAACTCACATTTTCTCCAGAGTAATCAGATTTGATAATCGAGAGACAAGCTGGCAGCTGTTGGGACAGTGTGGGACAAGTGGGTAGAGCAACTTCCACTACTCTATAACCCAGGCACATTATGCATTATTCTTCTTCTCTGGGGCTCCTCCAACAGGCTTTTCAGTGTAAACCTGCATGTTCAATGCATAACTGGTGTTTGCATCACATGCTGCCCGGATTTTTATCCATTATTTAGATGGTTTGGAAGGCATGTATTGCCTTAATGGGCAGCGACCTCTGAATGCCACCAACATTTCATACACTGTGATATTAGGGCCTGGGTTATAGAGTAATGTTGGTCTTTCAAAAGTAATAAAGTGATGAAACATTTAAAAAAAAAGTTTGAACATGTATTTTTTTAATGAAAAACGAGTCAATGATCCTTATTGAACCATTACCTGTTAGAGGTAAGGAACACTAAATTGCACTAAATATTGATAGAATAGTTAGTAATGGAGTTAGTAATGAAATGTTCACACTGCTTGTTAGGATTTTTTTTGGTTTAGGACATCTTTTGGATATTAAACATGCCCCGGGTCAAATTTACCCGGGAACACCATTGCTGTTCCTGACAAATGAACATTACTTTTTTGATTACCTTTCAAAAAATGACACACATACTATCAAACCGCCAAAGAGCAAATTTCCAGCCATAAAAAAATAAACTACAGTTTCAAATAAACAACTTTTATTATACTATATTATCTTTGTGATCCCCCAAAAAGCTGTGCAAACTATGTTAGGACATTGATAATTGTGCGAACAAGGGTGAAAAAGGGCGTTAAAAGGTCTGGTCTCCATTACAGGAATCGGTCCAGTGGCCAAAGTCCTCACAGATGTTGCAGTAGGGCGTGTGTGGAGGGGACTCTGGCATCTGCATTTGTGTTGGACAGTCCTCGGTCTCATGGAGGTCAAAGCAGTTGCATATATCACAAAACAGCCTTGGCGGATCCTTCTTCTTCATGGGTTCATGGCTGCAGAGACAAAAGAAAGCAGCTCCTTATGTAACTGGCCACACAGTCTGCATTGTTTTAGATTAGAGGACTTCTGAGAATGCCCTAAATACTTTTTTTTTCTTTTTTTCTGGGGGTTGTTTGGTCAAATTTTGGCCACTTTTTGTACAGTCATTGTTTTAAATGTGGAAATAAAGACATTCACAGCACAATGGTAAAAAACAAAACAAAGAAACATGCAAAACCAAAATCACTTTAACTGTTAATCAGTAGGATGGGGTAATAAGTAAAAAAAAAAAATAATGACTTAAAGAGGACCTATGATGCTTTTTGACTTTTATGACCTATAAACGTTGTTATGATGATTTATAGTCATGCTTAACCATACTAAATTATCAAATAATGACTTACATGCATTTCGACGTATTCCCTGCTGACTGTCTGGGGTGTCTGTGCAGAGCACTAGACACTATTCTAGCCAGTCGAGAAGTCACGTGTTCAGAGCGGTCTAACCCTTTGTAACCCTGTGACGTCACATGTAACCCTGGGACGTCACCACGCGGATGTTTCCATGTATGGTAATGCTGTCACTTCCCTGTTCGCGTCTGCCTTGCGCCCTTATAGGTCCATGCTCGTGCTTCCCGCCACTGAAAGTGTTCCGGAAGGAAGGTAACCAATCACAACGGAGTGGGGTTTGCAGGAGGGGGGAGGGTAGTGGAGATGGCCGATGCACAGGCGGAGGGAGCGGAGATTGCCGAAGCACACACACTCAAGTGTTGACAGGACGTGCTGGATCAATATTACTGTCTTTGAATTGTAAGGCATTACACTACTTTTACATTACTTTTGCATTACTTTCACCAAAATAACATGAAATATGGATTTGGTGTTCTCAATAGATCTTCTTGTGTTCAATGCAGCTCATTACACAGCAGGAGGTGACATGGTATGGCATAATGACTGAGCTAGGCTTAAGGCTAACACAAGTAGGCCTATGCTATATAATATAATGGTTATGGCTCATGGTGCAATACATTTTATAATAGAAATACTGTATCTTTAGGTATTTATTTAGCCTATATTAATATCAATAGAGCTAGAGCCTACTACTGTAGATTGAAAAAGTAAATTGAGCCTCAAAGATTTGTTTCTTGCGTTCTGGTGACTTAAAAGCACAAACAAGTTGTTCACATCATCATCAACTTTTGCCTTTTTTAGTTGTTCCAAAGAATCTGCCTTATCATCTTGCCATCTACGGTAATCTAAATGATAACAGCCCATTATGTTTGTTTATCGTCTCTCTTGCGTGACATTTTATAATAACAATAGTAGCCTAAATGTAGGCCTAGATCCTTTGCTAATTCAAAGCATCCACTCATTATGATGGGAGTCGACGTGTGTGTCAGAGGCATGAATCGACAAAGCGATCAACTCTTGTGACTTTTTTGCTGCAGCACTTTTAGTGCCGAGGAGAGCTTGCCAACTGCGCTGTCCTTTACGCACCATCATTGCCGCCGTTATGTTAAGATTTCATAATTTGCATCAAAGCAAACCCTTTAGGCGCCGGGTTTTATTTTTAAAAATACTAGATTTTGACACTTAAATTTCAGAAGGCTCTGGATTGAAAGTGGTTTGAGATAGAGACAAAGTGTAAATGAGACAAATATTGAGAATCACCTAAAGTTTATCTGGGGAGTAAATTTTCCCATCTAATTAGCATATTATGACGTCATATGGTGGCGGCCATGTTGTAGGCTATTATGTAATTTCCATGAAATACCTGATATTTTGAAAGAGAGTTGAACTTATTTAATCAGATTCACCCCTCCATCCATTTGTAATGATGTCCACTTTGTTGTAAGCCAAAAGTTGTAAACTGGAACTACACCACAAAACTCATAAACAGTAGGCGTTTATGATTTTTTTTTACCCACCACCATTTTTATTTCCTTTTTTCTTCTATTCTTCATTATTATTATTATGATGATTATTATGATGATGATGATGATGATGATGATTATTATTATTATCATCATCATTATTATATGATAATATTAATATATATATAATGCTGCGTTGCATGGCTGCACCACTGCTGCGCATGGACGCACCGTGACCGGGGCCGTAGAAAGAGTGAACACTAACTCCCTACTCGTCAACTTTTTGCTTGCCATATCTCTAAATAACTCCTAAATCCAGCAATACCGCTTCAGCATAAATAGCTTCGTGGCACACTATCTCCGATTTCGCACCTAACAACAGCGCGATTCATTTGCAGCCTGGACGCGGAGGTGTGTCACCTCTCTGCTCTGACAGCAGGCAGGGACTTGCTCCGAGGGGCTGCTCCGAGACTGACCGCCTCCGAGTGCTCTTAGACGGGGAGGGGCTCGCGGCAGCACCCGCTCACGTCAGAGTCTCCAAACACCACAAAAGTTTTCAATAACTTGGGCAGTGAGACGGAAGCCAGTAGGCTAGCGCATCTTTGGAATCAATTGTAGCAGCAAATCAAGTTTTCTTCTCCTCTAGCAGTAACATTAGCGTGGGTTTTTTTCTCCTCTGCGAAACTCGCGGTGTTGGCCAATTTGTATAAAAACAACAAACCAGTCAATTTCGGGTTTAAAATGCATTGTAACGCGCGTTTCTGAGCTATGTACCGCGTTACATATTACCATTTTTTTGCTGTAATGCCTTACATTACCACGTTACAGCAAAACGTAATGCATTACAGTAATGCATTACTTCCTGTAACGCGTTACTCCCAACACTGAGTATGACATACCATTCGCTGTGTCACACAGATGAAAGCATTGGTGCTTATTTAGGCAACAGGCTTTGAAATAATGGGGAATTGGCAGGGATCTGAGAAACAGCCCGAATCACAAAAGGATAGAGTATTTTCTTACCTTTGCTTAAACTCTTGTTTTTTTAGTTTTGAAAGCTCATCCTTGAGCTACAGGGGAGAAAAAAAGAATACAATCATGTTCAAAAGATCCAATAGCTGAAAAATATAATGTTCTATAACCTGTAGGTTTAAGATTTGTTAAAATGAAGATTTAGTGAAGTGTTTCACCTTCACAGTATCACTCTGGCCTTTGTGACCGTTATCAAGCTGCTCAGTCAGCTTGTTGTTCTCATCTTTCAGCGTCTGCAGGCTCTCCGTCTTCACAGAAACTGATTCTTTAAGCTCCTCACTGAGGAAAAAATAAAAATGTCAAAATCATCTTAGAAACAGTGAATCATACAATGAAAATATAAACCTAACAGATTTGTGTTATAACAGCAGATACAATGAAGGATATAACTCACATTTCCTGTTCCAGACAGTTAGTTGAGTTTCTGCGCAAAGCTTCTCTTTTGTTACATTCAGATCCTCTTGGTACTTGGAATGCTCTTTCTTCAGTTTGTTTAGCTGAAACAATAATGAAAAATATACTTATACCTGCAGCGACAAGATACATATACCAAAGGTAGTTCAATGTCTCACATATTTATGAGAGGCAAGTTTAAGCTTACATTAGCATTATCTGAAAAGACACCTCTCTTACCTGAGTCTCCACCTCATGCTTGGAGTTCTGAAGCTCTTCCAGTATACTCTGGGCTTCGTTCTTCTCCTGCATCAAACTGGCTTTCTCTTTTGTCAGCTGTTCGAGAGTTTCAGCAGTCTTGCCAGAGGCGTCTGTAGCCTAAACGGTGCATGAGCAAGATATTTGCTTAGTTTTAAATCTAGAGCAGCATGGTTGGTTGACACCGAATTACCGCAACCATCCAGAATAGGAAATTTGCAAGTCATTTGATGGAGATTTTCATAATGCATTGTTTGGCTTCAACCAATTATATAATTTTGATATCATTCAATAAATTAACTGCATGCTTAATGAATTGACTTAGAATTGGTTATTCATATCTCAATCCATTTGCAATTTTCCAGTAAATTCTGGTTGAAAAGTAACAACATACATATTACACTGAGGAAAATAAAACCTGTGGCCTCAGAACGGATACTGACAACCCATTTGTAACAAATCAGATAAGAAAAATACTGTTTATAATTTCAATTAGTATGTGTGATGGAATTTTAAATAATTGTAAAACAATATCTTTGGAAATTCCCACATCTACCCACCTGAAGTAAGTCTGATTGATGCAGAGTGGAATAAAGACCATCCTGAATCCTGAACCAATATAATCCTGTAAGGAATTTTCGTCTTATGTTAGATCACGTTATAAGCCCACAGGCAAAGGCTGGGAGCTAAGGGTTACCAAAAGCGGTTAATAAATGTAAGATGAATGTTAGACACAAATAAAAGGACATGCTAAAGGGAGAAGAACCAGCAAGCACACATTAAGTATGTGACATAGCCCCAGCCACACTAAGGTAGTGTACATGCATCAGTGATTACTACTGGAGGAGGAATACCTCAAGCTGCTTAGAAATGGCATTTTTTAGTTGGGACTCGAGCTGCTTGACTTGCTGGGTGGCTTCATCTCTCTCCACCTGCAGGGAATCCTTCTGAGCCATTAGAGTTGAGACGCTGGAGGAAATCTCTTTGTTCGCGCCAGCAGAAGCTGATACTTCTGCGATTGCTGGTTCTTTGGCCACGTTAGCCAGCTGTTTCTCTAACTCTCCAAGGAGTCTTGACCGTTCTGTGAGGAAATCTTCTTGGCTTGTGTGGGACTCCGACACCGATTCAGTCTGAGATTTTAACTCGTGGATCTCCTGAAGCAGTCCCTGTTTCTCTTTCTGCAAAGAATGCACTTGTTTGTCAGCCTCGGTATGCAACGATTTCAGACGCTGACAATCTTTTGTAAGGTCATCAACCTGTTGTACGGATTGTAAATTAGACTTCTCAAAATCCATCTTAAGTTTACTATGCTCTTGTACAATTCCAGTTTTTCCTTTTTTAATAATCTCAATATCAGAGTTACGTTTCTGCAGTTCATTCTGTAGGTCGCCCATTTCTCGTTTCAAAGAGGTCATTTCTGCTTCAACCTTTTTCTGCTGCTCTAGCGCTGAATCCAGGTTCATCTTTTCTTTTCGTATAGCATGTAGAGCCATCTCGGTTTCAGAATTCTGAAGACTAAGTGCTTTCTTCTGTTGCTCAAAAGATGATAATGCTTCTTTACATTTCTCTTTGGACTGAGACAGCTGTTCTGCTGAGATTAGAAGATTCTCCTTTAATTCTTCCACCTCTCTGAGGAGCTCTTCCTTCTCATTACAGGCTTTGCTTTGGATTGCAAGTAAGTCTTCTTTCTCCTGCAAAAGGTGAAGCCTTTCAGAATCAGTCACATGACTGTTTGTCTTGAACTCTTCCAGAATCCGGGCCAGGCTCATGTTTGAGGCTTTAAGTTCTTCACATTCATGGACAGAACTTTCTAAATCTTTCTTTGCAACACTGAGTTTATTCTGGAGCTCCTCCTTCCCTGTTTCAAGTTTTTTTTTATCCAACACAGCAGAACTGATTTCAGAAGACATCTCCACCTTCTCTTTTGTCAATGTTTCTGTGAGTGCCTGCAGCTGGGTATTCTTCATCGTAAGATCTTCTTTTTCTAAATTCAAGGATTCAAGTTTTTCCTGCAACACCGTGTTCTTAGCATCAAGAGATTGTTTAGCATTTCTGGCAGCATCTCTTTCTAAAATCAGATTGTCCTTCTCAGATGTGAGCTTCGAACTGCTTTTATTGAGGTCATCTTTGAGTCGGTTCCTCTCTTTGCAGACATTTTCATAATCCTCAGATAGTTGCTTCTTTTTAGCCTCGATTTGCTGTAAGTCCGCCTGATGCTTTAAGAGCAAGTCATTCACCTCTGCATTTTGTCTTTGTATCTCCTCAATTTGGGCAAGGTTTTCACCTTTAGAATGCTTCAGGTTTTTGTTTTCGGTCTGTACTTCCTGAAGAAGAGCTTTGAGACTTTCCAATTCCTTGTTCAATGTAATAATTTCTTCATCTGAGCACTTATTTTTGGCAAGTATTTTGTGTTGATCTTTTGAAAGCTTATCTCTTGATACCAGCAGGTCTTCTTTCTGGACTGAAAGTTCCTGGTAACTTATCTCAAGGGCAGAAAGCTTAGTCTTCAAATCTGAAAGATGTTTCTCCAGTTTGCCTTTCTCTGCCATAACATCCTTATTTTCTTTGCCAATATTTTCCAGATCTAGATTCTGCTTTTCCAGTTTTTTGGACAAATTTTCAACATCATGCTTGTGGGAGTCAAGCTCAGCAGAAAGACACTGGAAAAATAAAGTTGAAAGAAAAAAAAGGAGGGGAATGTATATACAGGGAAAAGTGAGATGAATCCAAAAATTAACCAAGCCGATATGCACATAAATGATATCCAATTGGAAAGGTTAAGCCGCAGAAAAAAGTCAAGATCACGCCACAGCTTACACCACAATGATTAAACAATACATAAAAAAGATAGAACATTTTCACTTCAGCCCTCACTTTCTACAAATACAAAGTTATGGATTATATTTGTAATACATTAAGATTACACAATTTGACTGGCATATAAAGAAAGAGTGGCAGCTGCTGCTTACAGCATCTTGCTTGCACATTCAATTAATGCCTTTCATAAGGCTGTTTAATAAAAATGTAAAACTTTTGTTAGGAAGTGAAAATGTTCTAGTTAAATGAAAAAACAGGCCAATAAACAATGCAACCAGGGGTACATAGAAAAAGAAATAATCACTTAATGTAATCTATAAAGAAATTAAATCAATAGGAAAACATAAAGTATGCACATTTATTTAGCTTTCCAATAACCATGAGTTGTCTTAAAATACATTTAGGACATCACTTTCTCAGGTGTACCCCTGTAAGTATAAACCCCATGGCACCATACAACATAGAGCAAAGATAAATATAAATATAAAAAGGGCTTACAGTAGGCTTAAATGGGGGTAAACAAATAATCTGCATGATGGTAATAAAGTGTGAAAATGTTCTAGATTATTAGTATATAGTATACAGTTAGGTCTCCCATAAGTTTGTTTGTTAAAGCTTGGTCTCACATTTTGTTGTATTGTTTAAATTAATGCAACATATGTATGGTGTTTGATCCATCATGATAGTTGATGTCAAAACATCACCTTTCATAATGTATCAAATTTTAGGGTAGAAAACATCTACAAAATGAATGGGTCACATACCTGAAATAACCCCAGTTCTGTGTAGAAAGTTTAAAATACATTGATGCATTTAATGTGTCTGCACTTTGAGGGTTTGTGCTTACCTGAGCGTTTTCCTTGTATGACTCTAGAACAAGTTCTCCTGCTCCTGGCATTTGTCCTCGGAGGACAAGAGCTCCTGCTTTAACTTATCAACCTGACTTTGTAGCTCTGAGGCCTGAGAGAACGATTTATCTTGTGAAGCCTTCAGCATTTCAGTGGTCTCACCCGGTTTAACACTCTTCCCCTAGAAAATAGCAAACGAGAAAAGCCAATTACAAATCACACTGAAGCACTTATCTACTTTCCAGTGACTTTTTTTTTTAACAATGTATTTATTGAGTTTTAATTTTGACAAAAGAAAAGAAAAACACCAAAAACAGACTTAATAAAATAAAATAGTACAATAAAAAAAAAAATATATATACATATATATTAGTGGTGGGCCGATAACGGCGTTAACGTGCTGCGTTAATGCCAGACTCTTATCGGCGATAAAAAAAATATCGCCGTTAATCTCTTGTTCCTCTTATTTTAGCGCGGATATATACCTGGCCGAATTGCACTGTAGTGCACGAGTCAGAACGAGTCCGACTTCACACCTGTGTAGCCTACCACATCAAACGTAACGTGCTGACATGGATGCAGCTAGGAAGCCGCCGGGTTTGCTTCAGGGAAAATGTATTTTTAAGAAGCTTCCCAATGGAAACCTCGACAAGACCAAGGTTGTTTGCACCTTGTGCAATGCGGAATTGGTTTACTGTAGGAGTTCTAACAGTCTGTGCTCTCGGAAGCGGCCGGGGCATGCGTGTGTGCAATGGGAGAGCTTTGTGTGGAGAGAAAAAAAAGAGGCAAGGGAAATCGCCAAAGCCAATGCATAGCCTCGACTCATTAAAGGTTGAAAATCACTGAATTACACAACATGTAGGCTAGCCTATGGCTTAAGGCTATGGAAATCATTATGGAAACAATATTTTTTTTTATCAGTGATAGCTCAGCTGATCTCGTTGCTATAGAGACCACGTCCGTCCGCTTTGTTTGACAACTGACAGAGCTGCCAAGTCTCACCCTTTTGGCCGTGAGACACACTCATATCAACCAGCTCACACTCTCACACGCTAGCCTACAACTCAAATTTCTCACGCGGAGAAGTTAATCCCCAAAATAACGATTGTTTTGCGGGACTTTTATTTTGACAGTCTTATATTGAAAAGCTAACGGACATGAGTTCCGTGACATCCTCTTTCTGCACGCAAGTTAACTTGATGCATTAGGTGTGCACCTGCACAGGAGATGAGCCCCTGGTCTGATGCGCCACCTGGCTTGAGAAACACGTTCTCAAAGACTTACTTTGAGTCATTATTTAGGGAGCACACACATATTATGATTGAATTCAAATGAGCCATTTTAATCTAGATTAATCTAGATTAATTCCAAAATTAATCTAGATTAAAAAAATTAATCTATGCCCACCTCTAATATATATACATATATATATATATATATACATATATATATATACATATATATATATATACATATATATATATACATATACATATATACATATATATATATACATATATATATATATATACATATATATATATATATATATATATATATATATATATATATATATATATATATATATATATATATACATACACAGGGGTGCACATAACTGGTACGCATGTGCGCCTATAATCAGTGATGCGTAACGTCACTTGTGTCACTGCCGCGCTTTTGCGTAACTAACCGTGAGGTCTTCAAAACAAAACTACACGTGTATGTTGTCACCCCTCAATGGAGTAGACTGCTGTGGAAGATGTCGAAAAAACAAAATACATTGAGCAGCTACTTTGGCGTTTCGCCACCTGCAAAGAAAAGGCAAACGGAGCCGGAGCAGAAGAAAAGAGTTTTTTCCGAAAAGTGGCTCCAAGATGTGCCTTGGCTCGAAACTAATGATGAACGCACTGAAATGTGGTGCAAAATATGCCGCTCACAACCACAGCAAGCAGACCGAACAGGTGCGTTTTATATAGGGTCAAAAAATTTCAACCACCCACTGTTCGACAAACATGAAAAGAGCAAGGAGCACGTTACTGTCGCACAAGCTATTGCTAATAAACAATCTAGCCAAGAAGAACTATCCACTCACCCACTTGCTAAATGGCGAAACAAGCTGAATGAAGAACAGCGGCAAGCCCTGTGCAATGTTTTTCTCCTCGCCTTTCATAAAGCTAAACATGCTCGTCCCATGTCTTCTTATGCCGAGGATATTCCTTTACTGAGGCGGGTAGGAGTAAATGTCGGGTGCGCATATCACTCACGTGAAGGGGGGACACGGATAATGCAGACCATCGCGCAAACCATCACAGAGGAGTTGCGACTCAAGTTGAAGTCGGCTGAATTTTGGGGATTGCTTTTTGACGGATCTGAGGACATCACAAAGACCGAGCAGGAGATCGTTTACATTGTGTCCGTGTCCAGCAACGGAGTAGCCTGGCATTCCCAGACCTGCCACTAGGCGCTGGCAAATTAAATTTGCTGCGCGTGTTGGTCTGGACACGCTCCGTTGAAGCTTATCAAGAAAGCCAGAAATCTGGCGGGCGCGCCAGAGCCCTTTATATGGTGCTCTGGGGAGGACGTAACCGGATGACGACAGTGACTTGCATGCGACGTCGAAGCCGTGATAGTAAACATCAAAGATGGCTGCGGATATGTTGTGTGAGTTTGAGACTGCTTTGGCCTCGACCCTTAACGATTTGGAAGACAGCACTCAAATCTTTCATTAGCAAGTAAGTGGAATGTTCTATTTTGCCGACCGACAACGGCAAACGTTTAATTTAACAGTTTAACAGCTGTTCGCTAAACGAAAGGGGCTTACGTCGCCTTGTGCATCGCTCTGATTGGTTGTAGTGCTATCCAACTGAGTGCAGTGGCATTTGAAATGCACGAGTAGGAGCCGCCCCTTGAGTTGGAAATTACTATTGATCGTCGCCAGACCCTCTATCGTTCAAGATATCAGGGTCTGGATTTCCAGGCTAGCAACGGAGAGTTTACGTCTGACTTTCTAGGGCTGATTGAACTGGGTGCCGACCGAACTGCGCAGGCAATAACAGACGGGCTTGTGAAGCTTTTTCAGGATGCAGGCTTGGATGACTGGACGACAAAGTTGGTCGCCGTCTGCACGGACGGGGCTGCCGTCAACGTCGGTGTGTACAACGGAATTGTGCCAAAACTACGCCGGCTGGCTGCGGTTGGAGACTCCCTTGTCCACATTCTGTGCACCGCCCACACACTGGAGAACTGCGCTAAATCAGCTGATCGCAACGTTCCTTACTGTGAGACGTTCAATCGCTGCGTGGTCAAGCTTCTACAGTTTTATTTACAAAAAAGGGGAGCAAAAAACACAGCTGTGCTTAAAAAGTTGTGTATTGAAAACGGGATCTCCTTTGTGAAACTGGGTAAGTTTCATAACATCAGATGGTCTGCATGGAGGCATGAAATACTGTTAAAAATATCAAGACTATTGCCAGCCATTAAAATGCAGCTGGCTACAAGTGATAACAGTGACTTTGAGCATATCAGCACAGAGCGTTTTCATTGTTTTCTGGTCAACATGCTTGACATTGGCAACATTTTGAAAACCACATCCATTAGGTTTCAGAAGGAAAAACTGACCATTGGAGAATGTAAGGATGAACTCATGGTGGCCATTGGACAGTTCACACTTCTGCTTGATGGTGAAGGCCACTACAGGACACACACTGCTTCTAATGCTGATGCTGACAGGGACAAGACAAATGTACTCAGGGGGTTAATTGAAGAGTTTGAAACCAGATATGACTCCCTCAAGTCATGTGATCATTTCTTGGTGTTTGATCCTTCAACTTGGCCTCAGGAAATGCAAAGCCTCCACAGCTTTGGCAACACAACAGTTTGCATCATTCTTCAAAAATATGAGGCCACCTTGCAACTTGACAGAGACACTACTGTGAGAGAATGGATGCGTTTAAAGCAAGCAGGAAAACGCTTGGCAGCCTCCTCTGTGTATGACTTGGTCCAAATAGTCAATACAAGTAATCCAGATGTGTACTCCAGCATCAACAAAGTGGTCAAACTGTCTCTTACACTGCCTTTGAGCAGTGCAGCTTGTGAGAGGGGATTCACACATCTCAACATAATCAAAACAAAGTACCGCTCTCGCCTGTCACCTGCTCGTCTCTCAGCCCTGATGCACATTCATCTGTCAAAGAAAAGCACAGAGACATTTGACCCAAAGTCGGAGGCTCAACCAGGGAGCATCTGCAGCAAGTGCATCATCTACAACACAAGAAGCTGAAGCAGAGGACAGTGAAGGAGACACCGAGGAGGACAGTGAGGAAGACTGCACTTATTAAAACAAAGCTACATGTGGGGTGAGTACCAAAGACCACCTCCTGGTACTCACCTGAGGAACTCACTAAAAAAGTTATGTGCACCCCTGTATATACATATATATACATATATACATACATATACATATATATACATACATATACATATATACAGTCATATGAAAAAGTTTGGGAACCCCTCTCAGCCAGCATTATAATTGACTCTGCTTTCACAAAAAAAAGATAAAAGTGGTATGTCTTTAATTTACCAGGAACAGCTAACTACTGGGATGTTTTCCAAACAAAGATTTTTTGAAAAGCAGTATTTGGTTGTGTGAAATAAAATAAAATGTGAAAAACTGGCTGTGCAAAAATATGGGTACCCTTGTGGTTTTGTTGATTTTAATGCCTGTAACAGC